>NC_056735.1:276050840-276650840 GCF_019279795.1 Protopterus annectens | reverse complement strand
TGACTATATCTGGGGAGTACAAGTCTATGGTGGCATGGAGTTCATGGACTTTGTTGGATATACTTCTAATATTTAGGCTGAGTAGGAGGAAGTCACTTGGCTTTCTATTGGCTGTGATATGGGAGAAATTGTGATTTCTAGTCTGATTTATGAGGATTGGGGTTTGAGATGGTAGGGCCAGGGTTGGGGTGGATGTCTCCACTTAGGGCTCGTTTTGATATGCATGAGGTTATTAGTTTTCTCAGTTTTTGAATGTGTTTGTTTATTAGGGAAACTTTATGATTGTGCTCTTTGGGTAATAGGTATGGTGGGAGGGTTACTATGTTAAGTTGTAGGGATGCTTTGTTTGAGTGATATAGTTGCTAGAATATGCGGGGGTGCATAGGGATGGTTCTTGAGTTGGTGGGAGGGGAGCTGAGTGAGGGTGAGAGATGAGTGGTGTTGTGAGTAGTACTACAGTGGTAGTGGTTGAGTGGGGGAATGATGGTGTTTTGGTAGGATGTAAGATATGCAAGGAGAGTGCATGCAGTGAGCATAGGTATGGTATGCTTATACATGTTAGCTGAGGAGGAATGATAGTAGTGGGAAGATGGAGGAGGTAGTGTTGGGTTTAGTGCCATGGTTGGCTATTGGAAATATGGGAGGGGTTTGTGAGTGTAATAAAGGTAGGACCACTGGGGGCAGGAGGGAATAGGGGGCAGGATGTGGAGCGAAGCGGGTAGAGACCCTGTTGGTTGCTCTTATGTGGGGGCTGGAAACAATCTGGTAACAGAGTAAACTGATAAAAACATATGATAGTGAATGTGGAGAGCATGAAGTGCTCAGAGGGTGGTTGTAATTTTAAAAATGGTGCCTGTCACATTTATTAACTTTGGGATTGGCTTAAGGTAATAAACAGGGGAGGGGGAGAACAAGGGTGTGAGTAGGCAGTTCTTTTGTACTGCTGCTAATGAGCGAAAACAAAGACAAGTTTGTGTTTAAGAAACAATCAGAACTGACCAAGGACTGCTCTGCAACTGTAAGTCATTTCTTAACCATTTCTCAGGTGGAAAAACAGGATAACTTTGTATCAGTAAGCTACTGTGGTCTCAGTTTAAATTAACAAACACACATTATCAGTTATGGATACTATTTGCTAACAGAAGGGAATAAGAGAAAATGGAAGATGAGTGAGTGTGTGTGTGGGGGGTGCTTACAAGCCAAAGCAGATTGCTCTCTGGGGATAATGAATATTGGCTCAAACAGGTACTCAGAGTTAACTTTAGCTGTTTGCAGACAGTTCAGACCTGGATTGCGCTTTTCTTATAAGAATGATAAAGGTGGTACTGCAGTTGAAGTGGTGTTAGGTTCAAATTTAACTTTGGCTGTTAGCAGACAGTTCAGACCCGGACTGCGCAATTCTTTGCTTTAGCCCTTTTAGCTGCAGAATACAATAATAAATTATTTCGAGTTTGTTTTTGTTAAATGCAGAATTGACATATAGACACAGTTTTGTCATCATTTGTATTTGGCAATGCACACACCCATATCTTTGCTCTCTCTCCCTGTCTGTACGCTTGGTCAACTCTTGAGGCCCTTCATTGATTTATCAGAACATCTGCCCTTTAAGATGATACCACAGTCCAACCCAGTTCATCCTAGTAGAAGAAGAAACCTTCATGCTCTGGCAAACAAGCTTTCACAACAAAATATTTGTAAAATGCATCCATTTACTTGTCCACCCATTACAAACATAATTGATTATAGTCAGTAGCTCTCATTCTTGCTTAAGTGCTTCTCTGATGGGTTCCATTCTCAGTCTGCTAGACTTGCATCCTCTTCAGTATCTAATTGAACCATGTCAGTCACTTCTGGATACAGTATCTGCCACGTACCTGGAGCATGAACTGCTTGTACACTGCATCATCTAAGTCTCACCAGCAGCCATTGACATCTTCTAAGAACCTCATGTAACTCATATGAGCTAATCAGGACTACCAGTGGCTTCTGATCCGTTTGTAGCTGAAAACTCTCCACCCCAAGAAGTAAAGTGAAAATTGTTAACGTGCCCATAGTCTTACAGGGCATTCCTTTACAATTTCAGAGTATTTCCTCTTGATGTCTGTTAGTTATACAACAGAGATTTAATTTTTCCAACAATCTGTTGCAATAAAGCGTCCCACCCCCATATAAAGTAGCATCTGCAGTAACCAAGACTTGCTTGAAATCTATTGACATCATAATAGACAAGTACTGGTATGGATACCAACATGGACTTAACTGTTTGGAAAGCCTGTTCTTGGGTGTCACCATGTGTCCATGCTACAGCTTTCTTTGTGTTTTGTTAGAGGATAATGCACTATTGACAGTTCTCTAGAATTTGTCCTGATAGTTTACTTTACAAACATTTGTTGGAGTTCCATGAGATTAGCTGACTTGGTAGCTCAGTCACAGCTTTCACTTCATTTGGTTTAGGTATGATGGCATCTCTGCCAATGCAGCATTCAAAATACTGAATTTCAATCTTGCCAAAACAATGTTTTTTCCTTCTTTAAGTTCGAGTCCTAACTCTTCACTGGTCTGAAACAGAATATTCAGACTCCTGTCTTATGAATCTGAATCGGGTCCAAATACTAAAGTGTTATCTGTAACAACTGCTGCACCCTCATGGTCTTTCAGAGTGTATTTATTTCAGGCTGAAGTATTTCAGGTGCTGAAGTAATTCCAAAAGATAACCAACAAAAACAAAATCTTCCCAGTTGGAATAATTGAGTCAAGGGTTATTTACAAAATCGTCCTTGTCCCATTTATTTTGAGTAATGTATCTTCCAGAGTAGGCAGGATTCACTACTCCCACTTGACAGCGTTATTATGTAATGTTAAGTCAGTGCAAGTTCTCACTTTGAAGTTTTCTTTATTAGCACTGTTGGAGCACACTGGCCTTGTAGGCTCTATAACCCTTTTGGCTACCCCAGGAGACTACAACTGCTTTAATGGTGGGGGGGGTGGCATTCTTTGTGCTCTACTGAAACTGCACCTGGTTTCAGGACAGTCTGTATTGGCTCACATTTAAGGAGCATCTCAGCACTCTTATTTCTTCAATTCTGGTAATTTAACCCAATTTACATGCATTGACTTAACTTGACAGACTACATAAGGATCCAGCAACATGTAGATTCAAAGTTCAGGCTTATCCCCTTTCTACTCTCTTGGCCAGGCATTTTCCCTTTCATGAGCTTTCCACCTGGGCTGTGTACTCCTTTTTCTTCTCTAACCAGCTGTAGTCATTCTTGAGATGCTTCTGTATCTATACACTTGTGCATACTTCCAGTATCTGTATTAAATCTGACTGGTGCAACAACTTGAAAGTCTGACCAGCCTTTCTTCTAGACTGCTTAGCCACATAAACCATAAAAAAGTTTCCTTTGTGATTTCCTAATTTTTTTCATGCATTGCTAACTTTGATTACATGAATGTCTTGCTGTATTACTTCTCTGGCACCTTTTGCTTCAAGCAAGACATGGTGCTGACTCATTATGCACACGGTTGTATGTAATATACTTTTCTTGCTTGCAATAACTTTTTATCAGTAGCTTGTTTATGCTGACCTCTTGCATGCTTTATAGTTTCCTTTTTGTATATCTTTTACTTAATTTCAAACTTGTCACTGTTCTATTTGCAATTTTTTTTTGTAATTTGTTCAGACTGATGAGAAATGTGAATGTCTTTAACATCAAATTCAGCACCATCTGCAATGCTGAACCTGGTCTGTAATGCCCAAGATGGTCCTGCCTTTTGTACATCTTTAATGTTACTAAATTGAATATTCTGGTAGTTTATGCAAATACTTTAAAAAGCTAATTTCTTTTTTGGACAGGATTGAATGCTCTCATGTATTACATTTCGTTTGGGCACAAGATGTTCATATTGCTCTGATTGTTTGCCTATGGCACAAATGAAGGTGTTTACATGAACCTTGCTGCAATTCTGCAAAAGTACAAACCTTTGCTTCTGTGTTGGTCATGCTAATAGTTGTGTGAAGTTGGAAGTCTGTGGTAGACCATTTTAATGTCATTTTCATAGGTAGGTACTAGGCTATTGGCCCTAGGGCCTATATAAGCCTGGCCAAAAATGTACCCTGGCTTTCGCCACCCAAGAAAATTATTTTCCTGTGCCCCTGTTGTTCTCTGTCTTCTTTCTTCTTGGTTGCAGACTTGCCTGAGTCACTGCCATGCTAGAATATCATTAAAATAATTCATGAGGTTTTTCATGGTACTGTTGGAAAATTTCTCACCAGTCTGAACAGTTAGCGGTTATCCGTTGTTGTTGTCTTTCGGCTTTTCCCAGTCAGGGGTTGCCACAGTGGTACTCTGTGTCCGCTAATGATTGGCAGTAGATTTTCACGGTGCCGAGTTGCCAGCTCGACGCCCAACCTTCAATGAAGGCACGCCCATTCACGCACGTCTTTCGGAATGCCACTCGACCCGCGGGGAGGACATGCAGACTCCACACAGAAGGTACTCCCCGCACACTAGCTGAGAATCGAACGGGAGAACCTCTTGCTGTGAGGTAACAACGCTACCACTGCACCACCGCGGAATACTTCTCCGTTAATTGTGTTTATTCACTATTAAACTAGGTCATGCTTACTTTAAGACACCAGAACTAGTGAGTACTAGTTTGTTGCAGTTGTTACATACCATTTGCAAGCACAAGTGTAATACTGAAGCATCCTTCTCGACAGGACCACAGTCAGTTCAACACTGTCTCAATGCTCTGTGTGTAAACCATTTTAGGTCTGCATAGACAGTCAGTTTAACACAGATCATTATGATGTCTAGGCATCACCACAAAAACTTTGTGGGTAAACTGGCATGGTCGTTGCCCCTGACTGAAAAATATAGACCTCAGTTGTTAGCTATAATTTCAAGTCCTAGTTCATGAACATACTACAAAAGCAAAATAATACTGCTACCAATAGTTGTTTCCCTACTGACATTCCTGGTTTGAACAAGGGTTGGGGATGGACTTTGGTGAGGAATCCTAGACCATCACATTACCCTTTCAATGTCCAAAGGCACATTCTGTCTCACTCTGTCATGTGATGGCTTATTTTATGTGTGTAAAATTATAGAAACTTAATTGCTAAGATTAAGTCAAATGTATATGGTAAGGTTTATCTTCACACGTTTTACATAGTATAGTGCTCTATGTAAAGGAATCTTTGTAACAAGTCGATTTTAGTGGGAAGACAATAGACATAAAGTAAATTATGCCCAATATAAAACTGTAGTATTAAACTACTCACAAGGGTAAAATACCTTTGATAAAACTGTATAATATTGAGTGTACTAATAATGGTTACACTGATTGCGGGATTAAATTAGTGAGTTTTTACTATAATATATTCACTGGTTCTTGCTGGTGGCAGAAGAAGGTTTCCAGGCTAGTTGTTTTGAACTTTAAATGCTCATTAGCAAGTCCACTTAAACATTGTCCTGAAACTGAACTCCAAGCAGGTATAGTTACCCCTGCTCATAGCCACTTCTGTGAGTGACATGGACCAGCACTTACCCTTCTCAATCAAGCTGGCTAGAGAAGTTATGGGGATATTGAGACAGTGTAAGAATTGTCATGCAGTCTGCTAATCCTCTTACTCAAACAGCATAACACATTGTGAGAGATGTACATGTATCCTTGGAGGCAAAAATCTGGCACACAGTAAACTCAGACGCCAAAATTGTCAGCAGTACACCACACATCACACCTCTCCGGGCCATCACAATACACACATTCCATCATATGCTTGTGTTCTAAAGATTAACTTGCCCAAACCTCAGACCTTCAAAACTCAACACAGGCACACAGCACATTCACCTAATTACTCTTGTCCTCACATAGCAGGCGGAGTCCTGAAGTCACAGATGTTGAGCCCGTGAGGCAGGTACTAACCCAACCAAACATTTTTTTTATAGGTGACTCCATTGTAAGACATACAGATGTGCCTCTTTCCATTCTGAGTGAGGTTTCCATCAGATCATGCATGCATTCAATGTCTTTGAACAACATGTGCCAGTATGACTGTCATAGTTAATGCTGGTGTTGATGACTTGGTGTTCCTCCCTTGACTATATGAAGAGAGACATGATAGAGTTCTTAGAATAGATGCAGCTGTATCCTGTCTAAACAAGTGTAGGGCAAACCCACATAGTAGAACCATAATATCAACAAGCTTTATAATAAAAGGGAAAAACAAAAGTAAGAGTAATTCCTAGAATGTTGGAGCCTTTGTCAGTGAAATAAACAGCTCAGGAGCTTAATAAAATCAATCAAAGCCAAGTTTGAGGCTAAAATAGCTAACCAAGTCAGACAGTCAAAAGGCATTTTTTAGTTACATTAATCGTCTCAAAAGCATAATGCACTGAGTTGATTGTGAATGATGTTACCTACGCTGAGGCTGCAGATATAAGAAACCTACTAGCCAATAAGTTTAGCTCTAACTTTACCCCTCTCCCTCTTTTCCTCAAGATATACCTGAAACTGGCTCACCTCCTGCTATCACACAAGACCAAGTCCTAAAAGTGCTATAAAAGCTAGAAATACTGCAATGATGGGTCCTGGCAGTATCCCTGGATGCATCTTAAATAGCATGAAGCATGATTTAGCTACCCCTAACAATGCTGCTCAGTCTTTGTTTTGTACCAAGTGGATGGAGAAAAGCTCATGTGCAATAAGGGAGGACCTTCCACACACCCAAGCAATTACAGACTCCTAAGTCTGAGCAGCTTCATATGCAAACCAATGGAAAGACTCTAATCAATCAGGACCTAGGAATCTCCAAACATGACCTATTACAGTTTAGATTCATTAAGGGCAGTTGATGCTTACTCAACCTGATGGACTTTTTTTTTGAAAAAGTCACCAAAACAGTGGATGAATGCAAAATGGTACACACCACATATTTTGACCTGGACAAACCTTTTGACACAACTCCCCACTTGGATGTACAGTGGATATAAAAAGTTTACACACCCCTGTTAAAATACCAGGTTTTTGTGATATAAAAAGAGACCACAATAAATCATTTCAAAACTTCTCCCACCTTTAATGTGACCTATAATCTATACAATTTAGTTGAAAAACAAATCTGTTGGGGGGAAAAATAAAAATGTACAATATGCTGGTTACATAAGTGTGCACACCCTTAAACTAATACTTTGTTGAAGCACCTTTTGATTTAATTACATCATTCAGTCTTCTTGGGTACACACCTGCCATCAATTAAAGAGACTCTGATTAACCCCAAATAAAGTTCAGCTGTCCTAGAAGGATTTTCCTGACATTTACTCAGTTGCCTGCTACACCAAAAGTCGTGATTTGCAGAGAGCTTACAAAACATCAAAGGGATCTCATTGTTCAAAGGTATCAGTCAGGAGCAAGGTACAGAACAATTTCCACAGCATTGGATATACCACGGGACACAGTGAAGACAGTCAACAAAAAGTGGAGAAAATGTGGGACAACAGTGATGTTGCAAAAGAACTGGATGTCCCTCCAAAATTGATGAAACGACAAGAAGAAAACTGGTCAGGGAGGCTGCCAAGAGACCTATAGCAACACTGAAGGAGCTGCAGGAATTTCTGGCAAGTACTGGTTGTGTACTGCATGTGACAGCAATATCTCGTATTCTCCATATATCTGGACTATACGATAGGGTTGCAAGATAAAAGCCTTTTCTTACACACAAAAACATCCAGGCCCAGCTAAAATTTGCAAAACAATGCATCATGTCTCCCAAAAGCATGTAGGAAAATGTGTTATTGTCTGATGAGACCAAGGTTGAACTTTTTGGCCACGATTCCAAAAGGTACATTTGTTGTAAAAGCAACACTTCGCATCATCAAAAGAACACCATCCCTATGGTGAACCATGGTGGTGGCAGTAGCATGCTTTGGGGTTGCTTTTCTCCAGCTGGACTGGGGCTTTAGTCAAGGTGGAGGAAATTATGAACAGTTCCAAATCCCAGTCAGTTTTGGCACAAAACCTTCAGGCATCTGCTAGAAAGTTGAATATGAAGAGAAATTTCACATTTCAACATGACAATGACCCCAAGCATACATCCAAATCAACAAACAAATGGCTTCACCAGAAGAAAATTTAGTTTTTGGAATGGCCCAGCCAGATCCCAGTCCTAAATGATTTGGAGCACTTTTACAAGAAAGAGTGGCCAAATATTGCCAAGTTAAGATGTAACCTGCTGATAGACTTCTACCCAAGAAGACTGACTGCTATAATTAAATCAAAATGTGCTTTAACAAAGTATTAGTTTAAGGGTGTGTACACACAACAAAGTATTAGTTTAAGGGTGTGCACACTTATGCAACCAGCGTATTGTACATTTTTTATATATTTTTTTCCGCTAACAGATTTGTTTTTCAATTGAACTGTACAGATTATAGGTCACATTAAAGGTGGGAAAAGTTTTGAAATGATTTATTATGGTCTAATTTTTTATATCACAAAAACCTGGCATTTTAACAGGGGTGTGTAAACTTTTTATATCCACTGTAGTAGAAAAGCTAAACAAACTGGGAATAAACCCCTGTACCACCTGCTGGATTGCCAACTGGCTCACAGATAGGACACAGGAAGTCAAAGTAGATAAAGTTACCTCCACAAAGAGGCCAGTCACCAGTGGTGTCCCCCATAATTCTTTGCTGGGACCTCTCCTGTTTGGCCTACACTTTTCAAATGTAAAAGCCAATACCAAAGGGCTCTGGCTGGCCAGGTTTGCAGATGACTACAAGTTAGAAGCAGTCACTGAATCCCCAAATGACTTAGGAAGGTTTGTCCCAGTTAAATTCACAGACTGAAACTAAATGCCAAAAATGCATTGTTGTATCCTTTGGGAATTCATTTACCCCAAAGAACTACCACATTGACAGCCCCTAAGAGTTTACCCAATTGTTCGGGATTTGGGAACTTATGTAGTGCCCTAATGTTTGAGCAACATGAGTCTGTTGTTTTAAGAAATACCTTCTGTATTGCACAGAGTCTAGATCTAAGAATGTCCCCCTTTCCTCAGCCCTCTGTAAGCCAGTCATTGAATATAATGCCTCCTTTTGCCATGTATCTGTCCAGACATGCAACTACTGAAATGCCCACAGAGATACCTTACAAAAAGTATACAAGGCCTAAGCAACATGTCCTACATGGACTGAGTGAAAGCCCTGTCACTACACTTTATATCCTACAGGCTGCTAAGATATGACCTGTGTCTGGCATACAAGGCATCCTTTGGCACAGTACTGATGGATTTGCTGCACATCAGCAAGTGAAATGGCATTGGAAATATAGGGATCTAAACTTCTTCTGCAACTTCAAGAGAGCAGTTGGGAAGGACAGGTATCTTACAGAGGATACCACTGATCTAGAATACACTCCTCATCCATATAAAACAACGTTCATTCCTGTCCATATTCAAGCATAACTTGGATCTATGGATGGGAAGCAAAGTTTACCCCAGGACTGTCCCCTGTACTACTAATGGACAGAGGCAGCTCCTAAATGCTCCAATGCACGGGTTCTCTCAAATTATCTATGGTATGATCCCAGTTGTTCTCATTAAAGGTAATATGTAATTATGGACCATGGGATGGGTAAGGCCAGTCTTCAACTAAATGGGATAGGTTAATTCAAAAACAAAAAAATGTAAAGTGGCTAGGCATAAAATAGCCCACAAGGGCAGCTGGCCTAGTGCTTACCTGTGACATACAAATATGTGAGTGTAGCAAAATACTAAGTGCAGTACTATTTGGATAACTGCACATTTAAGCCAAGCCCGTTTGGAATTGATTTTGATATAAAGCTGTTTGTGTAGGGATTAAGGTCCAGTCCCCCCCCCCCCTCAAAAAAAAAAAAAAAAAAACGCACACAAACACAACACTCAAGCTTCTGATTTTAACTCTCTTGCATGTTTGATAAAAAGGTCCATCATTTAAGCAGGGCTTTGAGAGTACTGTGTAGGGTAGAGTTCATGTTCATGGGTAGAGAGAAAAAAAAGATGTGGGTATATTTGCCCCTCACAAAAAAGTTCAGAGTTTGAAGCTATGTCAGTCTGTACTTTTGATCAACAAAATGTTCAATAAAAGTGTTTTTATACCTCTGCCATGGAGCCACAAGATGGCACTACAAAAAGTCACAACCCTATCTTTAGAATTAACATATGGTGTAGACAGCAAGTGGAATATGGAGGTTCTAATCTCATGAAGTTGATAATACCAGTAAAACATGTTCATTGGAGTACGGTGTTGTTTGTACATAAGTTCATGGGTAAATGTTAGTTGCATGTGAGTGAATTTACTGAGGAAAATACATCCTTGTTTAGGACAGTGCATTGGTAGATGTGGGAGGACACAGACGTGTCACATTTGACGGTCTTGCTGTGAGTTTCTCTGATTTATTTGATAGTAACAAAGAAGAGTAGGAAGGGACATCAGGGGAAATTCCCCCAAGTATCTATTGCCTTATGGTACTAGGAAATGACATCTTACAGCAAGAAGCTATGAGCAGATATGCTGTTCAGATACCTTCAGCTGAGTATGTTGCAAGGTAATGAGTCAGACATGCAGGGCAAGCAGTAAGTGGTTCACCACGTAGGACGATGAGGTAGAAACAGTTATGCAAGGAAAGATCATTTACTGTCTGGTACCCCGATAGCGCACTGTTAATGTTTAAAATATGTGCTATATACTATGTACAGAAGTATGGTCATTTGGAGAGCAGCTAATTAAATATGGGTTTGTCTGTTTCAGAAAACAAATACTGTTTTACTGGATGCATTCCTGCCTGTCATCAGAATGACGTGCAGTTTCAACTTCTTATGCCAGGGCTGTTTAACTTTATTTTATTTTACATTTGTTGACTGGGCTAGTCTAGCTGGATATATGTCCATTTTCAGTAGAGGCCCGGGGAGATAAGCTGCAAAGTTAAAATGAATTTACATTAAAGAAATACATGAAAATAACAGAGTAAAAGAAAACATTATAACTGGTGACATAGTTATAAAGTGTAAAAATGCAGTAAGTAGAACATAAATGGTAAAAATATTGTTACAAGTGACATTCTTGGAGAATACTAGCATAATGTACAGTAATTGAGGATAAAGGAAGGTAAAAAGAAAATAGCAGTTATGTAAGTACATCTAGTGGTATAACGTGGAAAGAATATATATAAAAAAACACTTTTTTTTAAATATATATATGTAGATAAAAAGGAGAAATAGATCAGTGGATGTAAATGTAAAGTAGATTTAGGGTTCTAAAGGTCTAGAATTTAGTCAGGTGTCAAGAGCTAGAGTTGGTCAGGATTAGTACAGGGGCACAGCCATTGTGATTTGAGGTAGAGCTTAAGTTTCTTTTTAAAGAGAGATTTTGAGGGAATAGTAGAAAGTTCAGAGGGAAGCAGGTTCCAGTGTTTTCCAACAGTGTTAGAGAAAAGGGAATCTCCAGCCTTGTTTGCTTTGTCAATATTTACAAGAAGTTTGTGTGCGGATTTTAGGGACTTTAGGTTATGGTAGGGGTAAATAAGAGTAGATAGTATAGGTGTTTTGTCAGGTTGATATAGAATTTGATGGGCTATGGCTAGTCGATTCATTTTTAGTTGCTGCTGAAATTCAAGCCAGCCTAGTTGCTTTAGATTAGTACAGTGGTGGGTTCTGAAAGGGTTACCTGTAGCAAATCTGGCTATGTTGTGGTAGGAGTTTTCTAATTTCAAAATATTCTTTTTTGATAAGTTAGTAAATATGGGTGAGGCATAGAGAAGGGGGGAAATAAGGTGGGGGTGGGCAATAGTTATTCTAGATTCTGGAGTGAGGAAAGGTTTGATTCTGTAAAGAGAGCCTATTTTTTTATTAATAATTTTCAAAGTGTTGCTTATATGGGTATCGAAGTTAAGGTTGTTGTCAATGGTAATGCCTAGTAGTTTGGTAGTAGGATCTTGTGATATAGGTGTGCCATTTTTAGATGTTATTGTAAAGTCTGTATGGGAAGATTTACTGGAAGATGTGAAGAGAAGGAGTTTAGTTTTTTTGGGTTAAGTAGGAGACAGCGTTGTGAAAACCATTCTTCTACAGAATTAAATATGTGTTGTATAAGGAAGTGAAGATCTGATACAGATGTGGCTGAGCAAATTAGTGTAGAATCGTCTGCGTATTGTATGCATGTAGCTTGGGGAACTACTTGGTGGAGGTCATTGATAAATAAAGAAAATAGGAGGGGACCCAGTATGGACCCTTGGGGGACACCAATGTTAACAGGTAGCTGGGAAGATAGAGTGGAGTTCCAGAGTACTGCTTGATGTCTGTTATTTAAGTAGGATTTGAACCAGTTAATAGGTTGGATTTCAAGTGACAAAGATTGAAGAATGTGTATGAGTATTTGGTGGTTGACCATGTCAAAAGCCTTGGACAGGTCTAAGAAAAGTGCAGAGGAAATGGTGTTATGGTTATGATTTTTGTTGATTGCGTCTGTAAAGGAGAGGAGGGCAGTGGTGGTACTGTGGGAAGGTCTAAACCCATGTTGGGTATTAGAGAGTAAGTTATTTTGGAGAAGATGGTCAAGCAGTTGCTTGTGTATACATCTTTCCATAATCTTAGATAAGGGAAAGAGTAGGGCTATAGTTAGAGATTTAAGTAGAATTTCCACCCTTATGAAGAGGAATAATATGGGAGACTTTCAAAAGTTTAGGGACATATCCCTCAGTGATGGTTCTGTTGATCAGTATGGAAATTGGGTAGGCTATGGATTTGGCTGCTAATTGCAAGTATTCTGCAGGTAGTAGGTCAGCAGAGGGAGTACATGGTTTGAGTTTTTTGATAAGGGAGAGAATGTAAGTTGTTGAGACAGGTTGGAAAAGAAATGGGGGAGGTGGGTTTAAGTTGCTGTTAGATATATTTTATGTTTTTGCTAGAGAGTTGACTGGCTAGAGTTTGAATTATTTCGGTGAAAAATGAATTAGTTATTAGCAATTTGGTTGGGATTCTTTATGTCAGAGCCTTGTGGGTTGGGTGTGATAGGTTTACTTGGCTGTAGTAACTGATTTATGTTTGCCCAGAACTTTTGTGGGTTATTTTGGCGAGTTTGCTGAGATTTCAGGTAATAGTTTTTTTTATCGGTCATTATTGCTTTTTTGGTCTCATTTCTCAGTTGTTTGTAGTGTTGGTAATCTGTTGTGTTTTTAGTTAAGTGAGATTTGTTCCAGATTTTATTTCTGAGATGGATGTTTTGCTTAGTTTCATTTGAGAGCCAAGGGGCAGATTTAGTTCTAATTCTAATAGAGCGAGTGGGGGCATGGTAGTCGAGTATGGCCAGAAACTTAGCATTAAAGAAATCTACAGCTTAATCAAGAGAAAGGTGTTTTAAGAGGGACCAGTTACATGCATTCAGTTCACTTTGAAATAGCTCCAAGTTGAAGTTTTCTTTTTGGTTCTGATTGTTCTAGTTATGTTTTGGGTAGGTGGGTTGGTTTTGAGCCTGATAATGTAAGTTAATAAGTGATCACTTATATAATCAGGGAGGGTTCCTGTTTCATAAGTATGGGGTTGATTGTTGGTGAGTATCCATTCTAAGGTACTTTCTTTTTTGTTAGTTTTATTTATTCTAGTGGGGGAGGTGATAGTTTGAGAAAACCCATAAAGATTAATATGGTTAGTAGTGTGTTTGTTGTTGCAAGATTGCCAATCAATGTTTAAGTCACCTAGGATAATTGTTTCTTGGGGTAGGTTTAGTGATAGCCAACATAGGATGTTTTCGATGGTAGAAATATTATTTCCTGGGGGACATAGATGCAGATAATAAAGATAGATTTGACTGAGTTTAGTTTAAGTTTGGTAATAAGAATTTCAGCATTAGAGTCCTGAGGAGGTTTTTGGTGGAAAGTGGTTATTTGAAGGCTAGATTTAAATAAGATAGCTATTCCACCACCTTTTTTAGATACCCTATCAAGACGCAAGATATTATGGCCAGGAGGGATGACTTCAGGGTCTTTTGTTGAAGGTTTTAATCAGGTTTCTGTTAGACAAATAATATCAAAGGAATAGAGTTCTAAGAGAGCATGGAGTTGTGTTGTTTTGTTATCAACACTATGTATGTTGAGGTTAGCTATCGAGAGTGAGTTGTTAAGTTTTTTAAGTAGGGGGTTAGCAGTGGGGTTTTGGTTAAAGGTCTGATTTATAGAGGAGCTAATTGGACCTGGGTTTGGGTGAATATCGCCATCGTTTAGTGAGAGTAGTAGGGTTAGATATGCAGTGTTTGTATATTTACTTTGAGGAAGGGTTAGCCTTCTAGGATTTAGGTGAACATATTTTATGTGGGTTATCCTATGATATTTAGGTAAAAAATAGCTAGGTGTGGAAGTGATGTTGATGTGATGGTTTTGGTAGGTAGGAATTGAAGAGGTAGGTTGTTTAGTTGGGTTGGGAAGGTGTGATAGTAGTGGGTGTTCGTAGGAGGTTATAAGGTGTGCTAATATTAAAGGGGGAAGAAGTGAGAGCATGAGTAAGATATGTTTGAGTACTAGGGTGGGGAGTTTATACATTGTAAGGTGGATATTAAGTTCTAGTTACTAGTACAAATGTAGTGGGTGTGGTATTGCAAGGCAAAGGTAATGGTGGTTGTGAAAGGGAGTGGTTAAAAAAAATATGGAGGGAAAAGAGAAGATTGGTTAATGGTGGTGAGGTTGTGATTGGAGGAAAAATGAGGGGGTGTGGCTAGGTAGGTAGAAATGTATAGGCACTGGGGGTGGGTGGGATTTGGGGGTAGGGTAGGGGAGCGGACGTAACTACAGGTTGGAAGGCAGGATATGAGTGGAGAAGGTTTAAGATAGAGGGGGAGTCTAGGGAAAAAGACTGCTAGAGGAGTACAAACTGAAAAGGCACCATGTAAGTATGAATAGGAACAGGCAAGAAGCTTAGTAAATAGATTGAGTTTACAAAAATAGCACAGGGAGAGAGGGAGTGATAGATGGATGGGAGAAGGGTGCCCCTAGTGGGCAGTTCTGGTATTGTAGGTGAGTTTGTAAGGGAGCTGAGTAGTGTAGGAGAGTGGAGAAAAAGAAATCTATAGTGAGAGGGGGTGAAGGTAAGTGGAAGAGGTGTGTAGGCTGTTAGGTAGATACAGAATAGGGGTAAGGCAGCTGGCTGCTCAGGCTCCCAGCGAACTTTGGAGCCCTGAAACAGGTCGTGGATAGGGGTCTGCTTTACCAGGTAGATTTAGTCCATAACATACTTATTTCTTTCCTTGATAGAGGGTGCAGGAAACTGGAGGTTGAAGCCACAGGATTTGGATAGGGTTCTTAACACACTAGGTAGGCTGTGGTTATATCAGGAGCAGGATAGGTTGAGCTGGGTACTTAGGGGAGAAAGGGAGATAAAATGTAGAGGAGAGAAACAGAGTTAGCAATTCAGCATTTATATTTAAATAGGCAGTAATAGCTAGCAGTAACACTTATAACATTGCAAATAGTGACTGTTAAATGAGAGGTAAGATGCATACATTTAGTCAGTCTAAGCAGTTCTTAAGCACTTGTAGGCAATAGCATTCAAGAGGTATAAACAACAAATAACACAATGCAATGGTAAAAATGCCAGTAAATATGGTCAGCAGTAAAAGGGATATCAGCAAGATGGAGTATCTGACAATGACGAGTAGTCTGTAGGTGCATGTTAAGAAATTAAATGTGGAGGTCCATACTCCCTAGGGAAATATGTGAGGCAATTAATTTATGAGAAATTACTGAGGGCAGCACAGACAGGGAGCTGCTAATATGCAGCAGGTTTGCCGCATATGAGGTCAAAAGACCTTCCCAGATATAGAGGGAGCAGGGCTGACTGCGGTTTAGTAAAATGATCAAGATAAAGGGGAAATTAGAGATTGCCTCCTTCAAGCAGGAGCTGCAATGGGGTACTACTACCTACAACTAGTGTGAGCTTTAAACAAGAAAAAGAAAAAAGGCACCACAGTATATTTTAAACCTACACATCTGCAAATTAAAAACTATTCGAACTCGGCTGTGAGGATATAATACAGTTACCTGAGTCATTCAGATTAGTCCTTAATTGTTGGCGTCATTGTAAATAGCCATGTCGGCCAAAAAGCATTAATCACAATGTTGCACAGTATAATTAATAATGCGCTTTTGGAAGGAGTTCTCTTTGGTGGCTGGAAATACAGTAAATAACAGTGAAACCAGGTTGACTGTTAGGACGTGTTCAGCAGTAAAAAATATACTAAGGAAGATGCAGGGAAATATGCGACAACCCAGCTAAATGTGTGGACAGTGCTCCACGTGGGTGGAGTAATTCACAAACAGCCGTTTTACCTGAAAGAGCTTAAACACATTAAGCTAGGCAAGCCACAGTTGTATAATTGCACGAACAGCACGTGTTTGCAAAGCTACGAGTAGTCCAGACCAAGTTCTCGGTCTCACACCACATGGGTGGCACAGTAAACAGTCGTATGTTAAAACATATAGCCAGAGGGAAGCTAGTCTATCCACAGGGTAAAAAGACTTGAAAAGTCACTTAAATTGCAGCATGGATGAGTAGTGGGCCATGCTTGATTAGAATGCACCTCTTGGTGGTTGCATGTGACCCAGCGACCCTATCAAAGTGATCAGGGTGTACAGATACATTATGGTATGTAGCACAGTATATATTAGTCAAATGTAGCATTAAATATTCTTAATCCCATGTTAGCATTGAAAATAGTGCAGTGATTAATGAACTATGTATTACACAGGTTCTCAGATGCTGTTACACTGAACCTACCTTAATCCTCATTCAAGTGTCTGAGCCTCTTCTAGGTATCAAATAATTACTGCGGTCTTACCATAAGATGTTCATTTAACATTCTTATTTTGCATGCAACATTAATTATGACAGACCCACAGAATGAGATTTGAAAGTGTGAAATTCATTTTTTATGACAGTGTGTCATGGCATCTTCTAGTTTTTAGATTAGAACTCAGCTCAGCCAAGAATACAGAATGTTTTATGGACAAAGATGATTTCAGTAAAACAGAAGACTGATTTAATATGTGCAAAACAAGCCCGGTTCAATAAAAAAGGGCCATCATTAACTGACTATAGTGGTATCACCTTGTATCTGCTAATATTTTTTAATTATTATGAGCTGTAGTCAACAGAAATACAGCAGCTCAATATAACTGTTATCCTTTATTCCATCTACAAAGAGTCTTTCATTGCACTTTTTATTAACCTTATTGGAGCACAGTAAGAGCTAGCATTCGATGCCAAACAAACATGAGAACAAAGTTCATTGTACATGGACACCCATAAGTGCTGCATTCATCAGAATGTTGCTGGCATACCCAAATTAAACGAACACCTTCCATAAGGTTACTGCTTATGACTAGCTGTATTAACTTTTCTTCTAAGCGGCTTCTTATGTTATCATTGGGATAACTTGATCTTTTCTTTATCCTGTGGAATATTGGGTACTCCCCCTAGTGGAGTAAGCAAATTCCTGTGTAGCCCATTTTTTATATCTGACTCCTAAGGTGGAGATTCTCTATGGATGTCTCCAAGGTTTGTGTCTCCATCAGCAGCTGCCAGAAGTCATCCAAAGAAGCCAGACCTCTTCTTTTCCAAGCTCTAGTGTCTTATTGAAAGGCAAAATTAGAAGCTACTATAAATTAAAGTAAGTGATGGGTAGAGTAATGGCTAGGTCTTCTCTATAAGAAACAAGCAAGAATTGCCACTTTCCCAGGCCATATCTTCCCAAAAATCTTATGAAACCTCAACTTAAGTGTAGTCAAGTCTGGGTGCCCCCCCAAAAAAAAAATATGCGTCCAAGTTTTGTGTACGTTTAAATTGCATCTCCAACACATTGAAGAGACAGCAAGAAATGTAGCAGCTAGCCTAGATGGAGTATAAAAATATTTAAACATTTTTCTCAAAAAAAAAAATCTAAATTTATGGGACTTTGCGCTATATAAAGGAAGAAGGATAATTTTGACTGTTTTCATAAGAAATATTCATATTTAATTCTCTTTTGTATATTAATCCATATTTATTTACCACATACCACTTTGGACCTAATAAGGTTTTATAAATAGCTGATGTCATCCCCTTTGATGGCACCTTTCCTTCTTTAATCTCCATCCAGCATTTAATCCACAGGGGCCAGTCAGCCCTTGGGAAAGATCCTGCCTTGGTGGCTGCTTGAGTCTGAAGTAATCTTAACTGTCCAAGACTTGTCAGTGTTGGCTAATGCAGGTGCATTTTTTAGCCTTTACCACGTAGATGGCCTATCTCCCAACAACAGTTCCTCCTAATACCAAATTGAGTCTTGTCTTTGAAGTTTAACTAAGGTCACATAAGCAGCAGATCCTCACTGTTTTGCCATTTGCATTGGAAGAAATTATGCAAACCAAAGGCTAATTTGTGTGTTCAAATGCCCAAGCAGTAGTTTTCAATAAGTCTTGAAGGAGAAGGCTACTTGGCCAATGTGAGGAAGCTTTCAGTCACATTAAGTATTTTGTAAAGAAAAATGAGTCCTCCCAGGTACTTTAATATCTGTTTCCAACAAGCTATTATCTAAGGTGAAAGCAATCAATACTGCAGCTTCAGTTTGGTTGCCTTAATGTATATATCACTATTAGCAGGGATAACCATCCCAACTCACCAAGAAGAACAATATGGTCCCAGGAAGGTTGAAGTTTGTTCCCTAGTCAGAGAAAGGAAGTTACCTGTTTTATTTTTAAAATTGCGTTTTTTTTTTTTTTTTTTTTGGGTGGGGTGGATTTGGAAAAGCTTTGCTGCATATACAATTAGTGGTTGAACAAACATTTTGTAGAGGAAATATTTTGCTGGATATCTAATTGCAATCCCCTCCATAAGTGAAGATAATTGTTGATTTTCTTGGTTATAGAATTGTATGCCCACTGGATATTTTAAACTAGAGTGTTTGTAAATCTGACCCCAGGTAAGTTGTACTGTTTGCATATTTTCTGAATTAAAATATTCTAGGCAAATGAGGTGATAGTTAAAAGTACATCATTCTCCATCTGTGTTTTCATGGTGATCACCCTATGTGCTTGTATCTTGCAGAAAAGAGTAATTTCCTCAAATACCCTTTCTAGTTGCCTCTTGGGATCACTCGGGTAAACCATACAGTCATTAACATATATGGATACCATTGTCTGCTTGTTATTAATTGCTTACTCAGGGGTCAACAAGGTTGACAGTCTTTCAGCCAGGAGGTTTTAATGTAGCACAAATAGGAGTGGAATCTTGGAGGAAAGTGTGCCATTTAATTTGCACATGATTTGGACCAATGAGATCTCTGAGTACAGTGCTGTTGTGCAGTCCTTAATAAAACTTAACTGGCCCAAATGAACCAAGCTGAGAATAATAGAAGCTAGTCTATATACCAGCAGAGCTGTAAAAAGTTTATAATTCTGGGTTAAGACTGAAATTCATTGGTAAAAGCTGGTCACAAACGAGTCTTTGCTTGGCTTAGGGAGAATGAATGCAGTAGCTAGTTTCCATGAATAAGGTATTTGTTTCATTAATAAAAATAAAATCTGATTAGCTAAGGCAGTGAACAGCTTCACACAAGGGCCTCCTCCCAGTTGATACAGCTCTACTTGCAATCCATCAATACCTGGCCACTTCCTATGAGTGATTTAGCTAAAAGGCACTGTACTTTTTCCTCAGAGAGTGGTCTGATAATACCTTGTGTTTGCTCCTAGGTGAGACAGGGAGATGCAGCATGTCTAAGTATTACACATATAATTCAGATTGATTTTCTGCTGGTGAAGCCTCTGCATATAGTCCATATAATATGAGGAAATATCTTTTTATATGTATGGGAGAGGAAACCATTTTATGAGATGAACAATCAATAATCTTAGTAATTGTCTTCTCAGTTTGCTGCTGTCTTCCTTTCTTTGGCAAGTACCTCTGGTTGGATGGAGTAAAGTCCAACAGTTTGCCTACAGATACACTGTGCTTCATATAATAATTAGTTATCAATTTCCTTTCTGCATGATTGAAAATGGTCCCATCTACCTGTTTCACCTCTAAACAAATGTGAATGTACTTTGAATAAACCAGAATGTAGTTCCCTAAATTTCATTTGGATGTTCTCTTTCTGTTTCAACACTTTATTTTTATAAAATGTGCAAGTCCATATTTCATTTCTAACCAGCAAGATGCAGTCAGTTGAGGTAGAGTGTTTTGCAAAAGCTGTTCCCCTTGAAAGAATTTCGGGAAAGAGTCAAAACAGCTGTTCATCATTACATACATACACACTTATTTTTCAGAAAAATTTGTAACTGTGGGCATTAATTGTCACCTGAAATTCTACTGAGGCATGGTCCAACATAACCACTGAGTAAATTTTAAGACTGCAAGAGTTGAATATGTTCTTCAGTTATAAATATTGATTGCAGAAAAGGACTTGATTCTTGCTGAAACACATGTATAGTCTTGTGATGTAGTATGATAAACTGAGTGTATATCTATAGTGTTATAGAACAATTTCATATATTTAACCAAGGAGAGGGTACAATTTCTTCTAGGCCCAGCACTTCATTTTTATATAGTTAAGTTCCAGCCCCCTGTCCAAATCACCATGTCATGCTGACATTATCCAGTCCTTTATCATCCCTTCTAGGCCCTTCTGCAAAGTACCAGGAGAATACAAGCTCACTACTATCATTTGAGTATTGAAAAATCCAACCTCTAATCGCAACAAGCCTTCCTAGATTATCCACCCATAAATCATTGAGCTCAAATGGAAATGCTTTTTTCATCAAAATAAACTACAGTTGTGTAAAATCTTACCAAAACTTTAGATGTCCTTGCCTTCACCACTGCAGTATTCATTACTGATGGGATTCCCTGCTTTGAAGTCCATCATCTGGCCCATCTACTTTTGCTTTAAGATACTCTAACATCACCTACACACACCTTATGTAGTTTAGGGCATAAAGGTGACATTCAGGTGTACCATCCTAAGAGCTGATCACCCCAGTAGGAGCAGTAGTCCAAGGAAAACCAAAGAAAACCTGCACATCCAGGAAGGAAAAAAAGACTAAGGTGATGGAGGGAGGGAGTGAATACTGCAGCTGTGAAGGCAAGGACATCTACCATTATGGTAAGATTTTACACAGTTGTACTATGTCCTTAACATTCACCGCTGCAGCATTCATTACAGATGAGAGTGCCAAAGCTCAAGATGAAACTTGGGAGGAGGAAGCAGCAGTAGAGCCTTTTAAGAACCATGAAGAATGGCATTAGCAAAACCAACTCTAGCTCTGGAGATACCATTCAACTTGTAATGTTTGGTAAAGGTTTGGACAGAAGTCCAGGTAACTGCTTCAAGAATAGAATTGGTTCTAAACCCTTGAAGAAAGCACCAGAAGAAGCCACAGCTGTAGTAGAATGAGCCTTTACAGATGAAGGAAGGCTCTTGCCATGAAAAGTATAACAAAAAGTAATAGCCTTTGCAATCCAAGTAGTAATAGTTTGTTTGGAAACAGACAATCCTAAAGACCTAGAATGAAAGGAAACAGCTGATCAGATTTTCTGATAGCTTTAGTCTTATCCAAATAAAATTGGAGTTGTTTATGCACGTGTAAGGTGTGTAGCACCCTCTTAATGTCAGATTGCGGAGAGGGGAAAAAAGTAGACAAATTAATGGACTGGTTAAGTGACAACTCATTAACCACCTTGGGCATAAAAGAAGGATTGGGACACCCTGTTCTCATGAAATTTTAAAAAAGGTGGACAAGCTATAAGGGCTTGCAGATCAGATTCCCATCTGACAGAAGTAAGAGCTAACAAAAGAACTTTCTTCCAAGAACAGTATTGCAAGGAAGCTGAAACAGCAGTCTCAAAAAGAGCCCTAAGTCAATTTCTCCAGAATGAAATTAAGATTCCAGGGAGGAGGAACAGGCTTCCCAGGAGGTCTAATATTAAGGATGTCTTTAAAAATTGCTTAGCCTCAGCTCTATAAGCCAACAGGGGAGTTAAAGGTAGACAAGCTGAAATAGCTGATAACTGGGCCTTACTAGAAGAATAGGGCCAAACCAGCATTGAGCAACTCCCACAAATAAGAGAGAACCAAAGGAATATCCACAGTAAGTGGGTCCATGTCATAGGAAAAACACCAAATGGAAAACCTCTCCCATTTAGATAAGTAGGATTCCCAGGCCTCCTGCAGCACATCCTCAGAAAATAATTTGTCTATGAGGGATCAAAACCCTATCACCCACAGTGTCAGTTGAAGTGTGGACGTGGGGATGGATGAGAAATTCCTTATCTTGTGTGAGTAGATCCACCCTCTGAGGTAAATTGTGATGAATGCCCATGGCTAGATGCAGAAGTAGAGGGGAGCCAGTGCTGTCACTGCTAAATGGGAGTCATCAACAATATTTTGGGAGGATCCTGTTGAATCTTGGACAACATACTTGGAATGAGAGGAAGGGGAGGGAATGCATAAAGAAACATCCCCTTTCAAGAAAATGAGAGGACATCGACCTTCCATACCAGAGGACCTGGGACAAAACAGAGGAAGTTGTCTGTTCAGAGGGGATGCAAAGAGATCTACTTGAAGAGTACCCCACAGGTTAACAATGTCCAGAAACACATCCCTGTGAAGCATCCATTCATTGGATTCAGTGAAGGACCTGCTCAGTGTCTGCCACAATGTTCTGATCTGAAGGAATATAAACTGCCTGAAGAGTCACTTGATACTTGACAGCCAGATCCTATATCAGAAATGCCAGCTGGCAAAAAGGTAAGCTCTTGTTCTCCCTCACTGTTTGTTGATATACCGCATAACTGTGGTATTGTCTACGAATACCTTGAGAGGCCATGGAGAGAAAAGAGGATGAAAGGCCTGAAGAGCCAGCATAAGAGCTCTCATCTTTGATGCTTATGTGCTCCTGCTGACAAGGAGACCACACTCCCTTAACCTTCAGGGAGCCAAAGTTGCACCCCATCCAACATTTAAAGCATCTGTGAACAGATCTGAGAGGGAAGAGGAGGATGAAAAGGGAGCCCCGAATTCAGAAACAACTGCTGAATCCACCACAGAAGTTCCTTCTTGAAACAAGGGAGAAGAGGAACTGTAAAGTCTAGAGGATGCACATGTTGAAGCCACACAGACTTCAGAAACCACTGGAACTTCCTCATGTGGAGTTTGGCCAGAGGAAGCATTGGAATGGTGGAAGCCATGAATCCCAGAGCTCTGAGAATCTTCCTGGCTGTAATGAAGACCAGATGAAGAAGAGTTTGAAAGTAAGAAATGAGAGTTAAGGCCTTTGAAGGAGGCTGGGATGCCAGCATTGGCACTGCCTGAATCCTGCAACCTAGAAAGACATGATCATGAGAGAGAGTCAGGGAAGACTTTTTGAAGTTTATCGTGAACCCCCAGACTTTGAAGAAGAGAAATGGTAAAATTAAGATTTTACAAAAGGACCTCTGGAGAGGATGTCTGAATCAGCAGGTCATCCAAGTAAGGAAATATTTGGATCTCTTGAATCCTGCAAAAAGCAATCACAGGAGTGAGGAATTTGGTGAACACCCTTACGGCAGTAGAAAGGGCAAAGCACAGAACTGAAAATGCCAGGAAGCAGCAGAGAAATGAAAACCTCCTGAAAAGAGGATGGATTGGAATATGGTGACATCCTTGAGATCCAGAGACACCAGAAAGGCCTGAGATAGCAAGAGAGGAAAAAGGGTATGAAGGGACAACATTTGAAAGGAAGTCCCCTTCAGAGAAGTGTTTAAATTGGTCTCCAAGTACCTTCCTTTCTGGGCACTAGAAACATTCTTGAATAAAACCCCTTCCCCCTTTGGGACAAGGGCACGTCTTAAATAAGTACCCTGAGACAAGAAATCTCGAAGAACCTCTGGGGGGGGGGAGGAATTTTTTTCCCGGGGAGGCTGAAGAATGCGCATAAAAGGAGGGTGGGGATTTCACACTTGATAAATGATTGACAGAACCCAAGAATCCTTGGTGATTCAAAGCCAAAGAGGAATGTGGCTGGGTACAGGTGGATAGCCAAGACAGCACCTGGTTTGTCAGGAAAGTAATTCTTTATAATCTCTGCAGTCTGAGTGGCCTTAGCAGGAGGAGCCCGTTTACCACCCTTTTTACCTTTAGCAGGAGGGTGAGATTGCCTACGAACAAAGGCTGACTTAGAAAGGTAGTTTCTCTGAAATTTAGACACAGGAGAAACAAAGGCATGTTTAAACTCCTATAAGGCCTTCCCCTTGTCCTGAAGAGACTTAAACAAACCAGCAACCTCCCTAGACAAAATTTAGTATCCAGAGGAGCATCCATCAACTTAGCCTTAATATTATTGGGTAAAGGTTGAAGCTTAAGCCAAGCATAACTCCTCAGTACTGAACCAAAAGCAGCAGCCTTAGAAGAGGCATCCACTGCATCATAAGTACATCTGATAGAATGACAAACTACTTGAGAGGAAGTTCCTAGCAAAGAAAGAGCAGAAGATTTACTCTGAGTCTGGAAGATCAGAAAAAAGCTGACAAGCCTGAGAAAGTAGAGCCAACACATACCTAGATACATGGGTCTGATAATTAATGGCCCTAAAAGCTAGGGTAGCAGAAGTATAAACCTTCTTATCCAGCATGTCCATAGTTCTGCTGTCCTTGTCAGAATGCCGTAACTTTGATGAAGGAAGCAATTGAGACGGCTTATCAGAGGCATCAGATACCACAGAGAGGTCAACAGCAGGAAATGTGAACAAAAAGGAACAGTCCTCAGGCACCCTATAAAACCTAAACAGCAGGGAAACTGGACAGACGGCAGGTGCAGAGGCTCAAATGGCAAATCCAAAAAACACAAAAGTAAGCCAGCACCCATGGGGATGGGACTAGTTTACAACTAGTTATGATAGGAATACCCATCATTTCATGGATTTAGTGTAACATCACTGGGACATTTTACTAGCTGACGAAAGATTGAATAATTTGTTGGGTGAGAGATGTTCATTTACATTTTGTAGAGGCAAAACCTTAGGTAGTCATTTCAGTCATTACAAATGCAATACACCATCAGTCGGTTTGTCACAAGTTACATTGGATGGCACCAGGGCTGTGGGCTGCTTTCCTTGTGGCCATTGCTTGTTTTGCAAATGTATTTATCAAACCAAGGAATTTACTAGCAAAAATACTCCACACATTTTTTCTATAAATTTCCTGTCCAATTGTAGCAGTGATTGGGTTATTTACCTTGCGGTATGCACATGCTCGTATTTTTATATTGGCCAGACCTCTAGACCACTTAGGCTATGTTTATCAGAACATCTCAGTCTTCTTCTTCTTCTTTCGGCTTTTTCCCAGTTAGGGGTCGCCACAGCGGATCATCTGTCTGCTCATGATTGGCAGTGAAGTTTTACAGTGTCAAGTTGCCAGCCCGGTGCCCAACCTTCCACAGAAGGCACACACATGCACACACTCACACCTAGGGCCAATTGAGAGTGTCCAATCCACCTACTGCATGTCTTTGGGATGTGGGAGGAAACCGGAGCACCCGGAGGAAACCCACGCGACCACAGGGAGGACATGCAGACTTCGCACAGAAGGCACCCCAGCTGAGAATCGAACCAGAGAACCTCTTGCTGTGAGGTGTATCAGAACATCTCAGTAATATTAAAAATTCCACCAATGCACTTTATAAATATACTACAGTTCATCCCTCTGCTAGTTTCACATTTATTATCATTGACAAAATTTTGGGTAATACATGTTTCAAAGCTGGTTGGCATAATATTCTCAATAAAAAAGAGAAAGCATGGATTGTGAGATTGGGTGGATTATTTTCACTTGGCTTGAATGATCATTTGCGATTTGCTATTAGCCCATCAGCCAATTAGCAGTTTTTGGTTATGTATATAATATGTAGTCCATCATGGTTAATTTTATTAATTGACAAAGGCTCTTGGGCCGAAACCGGTCTGTTGACTATAGTTTGTCTGTAATAAACTTTATGTTACATCCCAGTGGGTGCTACCCTCTAAACCTGTCAAGACTTCTTGGGAGCAGAGGGCAGAGAATCAGGCGCTTCAGAGGCATTAGAAAAAACATCTAGTCAAACAGCCAAGACAGGAGGAATAGCTGCAGGTTTAGAAGATTCCATCTGCAGCAACTCAGAGTACCTCTTTTGGATATTAGAAACCTGGTCTCCATCCCACTTAAAAAATTCCATCTTCCAAGAGATTGTGTCCCCAAAGGAAATTTCCTCAGAAGGAGTATCTGGACTATTAGAGTCCTTCTCCTCAGACCTGTAGTCTAAAGTAGAGGGAATCTGGGTAGATTAAGTAAGGGATTCTTCATCAGAATCCAACTCTTCCTCAGAAAAATTTCATTCCCTGGGCCTTTTAGACAAAGGAGGAGCAGGAAGCAAACTCCTTGAGGAAACCTTAACAACAGTAAAGCATTAAATAACCCCTGAGTAAAGGCCTGCCACTCACTTTGTGGATCTCTAGGAGCAGAAGAAACATGTCTAGTTTTCTGTTTCTGTTTTTAGGGGACGTCCATCCTAGAAAACTGAGAGGGCCCTGACTCAGGATGGCATTCCACAACCATAATAGGAACTTCTTCCCTAAGAAGAAACTGCAGAACTCCCCCCAGGCCCCTTAGAAACAATCATCCATGGTTCCACCTGAATGCTCGAAATGGATGCCTGCAAACCCTCGTCAGATGTGCTGCCCACCAGATCCTCACCAGCCTCCAACCTGGACTAGGCAGAGGAATCTGACAACACAGCCAGGCAAGTCTCCGGGTTTGTAATAACCTCAGGAAAAACCCCTGGCAGAGGCTGCACAATGGAGGATTCTGGTCTTACTGTTTCACCTTCTTTCCTGATGGCTGACCCTTGGGGCAGGAAGTTCCATCCATAGTATCTTTAGCAAGCAGCTTAAGACACTGGTTATGAAGATACAATGAAAGGGAAGAAAGCCTACAACAAAGGGTTTTCGGGACAAACATTTTACAAATAGAACAAGATGTACAGTAATAAGAAGCTCTTAGGCAACAAAATCACTTATTGTGGCAGTCTTTATGTGGAATCTGTCTCCCACACTGGCATTTACCCTTCCTGGATGACATTAACCCCTCAATAGCACACAAAAAAATGAAGAAAAGAACAATAACCCCAACTGGGTACTTTTCTACAATGGTGAGGACTTCAGCATACAGGAGAAATCACCAGAATTTCAATAAACAGAAAAGAACAGCAAAAAACAGATAGAGGTAAACAGACAGATGGTTAAAAACAGTATTTGGACTGGCGGCAAAGAAGTTCTGAGGATGGTATGCCTGAACGTCACCTTTATGCCCTACGCTGCATGAGGAGAGTGTAGGTGATGATCAGCGTACCTTAAAGCAATGGGAGACTGGCCAGACGACTGGCTTCATGGCAGGGAATCCCATCAGTAATGAATACTGCAGCAGTGAATGTAAAGACCTCTACCCTTCTACGTTTATCTTCTGGGTAAAAAGAGTATGTACAGAGTTTATAATACCGTTCTATTTAGTTTAGTATGTTCTGCATTATTTAAATGGGCCACTTCCAGTAAGGCTATGTCAAGATTTATAATGCTTATGTAACAAAAGACCTTTTCTCTCTCTTTCAATAGGATGTTTAAATCCATTTGTGTTCCATGTTAGAAATTGTATCATTTTGAAGTAATTCCAACACAGGCTTGCCAAGATTGCAAGTATTTAGAGCAGTCCCAGCAAGAAATACCTTGAGCTGAGAGAGATTCATGAGCTGACATTTTCAGCCTGTCAGTTATGCATAATCAGTGGTTTGAATACTGATTGTCAGTCGAGTAATTCTGCTCACAGAAAATCCAATGCTCTTTAAAAAATAACCCTTTCCACAGAGACCATCATTTTGAAAGTACTAACTTGTTCAAACTATAACTTGCAAAGTTCACTATAATCAGTTTCAGCATGCAAGGTCTTAGTGGTCTGTAGCTATCAACCTTTTCCAATGTAACAACTTCCTGCTCAAGCCCAAACCATTTGGTTATCCTATTGATTATAAATCTAAGACAATTGTTAGACCCTTCTGATTCATGAATGCCATTAAACCTTGGTTTCTTGCTGTAGGTATGATCTTCCTAATCTGTTATCATGTGTGCCATATAGTTTCAGATACTATCAGTCTCTGTAGAATTTTGGCCAAAGATGAGACTATCCTGTCTGAATGTGTCAACAGACAGCACATCCTAGACTTCATCTAATGTCCTCTCATTTTTTCCATCTTTGTAGCCAGTGTAACTCTGACATTATTATTTCAAGCTTGGCATCACAAGTCGGCCATAATTTCTGCAGTAGTTGGAGAACTGTCATAATTGCTAGGGCCAACTGTCCATATGTGAGGTTGAAAACATGCCAAAGGTTTTTTTTGGAGACATCCAGTTATCTCCTACTCGAGGGATAATCACTACTTCAAATGTTCATCACTGCCACAGTATCCTGCCAAGAATATAACACAAATAGCTAAGTCTACTGCAAAAGTGATCATTCAAACATCTACTGTTACAGTAAGCTCAATTTACACAGCTGTGTTATCTGTCGGACAGGATTCTGATTATCTGTGAGGCAGATTATCTTGTTATGATGGGACTGGGTAGGGCAAGCAGAGGAGCTGTTAAATCAACTCCATCTTTATCTGAAATCTGTGTATTGAATTGCATGTTTAATACAACATTAATTTGAGACTGAAATTTAAAATGAGTTAACAGTTAGAATTTTATTATCCGGTACTTGGAAGCAAGAGTAACATTTCTGACTTTTGGAAACTAAGCTAGGTTTCAACTTTGGATATAAAGGAAAATACGTAGTGCATACAATACTGTGCTAGCTGTTTTTGAACTTTAAAATAGAAATATGTAGACAATTTAATTCTGATACATGCAACATATTACAAATATATGTAAACATACTGCCGTAACTTCAATTCATTAGTAGAATGAAACATGGATGCCCTAGTGATTAACTGAATTAGTCATTCCAACAAAGGTAACTAGTTGAAACCCATTCCAATGACACATTTATCAAATCCCATTTTACTGCAAAATAAAATAAAATACAAAAACAGTGTTTTGTAGGGGGCACTACATCCCTCATCACCCCCAAATATCTCTAAATATACAACTCCAACATTGTACAGTAGTGGAGGATGTTACCCCTACTGTTACATGATGTCACTGTAACTATAAAAATGTATGCAATACTTCCTTCATCATAAGCACAGACACCAATCAAATACACCCAAAGTATGGAAAAAGAGATGTAATTACATCTCATTTTTATCAAATGTGTAATGCAAAAACATGGAGGTTTTGATTTAAAAAAAAAAAAAAAAAAAAGGAACTGATGAACTGTATCACTTAATTTATTGTTTGACAAAAAGAGACATTGGCAAAGTGAGTGAGACCGAATTAATGATTTAAGCTAAAGTATTAATATGCTTTAGTGAAGAGTAAGACTGGCCATATATCAGCAGCTGACTACTGTCAAATTGTGCCAAAAGATGAACGCAATGTTGGTAAGAGGCTTTTCAGTTGTATGAGATTCTCAGTGTTGTGCCATTCCATAATGAAATTAATCTTGTATAAGTCTGAGTAACTATCAAGGCATGCATGCATTCATATGAATTCAGATATGATTACTCATATTAAGTTATTTGTTATTCTATTTAACAAAATACCCTTCCTAAAGTATGTATAGGTAGGAGCTCAGTGCCACATCCCATTCTGTATGTTGAACGAACCACATTTAAAACAGAAGTTTCATATTTATGAGTTTTACCCCTTTTGATTTTGTTCACAATATTGTTCTTTACTGCTGTTAAAGTAAATATTCTGTAAGCAGCCTACATGCTTATTTTTTTCAATGTAGGTCCAGGGCAGGGCTGGCTTTAGATAAAATCATGCCATAGGCAAAGTGCTCCATGGCACCCCCTCCACTACCTGCTGCTCTGTCATGCACATTCTCTTGATGCTCCCCCCCCCCCCCACACACACACACATTATCCCTGTTGCCTCTTTCTTCCTTTTGTCATAGTTTGTCTTGTACATCTGTTTTTTCTTGCATCCTTTCAACACAGTCTAACTGGCCAAGACTGCACTGTAATATCTGTGAAGAAAATAATAGAATTAAGTTGGGGAACGGAACTGGTGTCCTGACAGTCCCCAAAAGCCATGGGTTTCTAGATGCTCTAAGGTGCTTTTCCAGCTTTTTAAAGATCTTTTCATCTATTGATGGCTTGAACAAAAATTATGATTAAGGAAAGACATTCAGTCTTACTCTTCAACTTTGCTTTTTCAGCCTACTTTAACTAGCCACTGCACTCTAATAACTGTGGAGGGGATAAAACAAATTAAGCCAGGGGTCTGGGAGACTCTTGAGGTTATAGATGCCCTGAGGTGCATTTTAGAGTTTTTTTTCCAACTTGTGATCCAAAAATGGCCTGAACAGAAATCATAAGTAAGGAAAGAAATTTAGCTTTGTTGTTTCTCAAAGATGAAATAAGTTGTGCACAAGGCTTAGTGCTGAAAGCAGTCAAAGTAGCCATTCACAATAAATAGAGAAGATAAATGATTAAGAAAGTGAAGCTACAAATGTCCATAGTAATAAATTTCAAGTGGATGCTGCTGTGTGTGTGAGTGATTACACTGTATGTATGTATACACACACATGCATTCTCCCTCCTTACCTCTACCCCAAAATATAGCCATCTTTGTATACCCCTCCCCGATAATAGGCTTGGACATAATTGAACAATAAAAAACAGAGCTTACTGACATATTTCAACCTCTTACTGTCAAATATAAACACTGCCACCAAAGATAGCCATGTGTATAGGTGTCTGATGTTTGATTGTAAGGAAAATAAATACATTTACCCCAGTAATGTATTCCAACTTGTTGCTCCTAGACAGGGCACTGCTCCTGGGAAAGCTATAGTGGTCTTATGCGCACATCTCTGAGATATGTGAGGAAAGTTAAAGAAATACGACCACACTCCCCCTAGCTCCACAAATAGACTATAGTGACATGTGTAGTTTGTATAGTGACTGTATTATGTGTTCTTTAGTATTCATTTTTGCATACATTTTAATAATTGTGGCACTTTAGGCTAAAGAAGTATTTAAGCACACAAGTTTAAACTTTTTTCAGTTCTGATGAAGTCCCGATTGATGTAGGGGACAAACACCCTTAACTGTTGTGTACAGTATTGAGTGATTTAGTGACTTTTGGATTGGTGAATTTTAATATTAAAATATTAAATGTATGTAGCTTTTACCCATTATTCCTGTTAAGGGAGGAAGTTTTGTGTGTTTTTTTTTTTTTTTTTATTAATTTTTCATCAGCATGCATGTCATTTCTGTCTGGTTACCTTTTGTACAAACCTGTTAGGTATGCGAGGATCTGGAAAGTTAAAGAAGAAATTACCATGCTGTCTTTGGCAACCCACACAAGCCATAGCAACCTTCTGTACAAATCTCTGAGATTTAAAATATTGAGTTTGGGAGCCATTAATTAATTAAAGTACTCACTAGTCATGTAAAGCCAGACTAGTAAGTGTTTAAAATGAGTAAATGGCAAGAGGGTCAGTTACTTTCATCCACAGACTGAACCTGCCTCCAACTAGCAGTTATAACCACTTCTATGTACACTTCAGACAACCGAGTGTGATAAAATGTTGGCCATGTAATGCATTTCAGCTGTGTTCCACATAAACAGTCATATATTAAAGTATTCCAGTTTGTTCTTCACCAATCTCATTGCTCCTTTAAAGCCAGAATAATGAGTAAACAGCAGTTAGTAATGTTCTTCCACAGTCTCAGTAGTAATAACTATTTTATCTGTTATGTAATACAAAAATAATAAATAACATAAGGGACAGTGTACAAGCAGCTGTCAACCTCTCAGTGCAGGAATTAAGAACAGACTAAACAATGCTGTTATGTATTTAGAATATGTTAAAATAAAAGGCTATAAGTTTTCTGATGCAAACGCAGTCTGAAACTCAAATACATCCATCCACAATCCCTTTTTCCATCTTTGGACATTATTTAGTGACTGCAATCATCAATGATTTGTCAGAAAACCACATATTTTTGGAGGAACACACCAAAAATGAGATAAATTCAGAAACATTCTGAGAAGTCAGGGACAGTTCCCAGTTTAGTTCACACAAATATACATTAGCTGAGCTGTTCAGTGACATAGATGGCAATGTCTTTGCTTATAAAATTGAGACCTAGCCAAAAATAATGGTGGATAAAGGCCCAAACTCGGGGACAATTTAAGTATTACTCTTAATTCATTTAGAAGGTTAAAATAACAAGTATTCCATCAATCCAATTTCTGAAGAATAAATATGAAACATTAATGTCTGGTTTTACTGACTGGCTGTCATCCTCCATGATTTACCAGATAATCAAAAATTTTATGAGGAACAAGGCAAAAAGTTGAGATAAAATTGGGGACAGTTGAAAGGTATGCCAGGTTTTCCACTGCCCATAATATCAGGTTACCTGCCAGGAAGATGTATATATAAATTGCTGCTATTCAAACCATCTATTTACACTGCTGTTCAGTCAAATGTTTAAAAATTCTGGGCCTTTGGCTCAGCCCTACCAGTGATCCACAACAAATCTAGATTGTAAGTGGGACCTAGCCAAAGAACTCCGAGATTACGGAATCTTGAAGAGGGACACTGTAGTAGAACTGTTTTTCCCTCTGTTAGGAAATAAATGAATACTCAATCTAGATAAGTTCCTCTGGCTAAATTGAGCCCTATATGGCTGCCTAGTTCACCTATGCATAAAACTTAATATAGTCCAGCATACTAAGTGTATGAGTTTAAGTACTGTTATGTCTTATTAAATCAGGTTTTGCTCAGCATTAGTTAACCCTTAAGAAAAGCCGTTGGCCAGAATTCAGAAACTGATAATACACTGGCAGAATGCTTTTTCTATCGGGATTGCTCAGTGTGTTGTGAGAGAGCAAGTCAAAGACTGCAGTATTGCTAGAGTGCTAAGAAGACTCCAATATATAGTGCTGCAGTGATCTTGCCAGAGAAAGCTGTATGCAAATGTGGCACTCTGGGGTTGTGTGGTTAATGCAAGTTATCCATGTGCACTTCCTTGAGCCTTTCACCAGGATCAGACTAGCATGGTAGAGCAATTCAAAGACAAGCTCTGCTGAGCTGTTTGGGACCTGAAGCAGCAAAAATGTGCACAGTCTTAACAGTGCTCACCCACTGATGTGTTTGGTAGGGCTGGGACATTTAACATCATAGCAGGTAAGTAGTGTGAAAAGCTGTGTGTGGGTGTGAGGGGGCAGCATGTGTACGTGTGTGTCTGTCTGTTCAGCTATACACAAGGGTACCTCTAACTGTACTGTGTTTGTTTAATTCCGAGACATGCTAATGAACTTTGGCACCATGCAGTTTTTGCATGTCTCTGAATCACTTTTTTCACTGGAGCACAATTACAGCTCATTAGTGATACAGTTATAGTATTACAGTGATGATTTCTGTGAATCATACTCAATATGTAGCCTGGACTATTTGTGTCGTCTTTTTTTTTTTTAATTATAATCTGGTCGACTCTGACAGCACATCATTACCATCATAAGATGTTGTATGATCAGAAAAAATGAAATAACATTAATGGGAAGTTTTGCAAAGAGATCCGCACCAAAAGTTAAGCGGACATTTGTATTTGTTTGGCCTGCTGCACAGTTTCACAAGCAGAGACCTGCTCCTTAATAACTCATTTTTGTGTCTGCCTTCTATATCTTATACCTTTTAAACTGTATCACAATGATCCCTTTCTATACCGCAGAAAAGCTTATAAGCCTCACCAGTCACAAAAACATTTTAGTACCATAACACAAGTGCATATATACAGACATCTGAAATAACCACGTTCTCTAACCTATTTTACTATTTCCTACTGGCCTACAATTCCATATGCAGTTAATTATTAGCATTGTTTCATCTGTCAGATGTAGTTAGCATTTTATGTGCTCCAGTTTATTTCTGATTTGGCCCTCTGCTTGAGAAATGATGCCTTTACACAACTAAAAAACAGTTAGCACTACAGAGTAAACAAGTTTTTAGGCTTCTACAAAATTACATCATTTGTATCCTACAATACAATCCATCAAAATTGGTATCATGAAGTATACTCCAGCAAAACTATGTTTAATTACTGATATTTTATCAGTCATATTTTTCCTCTGAATGGACGTTTTGGCTATTGCATAAAATTCTGTCGTTGTGGATCACCTATTGTCCGTGAAAGAGTACAACAAAGACACGTTTTGTACAATTTATTTATTTGACTTTTGTTAACTGGGTTAGTCCGACTGGGCCAGTAGCCCCTTTTCAGCAGAGACCCGAGGAGAAAAGCTCCTTAACAGTAATAGTAATTGAACATTGTATGTAGGATTATACATAGGCTAAGATACATACATATTGGACATATACAATCAGAAAATAGAAATAGTCACTGTACAGAGGTTTGTACATAGCAAGGAGAAGTACACTTGACAATATAACCTAAGAAAAATGAAAATTGCAATGTGTGTAATAGTGAGTAGAGCCGACATGCTAGCAGAACTGCAATGTACATAATTAGGAAAAACAGCATTAGTGGTATGTATAGGTGTAAGATGTGCAGCAGATGAGAAACAAGTATGTAAGTTCAGTATCATAGGGGTCAAAGTTGCATACAGTGAGACTGGGACAAATTTACAAGATGCTAGTACCATAGTATTGGTAGAGTAGGGGTAGATACTATGTAGGGCCATTACAAGAGCAAGTCAAGTTGAATGGAGGGTATCTTTAAGTATAGTTTTGAAGGAGATTTGGTTAGAGATTTGTCTAATACTGAGAGGGAGCTTATTCCAAACGTTGGGCACAGAGTAGGTGTAGAAGAGTTTACCAATGTTTTTATGGAGTTTATACACTTGTGGAAGAAGGTGTTGGGAACTGCAGAGAGAGTGCAGTTGAGAGTGTAAGGTTGGATAGAGAAGGGCAGGTGGTGGGGTCATGAATTATGGAATGGGTTATGAGAACTTGGGGCAATAGGATTTGATGATGAAGTTCCAGTCATTGCAGAATTTTCAAGGCTAGGGAGTGGTGAAAGTGGTAGGGTTGGTTTGTGGCTAATCTTATAATTTTGTTATAGGTAATTTCCAGTTTAGATAGAAGGTTAACTTGGATGCAGGTGAGGATGGGGGGCAGCATAGAGTAAGATTGGGAGTAGAAAAACCTGTGCAAGAGATCATCTAGAAGCACTGGTAAGGAATTTATTATGCCTGTATAACATGCTTAGTTTTTGATGTCGAATTTTAGCTGGTCATCGACAATAACTCCTAAATGTTTTGTGTGAGATTCTGTAGAGATGGTTGTTATTTAGGAAGGAGACAGTAAAGGTAGCTTTAAGGTGTTTGAGAGATTTAGGGAAAAATAGTAGAAGTTTGGTTTTCTTTGGGTTAAGTAGTAGTTGGTTGGAGTTGAGCCATTTTTTGACAGAGTGCAGGGATTCTTGGATGAGGGTGTGCAGATGAGTAACATTATCAGAGGTGAAGACGATGGTAGAATCGCCGGCATATTGTATTACAGAGGAGAGTGGGGAGGAAGAGTACAGGTCATTAGTGAAGATATTGAATAATAGGGGGCCGAGGATGGAACCTTGAGGCACCCCAGTTTGGACAAGTAGGAAAAGAGAGAGGTTGGATTGCCATTTAACAGCCTGGAGTCTATTAGAGTGATACCAAGACAGAACAGAGTTTGAGAGTCTGAGTGTGGAAAGTTTGGTTAGAAGCAGATGGTGAGAGACAGTGTTGAAGGCTTTGGAGAGTTCGAGAAACAGGCAGGAGATTAGTTTGTTGTCACAGGAAATTGTAATGGAATTTGTGAAAGATATAAGAGCAGTGGATGTACTGTGCTTTGGACGGAAGCCGTGTTGTGTGGGAGTAAGAAGTTTTTTTTGCAAGAGGTAGTGGAGAAGCTGTTTATGAATACATTTTTCTAGAATTTTTAGAGAGGAGACAGAATGGCAGTAGGTCTGAAATTAGTGGGGATCAGTCGAGTAGCCGCCTTTGTGTAAGGGTATGACATAGGATTTCTTCCAGATACTAGAAACAGTGTTTTCCTTAACTGACCTGTTGATTAGGATGGAGATGGGATAGGCAATGGCACTGGCAGCAGGGTTTAGGAAATGAGGAGATAGGTTATCAGCAGATGGAGAGCATGTATTCAGTTTCCAGAAAAGTGACTTGATATAAGGGATGGGTTTGAGAGAGAAAGAGGTTGTGTGGGTGACTGGAGGGGGGAGTGGTGCTATTTGTGGTTAAGTTGCGAATGGAATCAATGAAGAAGTTATTAAGTAGGGAGGCTGTATCGGTGGGAGAGCAATTAGGGTACATATTTGGGTTTGAAGGGCTCCCAGGAAACAGTAGTTTATTTACAGATTGCCAGAATTTGTGAGGATTGGAATGGGGATTGAATAGAGGCTTTTGAAAGTAGTCTTTTTTATCTAGAGTGACTTTATTTTTGGTTAAGTTATGGAGTTCTCTGTATAGTTGCAGGTTGGTATAGTTTTTTTTGTATTTTTTCCATTTTCTTTCCATGTACTATCTCTTTTATTCATAAGTTCATGGGTGGTTTGCATTAACCAGGGGGCATAGTGGGTTTTGGTTCATATTTTTCTAGTGGGGGATTGGCTGTTGAGAGTGGTTAAGAAGATATTGGTAAAGGCCTGGACGGCTTCCTCCAGGGGGAGTTCTTGGAGGAAGGACCAGTTAATCATGGAGAGAGAAAAAACTAAGTGTCTGGATTAAAGTTTGAGATGTTGCAGTGTTCCTTGTACTGCTGAGTTTTGTGTAGTTGGGGTGTGTGCCTTATTGTAGAGATGGGATGGTGGTCACATAGGCTGTCAGGTAAGGTTAAGGGGCTGTGATAGGAGCTGGGGTTAGAGGTAACCATCCAGTCTAGTGTGAAGCCATGATTGGTTTGTTTATTGATGCAAGTAGGAGTGGTGATTTAGTTGGGAGAAGATATAGAGGTTGATAGTGGTGTTTAGCGAATCAGTATTGAGGCTATTCCAGTCGATATTAACATTGCCTGTAATAACAGTTTCATAAGAGATAGTGGTGATTTAGTTGGGAGAAGATATAGAGGTTGATAGTGGTGTTTAGCGAATCAGTATTAAGGCTATTCCAGTCGATATTAACATTGCCTGTAATAACAGTTTCATAAGAGATAGTCTTAGAAATCCAGGAGATAAAGTGCTTTAGGATAGGGATGTTTTTTCCTGGGGGGAAGTAGATGGAGGCAATGGCTATTTTTTTTGTGATTGTTCAGGTTACAGGAGATGATGAGTACTTCTGCAGGGTGGAAGTTTGGGAGTGTTATTGATAGTGGGTAGAGGGATAGCTGATTAGAGAAGAGAATAGCGACGCCACCACCTTTTTTCTTAGGCCTGTCTTATGGGATGATCTTGTAGGCTGGGGGGAGAAATTCAGAGTCGGTTATGTGTGCCTTAAGCCATGTTTCAGAGAGGGAGAGAATGTCAGGGGTGTGTAGGGAAACCCAGGCATGAAATGGAGAAATTGTGTTCATGATGTTTTGTATATTCATGGATAGAATACATCTGAACAATCTGCGTCTGCTGTAAGGACCCCAATTCTGGACTCCCCATGCCATTTTAATTTTTTTTATATAAACTGGAGCATCTTCAGTGACAATAAACAGCCAGGGTGTGATCTTGCTATGTTCATAAGTGTAAAATTTAATTCGACCAAACTTAAACAGGTTATGTCCATCCCTTTTATAAAGAATACTAAATTTTCTAATTGTTTTGTGTTGTTCAAGGAGAAATATTTCTGTTGCCTGTGTAACTCTTATTACAATATGATGGTTTAAAAGAGCATGCCTATTAAGTGGTTTTCTTTCTTCAGTGTCACTATTTTGCTCTTATCTGCAGCCTGATTTAACTCTTGCTCTGCATACCTGGTGCATGATACTAACACAGAAGTAATAGTTGTAGCCTCACAGTTTTTAATGAGTACTGAAGTGCTGCTTCCCTTTGATACTTAATTCATAATGGCACTCTTTTCCTTAAAATACCTCTACAGTTTGAGTTTTGCTCAATGTCTCTGACAATTTTTCAGTTTTACCTTTTAGTATCAAACTTGCCTTTCAGGCTTGGAATCTATCAGGAATCAGTTTCACGCTTTAATATTTGTTTTTTCTAACCTATACATCCCCGCAAGGACAGTCAATTGCTTTAAACAATGTAGGAATGCCCCGTCCCCAGTCTTGTTTAGTTGTATAGAATACTATAAGGTCATAAATTTCTCTCATGACTCTGTATAACCATGAATTTAAAATTCATCATCACTATAGACATACAGGCGAAAAGGTTTGGAGTAATGTGGCAAACCCAAAGCTCACACACTTGAGAATGTCTGTTCGCTATTCCGTATGCCTGCTTCATTTAGTCTAAGGCTTTTTTTTGGATCACCTGCTAAAAGTGAAATGGGTATCTGGATATGTTTTTCCTCTATTTGCAGCACACAGTTTTACTAGCATTCATATAAATTGTCACACATGTATCACTACACTTACTGGTGTTTAAGATTTAATACCAGCAAACTAGTATTGCAGTGTGCAATAAATGTCAATGGATTAAGTTTTTTGCCTGATTTTGCTTTGCTGTGAATAACTTGGATTCCTATACCTTGAAACAGCAAACTTAATTTACTGTTTACAGTATTCAGAATTTTATAATGTACTGAGCAGGTTTTCCTTTTTGCAAAACATACAATCAAGACAATAAATTTGTTATTTCATTTGTCTAACAGTTTCTTTGGATGCATTTTTATTTTATTTTTATGACATTTAAGTTTAACCAGATAGGTAATGGGTCCAAAGATGTTTTCAATTGCAACCCAGGCCAAGACACAGTATCAGCTTTTCAAACGAGGGGCAGTAACAACTTTTCAAAATAACATTTACAAAAGATTACCTTCCAAATTACTTTCCAAGCCAATATTTCCATTCAGGTTACATTGTTACATAAATTACAGTTCAATAACTATTAATATTTTGCTTTTACATAAATGTTTACAAATGCCACTGCATTATATACAATGGTACTAGCATTCCTTTTTTTTTATATATATATTTACACAGTTACATAGCTGTCATAATGTATCGTTGGTGAGCAGAATAAGATTTTTTTTCAATAGTATAGCTTGGGAACCATTTCATTAGCTCTAACCATTCTACCTGTAACAACAGCACTTACAGTTGCTAGTGAGGTGGGCTTCCAGTTAATTTGCTAAATGTTTGTATTTTGCATAGCAGAGTTTTCAGTGCAGCAGGGGTAGGTTTGTAGAAGGCTCTTTCTATCTTTGCCATGGCATATGGGTGGTCTTTGTAGCTTTAGGGTATCTTGACTACTGGGGCTTCTGACTAGTAGTGGTTTTTAAAGGTGGGAAATAGCTTTCATTTTATACCTTCTAGTTTAGAATATTTAAAAATATGCTCTTGCCTCAACTGGTAGCCATTTGGATTTCTTTATAGCATCACAGTTGTGTACCCTTGTATATGATAAATGATTGAAGTTGAATACTTTGTTCTTGGCTGCTTGAAGTGGTACAATATTTTGTTGGGAATTTAGGTAGATTATTGTTAGACCATATTTAAAGATATGGAATGAAGGCATTTATGGCTACCGATGTTGGATCTTCAGTACTAAGCAACAGTCCAATCTGGGTACATTTTCATGAAGAATCCAAGATATGTAGTCAGTATCTACAGGATACTTTTACTTGATTTTGAACATTGCCAACCTGTTCTAAACATTTGAGAAAGATAACTTATTAAGTAACATAATCCCTGATTCCCTTGTAGTTTAGTTGAAGGTGTTAGTAATTCCTTCCAGATCCTTAATGCTTAGAGGCTGAGCTTGTACAAGTCTCTTTTGAGTTACTATTTCATGGCAAATGACATTTTGTTATTAACAGTTAAACTGTTAGAAGTGATTTGATTACATATCTGGACAAAATCCTGTTACTGTTGATTTAATGTTTTGGGTATTTCTGTGCAGCTGATATTTGGGAGATCATAAGGTTTATTGATGGAATCCTCTTTGTTTAGAAAGATCAAAACATACAACTGTGATGGGTTGCAACTGGACACTGTGGCTGTGTTGAATGACAAAGGAATTGAACCAGTCAGAGTAAAATAGTCGTAAGTAATTCTAGATGAATGGTCCAGTCAGAGACTAAGAAGATCACCCAGGTTGAGAGAAGTACAGCAGCAACAACAACAGGAGCTAACACAAAAGAAATGCAGCTCAGCAGTGGAAGTAGAAAACAATAGAATGCAGTTAGTCACCAATAAGATTTTTCCCCCAGGGACACAATGCAGAGAATAAAGTGTGAGAGATCCTGGGCCGGTGTGGTAGAGGTAAGTCTTTAGTCACCTCGATGGCAAGAAGCATTAACACAATGGAATTTGAGATGTCAGAAGAAAAAGAACTGAATATGGTTAGGGACTTTAAGATATTCAGTCTTTCCTTTAGAATGCAAAGTAATGTAGAGGAAAAGATCCTGATAAAAAGGTTTTTCTTTCATTTCTTCATGTAGAGCAAATATTGTTGATAACCATGAACAGTTTGAAGGAATACTCAAGGAAATGTATTTTAAAGTGACACTTGGAAATGTCTGTAGAATTTTTTGTAGCAAAAAGTTAATCATGTCTAGTGTTTATAATGCCCACTATATTCTATGATTTCTCTTTTTGAAAAGAGTTCTGAAGAGAACATTAGGAAATTAACTAACAAACCAGACGAGAGATTTTACAATTTGTCTAGATATGAAAGGAAATTATTAAAGGGCTTGGCTAACAGCAGATCCATTAGGTAAATGAAAGCTGAAAAAGGAGGAGCAACAGTGGCCATGGAAATAGACACTTATGAGAGTAAAATTTTGGAAATGTTACATAATGAGAAGTGTTATAGAAGGGTCAATAAATGTGATGTCCTGAAGAGCCACAGATTAATAGACAGTTCTTTGAAAACATCTTGAAGGGGTTATTAGTGATAATATGCATTATTTCTTTCAGGAACCAAACCCATTTATAAGGGGGGGGGGGTGATTGGAATTTTAAAAATATATAAAAGTGAAGCAAATATATCCCTAAGAAATATAGTATCATTAAAAGTCTCAAAGTTAGAGCTGATTTTCAGTTTTTACTGATAGATTTTTTTTAAAGGAAACAGTGTTGTCTTGTCCATACTTTATTAGAGATTCTTTTTTTATTTTAAGGAACAAATCATAGAAGTGAGATTACAGGGAAAAGAAATACTGGTGGGCATAAATGTTAACTTGTTGTACATGGTAATACCATATGAGAGGAGTAATGAATGGATTAGTAATGTGTTGTTAAATGATGCTGGATGCACAGTAAAATTCACAAGATTCGTATGTGAAAGTATTGATCAAGTTCTTAAATGTAACTATTTTATGTTTAAAGGACAGTACTACTATCAGGCCAGAAAGGTGGTGATGGGTGCAAATTTTGCCAACCTAGTTATGGGTTACTCGGAAAATTAATTTATGGTAGTAGTCACAACAGAAAAAAAAGATTCTGTATTCTGGACATCTTAATGACAATGATGTTATGTGATCCTATCTCGCCTACATTCTGACTGATGGGTTCGGAGCCGATCCCTCGGCTCCGACTCGGCACGCTTATGCCAAAGAGCGAAGTCTCTTATTGGCTGAGCTTACTATATCCCAGGATGCACCACTACCAGTCCCTCAGATCTCGTTTGCCGCTAACTTGCGAAGACGTGGTCTCGAGCTGGCTGAGCTGAGTAGTATTTTACTAACTTTTTTCTGTCAGAAATTTGCTGTTCTTGTCATAAAAAGATGTTTTAACGGCTACTCTTTCCTTTTGTGTGTGATTGGAGTTTTTTGTGAGAAACTTTGTAGTGTGATTGGGCGTTGGTTCTGATTTCAGGCCTCCTTCATCTTAGGGCCTTCCCGGTCAGTCAACCCCTCTCAAACCTTAGGGGTTTTTAAAATCCCCTTGAGTTAATTGTTACGGATTGTTTACCTAATCGGCAGCTATAAACTGATTTTTGGTAGTGTCAGTTAAATCAGAAAGTCAAGTGGATAGTGTTGTTTTTTTCTGTCAGGGAATTACTGCATTATTGTTATAATGTCTCAGAATCCTAGGCCTTCGGGCTTTAAAAAATGCACCAAATGTAATTTTAAGATGTCAATCACAGATGATCACTCTCTGTGTTTATTGTTTGGGTGCAAAACATTTACAAGAGTCATGCAGTGTGTGTCACGCTTTTTCCTCGAGGGTCCTCCAGGAGAGGAAAAATAAACTCATTCTTAAAGGCTTAATAAAACCCTCCTTTGAAGAAGCTTTAGCATCCTCTCCTTCTCCAGCTAAAGAAAGGGCGTCGGCTCCGACCAGTCCGTCAGATCCGACCGCCAAAAGACATAGGCAGGCTTCTCCTTCGGCTCCAAGGACTTTGGAGCCGAGGGCGGAACGGTCTGCCTCGATGCCACCAGTCTCGACTCCTCTGGCTTCGGAGCCGATGGCTGGGGCATCGAGAGGCAGGTCACCGTCGGCTCCACTGGTCTCGGAGCCGACAAAGGTTGCCCGCTCAGACACCTCCTCCTCGGCGCAAGTCCTCCTCGGCACCGATGGAAACTAGTGTGGGTATTCCTTCGGCGCCGATAGTCATCGGGTCGCCTCGGAGCCGGTCCCCTAGCCCTTTGGGGCCATTGGAGAGGCCATCTCGAACCCGTTCAGTATCCTCTAGGTCATCGAGGATGTCGGATTCGGATATAGACAGGGTGCTCCAAAGACTGTTCCAGTCCCCAGTCTTTCAAAAATTTGTTTCGGTTCCGACCCAGTTGGCTTTGGAGCCGATGGCCCATGCCCATGTCATTGCTATTCCTCCTCCGACCGCTTCGGCTCCGTCGGAGCAGGTGCTGTTGGAGCCGGTGGAGATCTTAGGGTCGGCTCCGACCCTTACTCCAACCCCGGCCTTCGGGTCCGAGTTTGGTACACGGACTTCTTCGGCTGGACCTGGGGGTGATGTTTCGGGACCTATGCTATCGGTTCCGAGCCTCCCTCTCGGTGCTTCGGCTGCGGGACTTCCGTCTGCTATCATGGCTCCGGGGACCGGACACTCCTAGGATTCTGGGGGTCCGGCTTTCAGAGCTATGAGGAGTGCCTTGGCCAAGTCTTCTTCGGCCATCTCCCCGGCTTTACCAGCACCTTCCCTGGGCGTGGAGACTGGGTCTTTGGCAGTTCCCCTGTCCATAGGCAGCGGAGCCCCTGGGCCTGAGGTTACCCCCATTGGGGGTTCCCCTCCTCCTGAGGGTTCTTCGGAGTTGTCTTCAGAGGAACCCCCAAGGAAGAGATCGTGCAAGAGGAAGCACGTGGACTCCCCCAAGTCTATTACATCTGACACTGATCTTGATGATGCGGAGGGGTCCCCGAAGTCGTCCTCGGATGATGTCTCATTTGCAGACATCTTAGAGATCCTCAAACAACGAGGTGGATATCCAAACCCCTCTGCTGATGAGTCAGTGCTCCTCAAGGCCTTTGGGGCTCAGCCCTCCGCCTCCTGGGTGTCTCCGCCCTTCGACGAGCTCCTGGATTTAGTTTGTCGGAGGGCCTGGGAACATCCAGATACCGTGGAACCAGTCCCTTCTCGTCCTAACAAATTTTTGTCTGCCCCACCCGAGAAGGAGTTCCTGACTAAAGGCGTGGCTGTAGATGCCATGGTGGTGGCATCTGCTACACAACAGGACGTGGCAGAGGCTTCAACGTCCGTCCATCCTCCTAATAAGGAGTCTAGGAGCATGGACCGCACGGAAGCGCACCCTGACTTCAGCGGCCTTTACTTTAAGGTCCCTGAATTATTTGGCACATTTTACCAGACTTCAGAGGGATCTGGTCAAGGAGCTGTCAGATTCCTCTCGGTAACCTACCTGAGCAGCTAGCCCAGTCGGTTAGCTCTCAGTTGGCTATCCTTACGTCAATTTCTAACTCGTCCATGAGGCTCATTTCATATGCGGCCGAAGGGGTGGGTAGAGCGGCAGGCACAGGCGTGGCTCTACGGAGACAAGCCTGGCTCCATTTGTGTCAGTTTGCGGAGGCCTTCAAGTCTTCCTTCGCCGACGCTCCCTTCGATGGGTCCTCCTTGTTTGGACCTAAGGTTAAAGACACCCTTACCCGCTGTGAGCAAGAGGGAAAAACTTTATCTGCCATAGGTGCCCGTTATTCCACTCCCTTTCGGCCTTATCCCAAGGCTAAAGGAGGAGGGAAGATGTGGTTCCGTAAATCACGTAAGTTTTTCCTCAACAGCAGGAAGATTCCCTTCCAGAGGCAGAGGACGGGAAATTTTTCTGGGAGACGCCCGTCCCAGAGGCGGCAGAGGGCCCCGCAATTCTGGAGACCGCGAGTCCTTTCGTGGCTCTTCAGCCTCCCACACCTCATGAGGGATTGCCCGGCTGTGCTGCTCGAGCCAGTCGGGTGCCGTTTTGCCAAGCACCTAAAAGCCTGGGAATCAATCACTCAGGACAGATGGGTGCTTTGGATCATTGCCGGAGGTTACACCATCCCATTCACATGCTCACCCCACCGTCCAAAAATCCCGGACCCACCACCCAGTCAAAGGGAAATTGCAGCCGCAGAAGCTTTAAAGCTGCTAGAAAAGGAGTCATCCAACCGGTCCCCACAGACCAGATCGGATCCGAAATTACTCGAGGTTCTTTTAGTGCCAAAAGACAGGGGACCTGAGACCAATATTGGATCTCAGCAGACTAAACCAATCCGTCACGAAATCCAAATTGTCACGTTACAATCCATTCTCCCATTGTTGGAGAAGGATGTTTGGATGTGCTCCATAGACCTCAAGGACGCCTATTATCACATACCGATACATCAGGCATCCAGGAGGTATCTGCGCTTCAGCCTGGGAGACAGTCATTTCCAATTTTGTGCACTGCCCTTTGGTCTCACCACAGCCCCCAGGGTGTTCACCAAGTGTTTGGCAGTAGTGACTGCTCACCTGAGGAGTCTTGGATTCCAAGTGTTTCCCTATCTGGACGACTGGCTCCTGACTGCAGCCACCAGGCATCTACTAATGGACAACCTCAAAGCCACCATCTCCCTGGGTGCTACCCTGGGAATTACATTCAATTGGTCAAAGTCTGTCTTGCTGCCCTCTCAGCATAAGGTTCATAGGAGCAGAGATAGACTCAAAATTGATGCTGCTTTTCTTCCTACCGAAAGGATCCAAACTTTACAAGGCCAAGTTCAAGCCCTGATTTCAAGATCCAAAGCCCCAGCCAGGATGGTCCTACAAGTTTTAGGTTCGATGTCTGCCACGGTTCTTCTAGTTCCTCTGGCAAGATTGCACATGAGGATTCTTCAGTGGCTATTGTCAACTCAATGGTCCTTTCAGGACCTTCCCTCAATCATCCCATTATGATTACAGAAACATGCAACGGGACCTTCGCTGGTGGCTTCAGACATCCAATCTAAATCAAGGAAGCCCTTTGTTATTCCTCTCCAGTGGTCACCCTGACGACAGATGCCTCCCAGATAGGGTGGGGGGGGCATTGTCTGGGCAGGTTAGTTCAGGGCTCCTGGCTTCCAGACGAAACTCTTCTCCACATCAATGTATTGGAGATGAGGGCTGTACTTCTGTCCCTACAGGCCTTACACAAGTTTCTCCCTCAGGGCATAATCGCCATCCACACAGACAACATGTCGGTGGTCTGGTATCTAAACAAACAAGGAGGGACCAGATCTTACCCCATTTGCAGAGAGGCCATGAGGGTGTGGGAATGGGCTGTAGCTACCAGCCGTTTCTTGGTAGCGACCCACATTCTGGGGAAATCAAATATATTGGCAGACAGATTAAGCAGAACAATTCTCTCTCCTCACGAGTGGTCCCTAAATGAAACAGTAGCAGCTCAGGTTTTCAGGAGATAGGGGACGCCGTGCTGCGACCTATTTGCAACACCACTAAACACGAAGTGCAAAAGGTTCTTCTCCTTGACTCCACATCAAGGGAAAGCAGCTATGGATGCTCTAGCACAACCTTGGCCAACAGGGCTACTTTATGCCTTTCCTCCGATTCCACTTCTCTCCAAAGTCATTCAAAAAGCTTCTCAATTGGGGTCCACAATGATATTGATTGCTCCATACTGGCCTCGTCAGGTATGGTTTCCCTACCTGAAGAAACATGCGGTGGACGATCCTTGGACTTTAGATCTAACTCCGGATCTGCTAATTCATCAGTCGGACGACAGCATCAGTCCCTACACTCCTTGAAGTTGACAGCTTGGCTCCTCCACTTCCGACTTTTAGTCAGAAGTCACACATTAGACCCGGAAGTTATTCACATTTTATCTTCAGCCCACAAACCCACCACTAAGAAATTGTACCTCAGTAAGTGGAAGAGGTTTGCTATCTGGGCTCAACTCAGGGGCTTAGACCCTATCACTGCTCCAATCCCGGAAGTTTTGAAATTCTTAACATCCCTGTTTAATCAAGGATCTTCTGTCTCTACTATTAAAGTCCAACTGGCTATCTCTAAATTCCACGAATCCATGGATCCTCCATTGATGAGCAGCAGACTATGCAAAACTTTCATTAAAGGTGCGGGCCTGTTAAGACCCCCAGTTTTTCATCCTGCGCCTCCGTGGGATCTTGATTTGGTGCTTCGTGCATTAACATCTTCCCCTTTCGAACCGGCTGCTACATGTGAGTTAAATTATCTGTCTTGGAAAACTGCCTTCTTAGTTGCAATTACTTCTGCAAGAAGAGTTTCAGAGCTTCAAGCCCTGTCTATTAAACCACCGTACTTGATTTTCCACAAGGATAGAGTATCACTTAGGCCTAATCCATCCTTTGTCCCAAAGGTCTGTTCTAATCTCTGTCTCCAACAATCTCTAGAGCTACCAGTTTTCTTCCCAAAATTCTCCAATGAAGCAGAATACACTCTCCATAAATTGGATGTTCACAGGCAATTGCGCTTCTATTTAGACAGGACTCAGCAATTCCGTAAGTCAGACCAGTTGTTTGTGTCCTTCTCAGACAATAAATTGGGTAAAACCATCACAAAAGCTACTATCTCCAAATGGATTAGAGATTGTATAACTCAGGCTTATTCTTCTTGAATAAGCAACTTACAACATCTATCAAAGCTCACTCTACCAGAGCTATGGCGACTTCTATAGCTTTTCATTCCAAGCTCGCTATATCGGAGATTTGTGCTGCGGCTACTTGGTCCAATCCGCACACTTTCATTTCCCACTATAAATTGGATGTGGCATCTAAAGGGCGAGCATCATTTGGTTCCACGGTACTCAGGAGTGTTTTCCAGTGAGCCACCCCGGATTCAGGTGCTAGGACGCTGTCCCATCAGTCAGAATGTAGGCGAGATAGGATCACATAACATCTTTTAGTTATGTACTCACCATAACTTCAGATGTTTGGGATCCATCTCGCCTACATTCCTAATACCCACCCTCCTTTCCCCTGCCTTGGAGATCAGAAGAGATTGAACGGTTTGAGTTCTACTGTTTTTATCTTGTTTCATCTGACGATGTTATATAATCAGAGCGTGCATGTGTGCATGTATGCGGACAAACTAGATCTGGGGGACTGGTAGTGGTGCATCCTGGGATATAGTAAGCTCAGCCAATAAGAGACTTCGCTCTTTGGCATAAGCGTGCCGAGTCGGAGCCGAGGGATCGGCTCCGAACCCATCAGTCAGAATGTAGGCGAGATGGATCCCAAACATCTGAAGTTATGGTGAGTACATAACTAAAAGTTTTTATCATTTAGGATGGAGATGAGAAGAAATGAGGGAATTTTTGTCCCATATGAATTCTACTACTTTTTTTCTTTAAGATTTACCAGTGACATGAATTTCCAGTATATAGTCTTTTTTGGAAAAAGAGGTTTATAAAATTACCCATAAGGACAAATTAGAAGTGTGTGGCAGCTATAAGAATTCTTTTAGTAACTCCTTTCTCCATTTTAATTGCTTGCATATACTTTATTTGCAAATATGTATACTAGGGTTATTAACCTTAATATGGTTGAGACTCAAATTAAATAAACTGGGGGCAAACAAACTAAGATTATAAGAACAGAGCCATAGAGTTTAGTGAGTAAGCCCATCACAAAACCCACAATACAAATTTTAAGGAATATTAACACAGTTTACTAAAATAGTGTTGTAAGTGTTAACAATACAGATGACAGTGGGAACATTAGAAAATAATTTGTGATAACTAGCAAATCTTAAGGAAGAAGCCTGACATCAGTTTTTGGGTTCATCCCCAAGGTTTATAAACAGAGAGGGCATGAACTGAGAGAAGGTTCTGGAATATGAACAGGGAAGAATGGTTGCTCCAGATTGCAAGAAAAAAACATTCAGGTATCAAACTTGTAACTTGTAGATGTACAGAAGGAGAGGAATGAGGAATGTGTACTCTGCAAATAGCACTATGACTTATACGCCATACATTTTTAACTTGCAATTCCGAATATGTGGTCTATACTGCATATGAAATGTGAATCAATTTATGTCGGTAAGACCAACAGAATACTTGAAACAATAGAATGTATGAACACTTGTATACAGGCATAAGGACAATTTTGATACATTATACAGGCATACATTAAACTGGCATGAGTTTAAAACATTTGTTTTTGGCATTATAGACCACGCTTTTGCTAATATTTTGGGGGTAGACATGACAATTTAGACTACTGCAAATATAAATGGCAAATTGTATTGGATACATACATAGGATTGGTCTAAGTGACTCAATGGTATTTAAACAAATGGATGGCGCAATGTGTTTGCCTGATACAGTCAGATTTTCTGTTTTTATGAATTTTAGAGATGAAGGCACTTGCTTGTAAATAAATTATTGGTTTAACACATCCATTTTTCAGGTCTTCCACCTTTTTGTCAGTTTGTTTGTGGATGTAATTTAATTATGTTGTCTTTAGAATTTCAAAACTTGTCAGACAGGATTTAGGCAGCTACTTATTACTGTTAAGAACTGGGTGCTATGGGAAAATGGTTGTGTTCTAAGCATAATGTAAGTCTGTAGCATGCATGCAAAGTCTGAGGCATGTTTACAGTTAAATACATTTTGTACACCTAGAAACATAAATTTATTCCTTCTGATATACAGCTGTTTTTAATATTTTGTAAAATTATGCTTTAAGAATAGGTATAAGAAAAATGTCAAATGCTAAATGTCAGGCCATGAATCTTTACAAGTTGTAGTAATGATCATGTTTGGTAGGAGGTGAATTTGAAATTGCTATTTGCATTACCACAGTAGTATTTACTGATTGTCTAGTGGCTAAGGCATTTATTTCCTGTATGCATAAAATCTTTAAAAAACAGTTTCTCTTTGACTGTGCTTAAAGCAGAAGCAATTCTATAAGCCATCACCCCCTTATGACAATATTTGCTGTATGCAGTTTCTTTTTGACTGTGCTTAAAGCAGAAGCAATTCTGTAAGCCAACACCCCCTTATGACAATATGGTTATATGCACAGGGTGGTTGTCTTTGTGTGTGTGTGTATATTAAAATACTGTTACGTTCACACTGGACCAACCAAAGATAAACTTGCTCAAGTGTGTTTTTAGTTTATGTACTAACATACTGACTCCAGGGTTATTTTGTCTAGGTGTATGGATATTCCTTGATACTTCTTTATAAAGTATTCCCCTTTTTCCAATGTACAGCCACCTCAGAGTAAGTGTATTTAAAGATCTGTAGTGCCAGGTGTTTGGAGGGTGTGAATCCCCATTAAAACCCATTTATGTTATGTAGTCCAGTCTCGCCTTCATTCTTACCCGTGGGTTCGGAGCCGAACCTCGACTCAGACTCGGCCATACCCTAGCTCGAAGTCTTCAATTGGCTCGTGGCTGAGGTATCCCATCATGCAACAGGTCTATTCCCCAGATTTTGTTTGCCGCTCGTTAAGCTCAGATGTGGTCTCGCTTTTGGCCGTGGCTAAGTATATTGTTTATAAAATTTTTATAAACTTTTACTTGTTGCTCAAAAAAGCTATTTTCATAGCTTTGTGTGTGTGGTCGTGGTATTTTACTACCTGTATTTGTTTCTCTGGATGTGTTTTGTGCCCTTGTCTGGCTGTTTGGGTATCCCGTTCGTTACCTTTCTCCACGGGCTAGGCCCATTTAAGTTAGAGGACCTAGTCCTCCCCTTTGTTTCTGTGTGGTCTTTTGTTTGGTGCTCTGTTCTGTTAGAGTTTAGTGTTGGGTCTGGCTAGTGGTGCTTTCCTGCCTTTGTTTCCCCAGGCTAGGCCCATTTAAGTTAGAGGACCTAGTCCACCCTGTTGTTTTCCCCACCGGTTTCTTGGCCATTTGAGTTAGAGGCTCTGTTTCTTGTTAGTTGGGTCTAGTGTGTACGTGTTAATTTGTTCCTTTTCAGCATGTCCAAGGATCCTAAGGAACACAGGCCTTCGGGCTTTAAATAGTGTGTTGAATGCAGCAATAAAATGTCTTTAACTCTGTGTGCGTGTACTGCTTGGGGGCTATTCACCTCTAAGAGTCCTGCTTGTTTTGTCATTCCTTTAGACTCTGTGTGCTACAGGAGAGGAAGAACAAGCTCATTTTGAAAGGACTGCTTAAACACTGCTTCGAGGAAGACTTGGCTAAGTCTTCCAGTGCATTATCCTCTTCAGCTAAAAAGGACAAAAAGACTTCCAAGAAGCGTTCTCCGGCTCCGTCTGTTTCTTCGGAGCCACCGGAGAAAGTTGCTAGAACAGCTTCTCCTTCTTCGGTTCAATTGTCATCGGTGCCAAAAGAAGATAGCCCCTTGACTAAGTCCGTATCGGCTCCCAGTTTTTCGACCGGGTTCTCCTTCACGCAAGTCCCCTTCTGTAGGAAGATCCAGATCTCCTACTTTATCTTCCAGGTCTTCCATGACCCTTTCCAATGAGGATGTTGATAGAGTGGTAAAGAAACTGCTTCAGTCATCGGTGTTGGCCAAATTGATTTTGGCTCCAACCCAATCGGCTCCAGAGCCTATGGCCTCTTCCTCCTTTGTTGTTCCTCCTCCGAGCCTTTCTCAGCCTTCGGAGCCAGAGTTGTCTGTTCCGTCGGGTGCCATTAGGTAATTTCCAGTAGTCTCGCTTGGCCTCTCGGTCCCGATTTCCACTCTGACCCCGTCTGCTCTGTCCACGGTTCTCCAGTCAGACCCGAGGGGGAGGGATTGGATCGATCTTCATCGGTTCTGAGCCTTCCTCTTGGTGCTTCGGCTCAAGTGAGCTTGGACCCGACATCTGCTTTGGACCTCATCTCCTCGGTGCCAAGGGCTACTACTGTTTCCCCTACAGTTAGTCAGCCTTCGGAGTCAGGGGGGGTCAGCCTTCGAGGTTATGAGGAGCGTGCTCGCCAGGTCATCAGCTGCATCCTATGGCACCGATACTCTGCCCCCTCCAGCACTGGTCTCAGTTTTGGTTCACGCTCTATCCTTGGGCAGCAGAGACACTAAGCCTCAGGATACCTCCATGAGTGGTCCCCAACTTTCTGACATCTCCCCAGAGTTTTTGCCTGAGGAGCCAGCCAGAAAGAGATTGTGTAAGAGGAAACACCTTGACTCCCCGGATGAGTCTCTCACGTCGGAAACTGACCTCGAGGAGTCAGAGGGGTCCCCCAAGTCATCTTCTGAAGATATCTCTTTTTCAGATATCCTGGTGATCTTGAAGCAGAGAGGCAGCTGGCCCTCCAAACCCCCTTCTGATGAGGAGTCTGTGTTCCTGAAGGCTTTCGGGTCTCAACCTTCCGCCTCTTGGGTTTCTCCCCCTATTGATGAGCTATTAGACCTTGTCTGTCGAAAGGTGTGGGAAACTCCTGACACTGTGGAACCGGTCCCAAGGAGACCTAGTAAGTTTTTGTCTACCCCCTCTGACAAGGAGTATCTATCTAAAGGCATTCCAGTAGATGCTATGGTGGTGGCACCGGCCACTAAGAAGAAACTTGCTGAAACTTCATATACCGTCCATCCGCCTAACAAGGAGTCCTGGGCTATGGACAGGTATGGGAAGCGTGTTTTTACCTCAGCGGCCTTTGGCCTTTACACTGCGGTCGCTAAACTATTTTATGCATTTTACGAGGCTCCAGAGAGATCTCCTAAAAGAGCTAGGAGATTCTCTACAGGGTAACATTTCTGATGCCGTGACACAGAAGGTCAATGCACAGATGTCTACCTTAAATTCCCTTACCAACTTCTCCATGAGGCTGATCTCATATGCAGCCATGGAGCAAGTAGAGCTGTGGGTTCCAGAGTTTCTCTTAGGAGACACTCCTGGATGCACCTGTGCAATTTCACGGAGGCCTTCAAGTCTACGTTCACCAATGCCCCATTTGATGGTTCATCGTTCGGAACCAAGGTGAAGGACACACTCAGTAGGTGCGAGCAGGAAGGAAAAACCCTGTCTGCTGTGGGAGTCCATTTTCCATGCCTTCTAGACCTTATCCCAAGTGCCAGAAGGGTGGGAAGATGTGGTTCAGGAAGTCGCAGAGGTTTTTTCAGGGCACACAAAGTGATTCCCCCTCCGGAGGCAGAGGAGGGGGTGGAAATTCAGGTAGACACCACCCAAAAGGCAGAGGAGGCCCGCATAACCAGGGAGACCGTGATTCCTTTCGTGGTTCTCCCTACCAGCGCTCCTGAAGGGAGGCCCAACTGTGCATCTATGGAGCTGGTCGGGGGTCACATTTCTTTATACGCAGAAGCCTGGCAAGAAGTCACCCAAGACAAGTGGGTATTAAAGATAATTTCCAGAGGTTATCATATTCCCTTCTCTTCTCCTCCTCGCCATCCAAGAGAATCCCAGACGTTCCACCCAGTCACTGGGATTCCACAACTTTAGAAATAAAAAAGTTGTTTTCAAAAGGAGCCATCCAGCCTGTCCCCGCAGACCAAGTAGGATTAGGGACTTACTCCAGATTCTTTTTGGTGTCGAAAAGAACAGGGGACCTGAGACCCATCTTGGATCTCAGCCGATTGAACCTTCATGTACAAATGTCCAAGTTCCGCATGGTCACCTTATAGTCAATACTCCCTCTGTTAGGGAAAGATGTGTGGATGTCTCCATCAACCTCAAAGATGCTTACTACCATATCAAGATGGACAGAGCATCGAGAAGTCATTTACGCTTCCGGCTGGGAGCCAGTCATTTTCAGTTTCACGCTCTGCCCTTTGGTCTCACCACAGCCCCCAGGGTGTTCACCAAATGCATGGAAATGGTAATGGCTCACTTGAGACATCAGGGATTCTAAGTGTTTCTGTACCTGGACGACTGGCTCCTTTCTGCCACCACCAGGCATCTACTGTTACAGACCAGGGTTACCACCATTACACTGTGTCAATGGATAGGAATTACTCTAAATTGGAAAAAATCTGCCTTGTTGCCCTCGCAGCGTGTCATTTTTATCGGCACTGAACTAGATTCGGTGCTCATGAGGGCCTTCTTACCAGAAGAAAGAATTCAGGCTCTACAACAGCAGGTCTACTCCTTACTACCATTGAGGAAGGTCAGGGCAAAAGTGGTCCTCAAGTTATTAGGGACCATGGCTGCCACGATAATGCTAGTTCCCCTTGCCAGACAACACATGAGGGTTCTTCAGTGGCTGCTTTTCGCCCAATGGTCATTGCAGCATCTCCCACTCTCCCATTTTATTCTGATTATGGACATGTGCAAGCAGGTTCTATGCTAGTGGCTTCAGGCCAGCAATCTCAACATGGGCAAGCCCTTTGTCCCATCTTCTCCAGTTGCCACGGTGACCATGGATGCCTCACAGATCGGGGGGGGGGGGGCATTATCTTGGCAGGACTGTCCAAGGCACGTGGCAGGATCACAAGACCCATTTGCATATCAGTGTCTTGGAGATGAGAGCAGTGTTATTAGCGTTGCAAGCACTTCAGAGCTCTCTCCCTCTAGGGATGATTGCAATCCACTCAGACAACGTGTCAGTAGTGTGGTACCTGAACAAACAGGGAGGAACCAAATCATACCCCCTTTGCAGAGAGGCACTTCGAGTTTGGCAGTGGGCGGTGTCTTCCCAACGCTTTCTAGTTGCAACGCATATACCGGGGAAGTCCAACGTGATTGCCGACAGGCTGAGCAGAGCTATCCTAATGCCTCATGAATGGTCCCTGAACAATTATGCTGCAGAAGAGATATTCCACAGATGGGGTCAGCCTTGCTGTGATCTATTTGCCAGCCCCCTCAATGCCAAATGCAGCAGCTACTTCACCCTAATCCCCCCGGAGGGGGAGACACCCAGGGACGCTCTGGCTCACAATTGGTCCTCCGGTCTTCAATACGCCTTTCCACCATTACCTCTGATATCAAAGGTCATTCAGAAAGCACAGTCTTTGGGGAGCAAAATGATCCTCATTGCCCCACACTGGCCTCATCATATTTGGTTTCCCTTCCTTCAACCCTATCTAATGGACAAGCTCTGGATTCTGGACCCAGTTCCAAATCTGCTGACTCATATGTCAGGACAGTTCCATCCCTCCATTCAGACCCTCAGGTTGACAGCTTGGCTGCTCCAGTTCCATCCTTAATCAGGCTTCAAGATTTTTTCCGAAAGTGGTCCATATTCTATCATCTTCCCACAAGCCTTCTACCTGGAAGATTTATTCCAGTAAATGGAAGAGATTTTCTATTTGGGCCCATGAGAGACATATTGATCCTTATACAGCACCTATTTCGGCAATATTGGAATTTCTTTCACAACTGTTTAGTCAGGGTTCAGCTGCAGCAACCATTAAAGTGCAATTGGCAGCAATTTCTACCTTCCACGTTGCTAATGAGCCCAACCTTATGGCTCATAGGCTTTGTAGAGATTTTATGAGAGGGACATTGTTACTCCAACCTCCAGTCTTTGATCCAGTGATGCCATGGGACCTCAATTTTGTGCTACCAAAGCTCACCTCAACTCCCTTTGAGCCCGCAGCTATGTGTGACATTAACTTCTTGTCATGGAAGACAGTATTCTTGGTAGCCATAACTTCAGCTAGGCGGGTCTCTGAACTCCAAGCATTATCAATTAGGCCACCTTATTTGGTGTTCCACAAAGATAGGGTCTCCTTAAGAACTAATCCTTCCTTTGTTCCAAAGGTTGTCTCTGTTGTCAATATCAACCAATCCTTTGAGTTACCTGTGTTTTTTCCTGAATACTCCGACAAGGCAGAATTTAAGTTTCAGCAGCTGGATGTTCACAAACAATTGCGTTTCTATTTACATAGGACAAAAGATTTCAGGAAATCAGATCAAATGTTTGTCTCATTTTCAGACACTAGACTTGGGGTTCCAGTTTCTAAGGTAACCTTGTCTCAATGGATCTCCGATTGCATCTCATTTATTTATGCTTCCAATGGCAAAGAATTACCCTTTAAAGTGAAGGCTCATTCAACACGTTCTGTGGCTACCTCAACCGTGTTTCAGGCTAGGATGTCTATGGATGATATTTGTGCTGCAGCAACATGGGCTTCGCCTCATACCTTTATTAGTCACTACAAATTAGATCTGGTCTCTAGAGGCAGATCTTACTTTGGTTCCATGGAGCTCAAAGAGTATTTTTCACTGAGCCACCCAAGATCAGGGTGCTAGGGACACTGTCCCATGGGTAAGAATTAAGGCGAGATTGGGCTACATAACATCAAAACGTTATGTATTCACCATAATGTTCAATGTATGTAGTCCATCTCGCCTTACATTCTTACTAACCCTCCCTCCTTCCCCCTCCTGGAGGACCTGGAGGTATAGTTTCTAGATGTCAGTAGTCCTTTCTGTTGGGGTTGTTCTTCTTCTCAGTGTGTGTGTGTGTGTGTGTGTGTGTGTGTGTGTGTGTGTGTGTGAGCTTGCAGCAAACAAGATCTGAGGAATAGACCTGTTGCATGATGGGATACCTCTTGGCCACAAGCCAATCGAAGACTTCGAGCTAGAGTATGGCTGAGTCGGAGCCGAGCTCCAGCTCCGAATCCATGGGTAAGAATGTAAGGTGAGATGGACTACATACATCGAACATTATGGTGAGTACATAACTTTTTGTTTATTTTGAACAGTTTAGGATTTTATTTTTATTTTGCTGTTGTGTCTTAGTTGTGTGTGTGTGTGTGTGTGTGTGTGTGTGTGTGTGTGTGTGTGTGTGTGTGTGTGTGTGTGTGTGTGTGTTATGTGTGTAAATGTCTTTTTTCTGCTTTCTCTTGACAAACTGTCAGGGTTTGGTCTGTAAGACAGTTTAGCCCTTATGTATGTTTTGTGAAAGTGTGTTATGGTTGCTAGTTTATAGTTCAGTAGTTATTAGAATTTTAAGTTTATTCATGTTTATGGTAGTCTTAGAAGGGGTCCTTGATTTTGTGATTGTGAGCTATTATGGTATTTGGGTTTAAGCTTAGTTGGGGACAGTTAATTCTGTCTGTTTCAAATCTGTGTAAGTGGTATGTTAGTTAAACACTGAAAAATTTAGCTCAATGTTTACAAGTTCAGATGTGTTTGTTTAAAGTTAGTCCATGATTAAATGCATAGAACTTGGGTAGTATATTTATAATAAATATCCCATTTCAGCTAAAACAGTAGGCAGTGAGTAGCAGTGATAGTCAATAGAGTTGCCACATGCTTATTACAGAGATTAAGATTTATTAGCTCTAAACAAATAATGTATTTTTTTTTACTAGATGCAGATTATGGGCGGCTGCGGTGGTGCAGCAGTTAGCGTTGCCGCCTCACAGCAGGAGGTTCTCCAGTTCAATCCTCGGCTGGAGTGCCTTCTGTGCAGAGTCTGCATGTCCTTCCTGTGGTCGCGTGGGTTTCCTCCGGGTACTCCGGTTTCCTCCCACATCCCAATGACATGCTGTAGGTGGATCGGATACTCTAAATTGGCCCTAGGCATCTGTGTGCCTTCTGTGGAAGGTTGGGCACCGGCCTGGCAACTCGACACTGTAGAACTCCACTGCCAGTCATGAGCAGACACATAATTCGCTATTGCGACCCCTAACCGGGAAAAGCCGAAAGAAGAAGATGATGACCAGATGCAGATTTAGAGCTGATATGCAAAGTAATACAGTAAACAACTGTTCCATTATAGGTGATAATGTTCTTCAGCCATGTTGGTTTTGTGAAGTCCATTCAGTAAAATGTATTGTTTGAAGGAAGAGTGTTAATACATATTAATAAATGCATTTTAATATATGTAAAATATTTTGTCTTTGCAAAACAATCTATTTTTGTCCTTGATCAAAACTGTGTTTCAGTTATCAGTCATGTTTGCAGAAATGTAAGCTGTTTTATGATTTGCAAGAGTCAGGATAAAATGTTTGAGGTTTTTCTTTAAAATCTGAATGTGCACACACACGTTTAAAGGTGCTAAAATCATAAAGTTGTATTTTTAAAAATTAGTAATATTATTATATTTGGTAGATGGTAATGTGCATTTTCATGATGCTAAATTAATTCAGAAAGTGAGTTTTAGAATATGCCAATTGATTATATATTTAGCTTGAAGCACTAATTTACCTTGAAAGCACAAAAGGATATATGAAACTGACCTTTATTTCATATAACCAAGCTACCTACAGTCCAGACACGTGTCTAGAAAAAAAAAAGATGTTTCCAGAGATAACTGTGGTATTTATGGTGTTCATTCTGAAGACTTTACACTGCTAAAATGCTACATGCTTTAGGTGCCACTGAGAAAGCTTGAAACATATAAATATGAAAACAGGCTGAAATAAACTGTAAGTATAAATGCTAATGAATCTTATTTAAAAAAAAAGTTGCAAATTGCAAGTAAATGTTGTAGAATGTTCTCTGCTAGTACAGAACCTAAATAACCATCAGATCATTGTAGGAACATAACCAAATGGTCCCTGGATCATTTAATTATGGTAATTCAGATGCCCTGGTTGAGCTCTTCCAGAATTCCACATATTTAAATTTTCACATATCCTTCACAAAGTTTATCACCACTATTTTAGAATCCCTCAAATCTAGTACTATGTTCTGCTTAGGAAAACAGCATTCCCCTGCAAACTTAAACCTGCATATTCTTTCTGCCAACTCTCTCACCCCAAAGTGTAACATTAACAGCTGTATAACAGTACGATTATTCCATGCTTTCTTTGCTTGTGTTTAGAGATGATTCTGAGTTGCAGAGTAAAGACATTCCTATATCAACCTTCAGTGTTGAAACTTTTTAAACAAAGGTTGTAATGCAATCAGACTAGAACATTTTGAGGCAGAGTTTCCCATGATACTTTATATGCAGGAGTATGCAGTTTCAAAAAGTACAATTTTTTATGTAAGTTGATGAAGAGGGAAAAAATTATGTAAAATGATTTTAGAGCTCAGGCCTTCATGTATAGAATAGCCAAAAACTGTTAGTATTAGGAATACAATGCTCTGATGCATGATTTGCAGAAATGGGATTAACATACCCAACAGAAACTGGTAATGCTAGGGTTTAACAACATGGGGAAGTTTTCCATGGAAGAATGGTTTGATTGACAGTGACTGCCTTGATGTAAATACTGAAAATGCTGATTAGGGAGTCATCACTTTTCTGTTTTTCAACCAACATTATGCATTTAGGCATATGCAATCCAAAGTACACGGATACCTAAGCATTAAACAGACATATTCATCTTAAGCAATGAAGGACGTCATCAACATAAACTTGTCTTCTACTAAATCTGAGCAAGTGAAATACAAACAATCTCAAGGTCATCTGTAATATTGTCAACAAGTTTGTTGATACAGATACAAAACAAGTAAGAGGACAGTGGGAATCCTTGCCCTGTTGCATACTGTGCACATACAGTTAAATGGTACCACCTCAACAAATATGTTCAGCAATCTATTGCCAAGGACTCATTAAGAAAAAGTATGAATGCACACTTAGCATCTAAGTTTAGCCCTTGGTATATGTCTGCCCTGAAATCTAAGCTGATCTGTGTGTACCAAAATGAAAATAATATTCTTAGTTCAAGAGGCAAAAATCACATTAAACATTGTTTACTCCACATTGGTTTACAAAATCTCACCAAGATGACACTGGTATGTAGATTGTATTTTGGATAGCATACATCATAGACAGAAGTAGGTTAAAAATAAAAAAGACAGCTGGGTGCACAACTTCTTGGATAAAAAAGTATCCAATCCTGGTAGGTGCAGTGGTGCCAGGATTGGGAAAAAATGACAGTTTAGAATCCTCAAGAAATGGAAACCTTCCTACAATGGGGTTAAGGTAGGCTCAGGGGGAGGATGGTCTTCCTGTTGTAGAAGAAAGTAGTAGTCCACAAAAACCTCAAAAACTGACAACCCAAAACAGCCATAAAGATAATTGAGTAGACCATTAAGGATTAGAAAGCAATTATATATTGTTAGTATTATTCAAGAAGCCCAGAACTTCCAGGTAGAATGTCTTCAAAAAAAGACTGAGAGAAATTAGAGGAAGGAAAATACTTCCACAAGACAAACTGTCAAAAGCTTCAAAGGCAAATTTGTACTCATTAATAATGCAGATTCATGAAAAACATTATATAGACCACAAAACCTTGGTCATTTGGAAAAAGAAGCAACTGAGGAAGTGCAAAAATATAAGAAACAAAACCTACAGATTTTTGAAAGGTATAAAAAAGAAACATGCACATAGGAAAGACAGAAATCTGATATGGTGCAATATTCATGCAAAGGAGAAAGTCAAACTAATCAATATAAAAAAGCAGCTCCAAAGATATTTGGAGAGAAATACAGGCAAAGGCACCCAGATATGGGAAATTTCACAATACAAAAAATAAGATCACAAAGGGGAAATAGAACAGAAGATTAATAAAGTAGAAGTTAAACAAATAGAAGCTGAATATTTATTATGGAATACATGCGAAGTGAAGGATTTAGTGTAGAAAGTCTAACACAGGTTTTATAACAACATGATGGAACATTGAGTCCCCAAAGTAAGGAGAAACAGGTGGTGCCGGAGATGTCAAAAGAAGGAATATGGACATGGGAAAGAAAAAAAGATTTAATAAGGTGCAATATTTATGCAAAGGATAAAGTCAAACTAATTGATACAAAAAAGCAGCACCAAAGATATTTGAAGACAAAAGAGGCAAAGGCATCTGGATATTTAAACTGTTACAATACAAAAGTAAAGCAAAGGGGGTAAAAGAGGATTCATAATGAAGAAGTTAAAGAAATAGAAACTGAAGTGAAGGATTTGGTGTAGAAACTCCAACTCTCCTAACGTCACAGCATGATAGAACAATGAGTCCCCAAATTATCGAGACTGAGGTGGGACAGGAAGCATCTAATCAATTGCCACATAAAGATACTCTGGTGCCTTCAGTGGGAAGCCAATGCAAAAGTTTAGCTGGAGTGGCACAACAAGAGAAGAAACAGGAAATGGTGGCAACTCTGATGCAGTCAGTGGTGTGGAGTGATAGAGCAATGGATGACAGAGGGTGCAGCTGAAGAGAATATGTCACAGGAAGATGTTCTGGAACTTTCTGTAGAATGTCTGCAGGAAATGGAGAATAAAGAACGTGCCCTTAGTTTAGAAGAAATATATCTAAGAGAAAAGTTGCTTGATGTAATAAAGATGGGTAGACATATTAAGATTGATGAAATAAATAGATTATGGAAAGTTAAGACACAAAATATTAAAAGTCTGATAAAACAAATGAACATAGTAATTGACTTTTAAAAGAAATTAATTTGATATAACAGAAGTAAATAGGATATGTTACTGTGTGCTAAATTAATAGCAGATAAAGACTTACCGCACAAATAAAGGACAATAAGGGAAATAAAGGGAAGAAATCAAATGCCATCGTGGAAGTATTGAAAAGAGAAAATTATAAAGCAGTTAAGACAAGAAGTGTCACTGTTGAGTGTAAAAGAGGGAACAGATCAACAAAAATACTTGGAAAGATAGAAATGATAAAAGCAATGTGCAATATTAGAACAGACCAGGATCTATCATACACTATTGCAAATAAACTTAAGATATCAGCACAGGCAGAAAAACTTAGAAGATATGCAGATAAATATAAAGTAAAAGTGCAAAATAAGCAACTCATTGATTATTCAAAAAGGTTTTATAGAGAAATGGGAAACAAAGCAGAAGAATAGAAACACCACACAGAAAAAAAAAAAAAAGAATAAGCAAGCACTTTTTGGAGAAATATCTGTGATGATCCTGTGGAACATAACAAAGATGCTGAATGGATAGAAGTCAAAGAAACAGTAAGAAGTTCCAATGTACAAGATGCAAAATGAGATGAAGTAACAGCCAGAGAAATTGAAACAAAATTAAAAAAAAGCTCTTACCAGGAAAAAAACCCAGGCCCATATGCAGTAGCTAACTACTGGAGAAAAGTATTAACATCCTTTCTAGCCCTGCGTAAGAATTACTTTTATGAGCACCCTGAACAGGTACCAACTTGCTTAACAACAGGAAAAATGATAATCTTCTTTAAGAGTGAACCTGCAAGCTATCGGAAAATAACGTGCCTTCTGACAATGTATAAAATATATACTGGATTTGATGCTGGCAGAATTTATAGTCATTTAGAAAACCCAGTCATGGCAACAGAACTAAAGGGTAGCAAAAAGTCATATGGAATAAAGGATCATTTGTCGTTGAAGTCATAATGGGGAAGAATCCAAGTATGGCACAGATAGATTACAGAAAAACATTTGACAGCATCCCACATTCATGTATAAAGAGTACTTGCAGATGTATGATGCACCCTACAATGATCAATTACACCAAAATGACTATGAAACAGTGGCAAACCACTTTGCAGCAAAGCCATAATAAATGACAAATTATTATCCCAGGGATACAAATTCAAAGGGAAATATGCCAGTGTGACTCTTTGGCACAGCAGTTCTTTTGTCTAGCTTTCAACCCATTAAGCCATCTACTTAACAGATTGGGTCTTAATTATAATTTGGTGTCCAGAAAACAACAAAGTGTAAAGACTTCTCATCTTTTTGTTGATAATTCAAAACTGTATAGTTCATCAGATGAGTAGCTGAAAGCACAACTGAAAGTGGTTAAAGCTTTCTCAGATAATATAAGACTGTCATTTGGTCTTGATAAATGTGCAAATACACCATTAAAGCAGGAAGGTTGTAGCACCAAGAAAATATCAGTCTGGGACAGGAATGTGATATAAAGCAACTTGAGCAGGAGGGAAGGTATAAATATTTAGGAAGTGACGAAGGATCAGCAATAAAGCATGAAGAAATACAAACAAAATTCAGTAAGGAATATATTTCAAGACTAAAATCAATACTGAAAACAGCCCACATATCTAGGAACAAAGTCCAAGCTATAAACCAGTTTGCTCTTCCTGTTCTAACTTACAGTTTTGGGGTGATTGACTGGTCCCAAAAGGTATTGGATCAGTTGGACAGGAAAACAAGAAAAATGATGCACACTTATGAAAGTATATACAAAAATGAGTGTATACCAAGATTATATAGTCCTCATTCTGGAGGAGGTATGGGCCTTCTATAGATCTGCAGTCATAAGACTGCATACATATCTGCTGATCTCACCAAATCCAAACATAGTGAAAGTTTTGAAACATGAAGAGAACAAGTCTAAAATGACTTCCTTGCTTAGTTCAACAGAAACATTTTGGTGTCAAGCGGGAATGGAAACCAAACCAAAAGTAGACAAAAATCAGGAAGTAATTGAATGTGTCAAAAGAAAAAAAATAAGAATAGTCATGCAAATGGGAATAGGGGTTGACGATGGATGGATCAGATGAGAAGGCAAGAAATGTGGAAAAGGCATAAATATAGTTGCAAGTCAGAAAACTCCTGGAACAACCTCACGTTGATCAGGATCTGACACAGGAATGGTTAAGGAGAGGTGAATTTATACCAAAAGATGAAAGCTTAATATTAGTGGACTATGTACAAGTTGGTTGATTGGTTGAAGTCCATTGAACATGCAAAAGAAATGGACAAATGCAGATTCTGTAAAACAGAAATGGAAACAGTCCCACATCTTGTTGCTGGGTGTGATACACTAATGGCAAAGGGCCTGTATGCTGAAAGGCGTAGTAATGTGGCAAGACTGTTGCATTATGCAAATATTACAATATTGAATTAGTCAAAAAGCATTGGAATCATGAACCACAAACTTTAGAAAATGATGAAGTTTATAGCACATGAGATTGCCCATTACTAACAGTCCAAAAAATAGATGTGAGAAAACCAGATAATGTAGTCCATGAAAATAAGACAAAAGTAGTACTGATCTCTGAAATTGCTACACCCAGTGATCACAGTGTCCTGCATACAAAGAGACTCAAAGTTATAATATACCAGAATTTGCAGGCAGAAATTGGGGCAATGTGGAAGGATACCAAGACAGTTTATTTATTTATTATTTATTTATTTGCAGTTGGTTTACCAAGATAGTCCATTGGGCCAAAATGAACCCGTTTTCAATGGAGTCCTGGGGAGAAAAGCTCCAAAAACAAAACAAACTAACTAGGTACATACAATAGATTACTAATGATAAAATATACAAATGTAAAAAGATACAAGCATATCATTACAAAATTCAGGAAACATTTCAAACAATACAGTCAAGTGATCAGGGTCAGTTCCAATAGTAATAGGAGCAATATAAAAAAGAATTTACAGTCATATTTAGATATGCTACCAATATGTCTAACTCCATTTGAATTGCAGAAGGAGTCATTTCTGGGCACATTGCAAGTGCCTTGAAGAGCACTTTTAGCTTACATCAAAGATTGAAACAATGCTAATTTCATGAACTTTTATCATACCTTGAGTTAGGAATGGGATCCATTCCTGTCATGGTATTAGAAACTCAAAAGACTTGGAGAACTTAAACCAGGAGAAGTTATAATGCGAGTCTCCAAGATATGGAGAAGTTAAACCAGTAAGAAGTCATAATAACTCCTTATGAATTGCTGAAGGAGTCAATTATAGGCACATTGTGAGTGCTGCAAAAAAGCATTTTTGGGTATTATTAAAGATTAAAAAATACAAATTTCATGAACTTTAATCATACCCTGACTTAGGAATGGGGTCCATTCCCATTATAGTATTAGGTGGGGAGAAACTGAACTAAAGTTATAGTTACAGGAATCGTGCAGTAAGTGATTCTTGTTTGGCTTTTAGAACAGTAGTTAACATAGACTACTTCCAGGAACCTGAATATATTTAAGCTGAAATGGCTGTACTCATCACCTGTACTAAGAAACGAGTGTCCAACACTTAAAGATTTTGTTTTAGACTTTCATGAGAAAAAAACATCTACATTTGGAGTTTTATTACATTTTATGGAAGCTTTCATTTTCCTGTAATCCGGATGTGATGATAAATACCAACATGACATTAAATTGATCTGGGAATTCAGAAACACCATGTCTGTCATTGCTTCCAAGCCAGCATTATTTGCACTGCTTGGGAGATGTCCCTCAGTGCTAATTACCCATGCATATGGCCAAGCCATTGTGTGCGACTGCTGATTACCCATGCATGCAGCCAAGCAGTGCCTCATTGCAGCCATAGTACAGACCCCTCTGGCTGGATGATGTTAGAGTACTTCACTGCCAGATTAATGTATGAGCAGCTGAAGTAAACACTGAATGTGCATGAGCACCCCTAGGAATTGTCATGATCCCATGTGCACAGATGGAAACATACATTGACAATGTGTTGGTATAATTTACAGCAACATATATGCAGATAAATGCTCCATGAAAAGTTAAATGCCAGAGATGGCTAAGGGTGGAGTGTAAAGGTTTCACTATAGCAACACAAACAGCAGACAGAAGAGTGCAAAGAGGGCTGCCCAGCAAAGCAGTGCTGCAATGCACAATGGAGAAGGTGGTATGACAATACTTGAATTTAGAATAAAATGAAACTTAAGACAAGAGGGATACAATAAAGTAACATGATGTAGCGACCTGCAACAGTCCTGACAACATCAAAGTGTGATCAATGGACTTGTACTATAATGTTGATGTCATTAAAAAAGGAAAATATAACCTCATGGGAGTTGAACCCTGATTTCAGTTCACATAACAGTATAGCCCAATTCTTTAACCAGGTGAAATACAAAAATACTCAAAAAGTGTCATAAAACACACATTTCAGGGAGATGTTAACACATTAAGGGATTTGAACCCATGCCTCTTTTACTGATATTCTCATAAGGAAGGCATTAGCAAGGTGTGACACAGAAGCACTCAGAATAAAAGGTGTCGTAAAACACAACTTTCAGGATAATGTAACACATTGGTAGACTGATGACTAAAAAAAAGAGAGAACTCAAGGAATTTGAGCCCATGCCTGTTCTGCTGACATTCTCCCAGTGAGGGCATTAACAAGGTTAGTGAGATCAGCACTCAAATTAAAGGTGTTGTAAATCACACATCTTGGGAAAATGTAACTCATGGCAGACTACAGACTTACCATCGTAAAATAGCATACAACCGCTTGGTGCTGCGCACAGGTGCTCAGGCATGTGTACAGCATCACTTGTAAAGCAACACAATGTGTATCAGGTTTGTTAGTTGAACAATAATGAGAGGAGTTCTAATTAACATACTCATCACACCAGAGGGCAGTTTTTAAAAGATATACATTCTACAAGAAGCCTTGTTTCTCATCAGGTTACAGAAGAAAACTTGGCTACCCTGAGCTGAAATACTATTGCTGACTTTTTTGTTTATGATTGAGATTTCTGCTTATTAAGTACTATTTACACAGCTGCTTATTTGTATAAGTCTAGATTTTCATTTGCTCAATAACGTAAAACCTAGAAGGGATGTCAGTTTGTTAGGGCTTCTAAATGTATTGATCAGAAATGTCTTAGTGGTACATTGCAAGTGTATTGAATGTAGTATTCTGCAGGACTCTTAAAGTACATTGGAGAAATAGGACTGTGCAGTACTGTTGTAGTGTTTTGTCATAGACATATATGATTAGCTACAACCTTTATAGCACTGCTGTTGCAATGCCTTGTGCTTGTTAAGTTGCACTTCGTTATTTTGGGAGGATATGTGCTCAGGACTCATACATACCGGGCATTTACATAAGACTTTCTTGTGGATTTGGTTATGTAACTGTCAGGCACAACTGCAGCATACTATATGGCTGAGTAGGATAGTAGCATTAGGATTAGGAAGTCCCATGCAGGAGCAAGGCTTTTAATTCCACTGTTTTCCCTACCAGCAGACCTATACCTAAAAACAGATGTAGAAGAAGGGTACTTAGTGTGGTCATACTTTCACCTAAACCTGTAAGCTGCAATTAATGGAAACTGAAAATGACATAGCACTAGAAGCCCTCCGTCTTCATGGTAGATAGCCCTTTGCAGTCCTTTCCACCAATCATCCATTCTCTGTCCATGTCGGGCATGAAATTGTCACTGATGTTAATGCTGTGGGTAGTCAGGATCATACTTACAAATATAATTTGCACAGTAGGGCAACTAATATAATCTGTGTTGTCACCCACAGAGCCAAGTCTTTCGCATGGAAACAGAGGGCAACAGGTGGTTGGCCTGCTACTGAACCACCCCTTATTGAAATGCAGGAGTTCCTAGCCATGCTTAAAAATGGTACCACCACTACAGAGTCCCATAATATGATGCTGGATGTCAGGCCAGAGTTGGAAAGGCCCCAGGGAATTTCAACTCAAGATACCCCAAGTATGCAGTCCTATATTGTAGTATCAATAACTGACACCCAAATTTAACTTTTTGCCACATTACGCGGTCGAGTGGCCTCCGAAAGACATGCGTGAATGGGCGTGCCTTTGCTGAAGGTTGGGCATCGGGCTGGCAACTTGGCACCATAAAAATCTACTGCCAATCATTAGCGGACCGGAGTTCTGCTGTGGCGACCCCTAACCGGGAAAAGCCGCAAAGACAAACAAACAGCTTGAAATATCTGTCTTGGATATTTTTTGCTTTAGTGTATTCAGAGGTGGAATTTTGTCTGGCATCAGCATTGTGGAGCTGTCCCTGTCTGATTTTTGAAGATCTGTAGCTATGGCAATCAAAGTGGGGATGAACTGGCACAGTCTGAGTGCAGAGTATGTGGCCACCAGCAGTGTGATCCCCTGCATCCCCTACTCAGTATGTCTTCTGCCTGAAGATACTCACAAAACATAGCCATCTGAGAAATAAGTTGAAAGGCAGACTATAGATCAGGGAAGTGTGGTGGCCCCAATACAGAGATGTCTTAATCTTGTCCCTAACAATCTTGGGCAGAGGGATCCACATGGGAGCTGTTAATGTTGCTCACTGGAGGTGTGATTGCCACCATCTTGATCTGCCACCCAATGTATGTGCAGGATCATTGTGGAAGCACAGGTTTGTTCTACTACAGCCATGGCAGAGCTAGTGAGGGTGATCCAAGCTGTGTTAATGCTGAACCAAATGGGTGCATGACACATATGTGTGATAAAGTGAATTCTACATTGAACCAAGCAGTGTCTTCTCTGGGTCAGAGGAGAATGGCCATCCATGCAGTTATTCATCTGCTACATCCACAGATGGTACATAGCTGTGGATGAGCAAGATCCTAATCCTAGCAGTCATAGTACTTCCATAGCAACATTTAGTTGCAGATGTGTCCACACCCAGGAGAGGCCATCCCCATGGTCTTGGTCATCGCCATGCTAGGACATCCTCCAGGAGATGTCAGTCACGGTCTGGCAGCATAGCAGCTTATGGCGTACAACATGGTCATAGGATCATAGGAAGTTACTAGGCTGTTGGCCCTGAGGCCCCTACCAGCCTAGCCAAGAATTTAGCCCCTGTTCCAACAGGTCAGCACCCTATGCCACTGTCCAGCAGGGACACAGGTGGAATCCCAGGGGTGTATATTCAGTTCCCCATCCAGTTGTCCAGGTAGCGCTTAAAAGGTTTAATGAGGTACTGTGCTTTACATGGAGCGGGAGTCTATTCCACAAAAAGGGGAGTCTTTGGGGCACAAATCTGTCCCGCCAACAAGTCCTATTGATGTCACAGACCAGGTTGAGGTCACGCATGCCAGTTACTCGAGTGGAGCTTGACTTGCAGATGTGCAGCAGTTCCATCAGGGTGGGGTCTGAGATTGCTTTGTATGCCAAACAGAGGTCACCTCTGAGGAGTCTGTAGGAGACTGAGTAGAGGAACAGGACTTTTAGCCTATCTTTGTAGGGTAGATGTTTGAGACCATGGATTCTCCTGGTGAGAAACCTCTGTGGTCTCTCCAGCTGCTGCATGTGCTTTATGAGGTACATGCCGAAAGGGGCATTGTACTCAATAATGGATCTTATAAGGGAAGAATCCAGGGATGTTATGACCAACTTGACCCTGAATGAGATACCCTTACTAATGAGGTGGGCATGTAGAAAGCTTTCCATACAACAGAGGCAATATGTTGGTCAAAAGTCACTTTTCTATCAACCTGGGTGCCCAAGTCCCTCACAACTGATTGCGTGCTTAGTGCCTTATTATCAGTGTGATAATTTGTGGTGACATCACTCCCACCAAAAGGGATGACTGCATTTTTTGACATTCAGTTTGAGGCCATGTTTCTGGCATCAGTCAGTTGTTTGGGTGAGACCCTCTTGGAGGACATCCACATCACTAACAGAATTGATGACAGTACCCAGCTTGCAGTCATCTGCAAACTTGGTCAGCCATAGACCACTAGATTTGGCCTGCACCTCTGAGAAGTATATCCCAAACAGCAGAGGCCACAAGACTGATCCTTGGGGTACACCACTTGTTATAGGTTTACTACTTGAGGTGGCTTCCCCTATTTTGTCCAGCTGGGTTCTATCAGGGAGCCAGTTTGCTACCCATCTGGTACCATATGGATTGATGTCTAGTTGAGAGAGTTTATCTATTACACCTGAGTGTGGAATAGTATCAGAGGCCTTGACCAGGTCAAGGTAGGCATTGTGAACCATCTTCCCATCGTCTATGGCCTTGGTGACTGTCTCAAAGAAATCAACCACATTTAACAGGCATGACCTCCCCTTGACAAAACCAAACTTTGTGGGATCAAGTGTCTGGAGGTTGCCAGTGCCCTTGTTAATGAGGTCCATGATAATCCGCCCCATGTTCTTGCAGATCAGGCTAGTTAGGCTGATGGGTCTATAATTTCCTGGATTGGTGGATGCTCCACCTTTGTGCAAAGGGATGACAGTAGCTGTCCTCCACCCAGCTGCGACAAAGCCGGTACTCAGGATTTAGTTGAATAGGGTACCTAATGGTGCTGCAAGCTCCTGCCTGAGTTCATGTAGGATGCAGCCTGGGATGTTATCAGGTCCCATGGAGGCTGTATTTTTTGCCTTTGAGAATGCAGTGATGACTTACTCCCTAGAGATAAGGGGAGGGGAGCAGGTACTAGGGATGTTCTGTTTTACTGATGGCGGGACAGAGGAGTGAAGTTTTTACTGAACCTGTCTGCCAGCAGGTTGGCTTTATCTACAGGGTCTGTGTATGTGGTGTCCTTGACCACCATTTCTGAGTAGATCTGTGTGCTTCCCTTGAGATTGCGGACACATGTGAAGAAAGCCTTATGATTGTCTTTAGTAGATGTGGCCAGTTTGAACTTGAAGTTTGCTTTGGAGGATTTCACTAGTGGTACTGCCAGTGTAACTCCTGGCAGAGCTAGCTTTCTTGGGCAGAGTTGTGCATGGGTCAAGCCACAGTGCTGAGGCTGTGTCTTTGCAGACATATACATACACACACACACACACACACACACACAAACCACCATCACATCCCACACATCCACTGACTCTGGCCCTTCTACAAATTAACCCTCAAGTCCAGTTCTCACATTACTCATAAAAGCTGTTTTTCTTTTACTACACCTCCACACTTACACTTATCCCTGTGAAAGACATGCAGTTCTGTACTTTCTTGTCCACCTGAATAAATGATAACAGTGTCCTGTCCTTTTTACATTGTAACTTGGGTTACCTAAGACTAACACACAGTACACCCAGCCTATGCATGGATAAGCACAATCTGGTATTATTGCATGCATCTGTTTTATTGTAGTGTATCTCCTTGATTCTTGTTTAATTATGTTGTAAAGTTATGTGTGATCTGCTGCCTCTTTTGTAGTGCCACAACATACTGTGCCCACCTTTGTCTGGCATGATCATCCTCTGCTGCTGGCTCTTCCTCTGACTACTTGTCAGTCTCCGGTACCACTGCATGCGGTGCTGGGAAATGCTGACCTCCAAGAGACCACCCTGCTGTAACTGCTTTCTAACTATAATATTATGTAACATAGCAAATATAAGCAGTATATTTGCACACGTGGAAAAGTTCATACTACAGGGAACCACTGGATGTTTCCAGAGGATGAAGACAGCACAAACACATACTCTATAATTTTTCTGGTTTGTGTTAATGTATAGTTGTACTCCTGGTCAGTTTGTTTGTGGAGATTTCTGATTGGTGTCATGAGCCAGGGCTCCAGGGCATCACTAGCATCACCAAAAAAAAATGGCCATGTGGGAGGTCACCAGTTGAAAATTGTTGGTATAAATCCAATGTGTGCTATATGTGGGAGTCATTATAACTATCCAGGAATCATGCACACACATTGTATATGATACCCTGTGCATTACAGATCACTTGGTAGTTCATAAAATTATGATCCTTGCAATTCACATGCCTCCTTCCCAGTTCACTAGATGGGGTTTGTATTTCAAAGTGAGTATAGTCTTTGACTCCCAGTACCTCAGTGAAATGGATTATGTCAAAGAACACATGCATGGTGTTTTTCTCTTTCTCTCCATCCTCTGTGTTACATGGGAACCACATATACTCCCCCACATGCTAAAGCATGCCATCATGGATTTGATGTAGTATTCTTGAGGCAGATGCCTGAGATAGCCCCTATATGTCCCCAGTAGATCACTAAAAGATCCCCTTAGCTAATACATATAAAGTCACACATACCTTTGTACCCACTTGAGTAGATACTCTACAAATCCCAATAGGCTCCAGATGAGGCATGTCCATGATTTCCTGTATGGTGCCCATCTCCACACAGTACCAATTCACTATATCACTGTCATGGAGCATGGCAATGTCACAAACTGTCAGGGAAAGCATGATGTGGCAACTCCAGACACATTTACATGATGTGTATTGTTTGAAAATGAGCATATGGCTGAGTTCAATCTATGATAGCACAGTGTCACTGTATGGGATTTAAGCATTTCTGAATCACTCTGCCATCTTGACTTGCCACCTTATCTTGTACAGTGCTTCATTATATGGTCATTAGCATAGAGCATGATTGACCACATTGTCTGGGTTAGCCACATCATGGAGCCAGATTTTCTGAATCACACCCACCCTTCACACTGCTGCTGCTTTTCGAGCAAATTAGCTGAATGTGATGTGGCAACATTTTCTGAACCTGACACTGAGTTTATGATAACATTCCATAAAAATAATCATAAGTTTCACATGATGTATGTATATATACATATATGTGTGTATATATATATATATATATATATATATATATATATATATATATATATATATAGGTTAGATGTAAGAGTATATATAGACAAAATGTTACTGTAAAATCTGTTTCTTAAAGAAGAAACAATCGCTGTTTGTTTCAGAAGTACTGTAATCATGGGAAATGATCTTTGATTTTTAACTTTGAGCAAGAGAATGCTTACGTTTTGCATCTGCAGGATTTGCAAGATTCCTTAACTTCTAGAAAAAAAAAAGAATAACTATTATCTTGAAAAGATAATCCTCAGCATTAGGCTTCATATTATTTGGTAACATTTCTAGGTGATATAACTCCTCTTGAAAAGATGTTTCTTCTATTCAGTTTGTTATAATGAAATCTCTAAGTGCTGCTTTCACTGTCTGACAGGACAAGTGTCCCCGATTGTAGACACTGTTGAGCAATATCTGTGAAATATGCTTTACTATAAGTTTTTAAAAATGTGGATTTTAGAGATGAAATGGGCTAAGACTCCAAACAAAGGGATCATTGATCCCTGAATACACAACAGTAGCTAAAACATGCCTTCTAACATGCACTTGGGTCTAAAAATTTTTAATTAGAGGCATATCTAGCCACTGTCTGCTATGGTAGGAAAACTGATACCGCCATCCAGTGTCATTAAGGAGTACTTCTCATACTGCTATTCATTTCAGAATAACCCTGTTCTGTTTAGGGCATAATGCAGGAAAGGCCAACACTTGTGTCAAGAAAATCAAAATTAAAATATAGAAATCCAGATTATTAGGGGACTCATTTACACCTTTGCTTCGTGAGATCCTCTAAGTAAGGAAACCACTTGCTTCTTGAGAGCTTTTCTCCAAAATCCTTTACTGAAATTATACTTCATAAGATTTATAATATCTGATAAATGCTGTCAGTTACAAAAAATGTAGGTTATTATGGCTGTTTGGTAGACAATGGGCTAATGCTGATATCAAAGGTCTGCCTGTAGGTGCTGATTTTTTACTGCATATTTATGAAAAAAAAAACTGTTTGCCAAAAACACTAGTGTTATGGTCAAACAAAGGGTTATATCTCTGTAAGTGTGCAAGGTAGAGTCAAGATATTAGTGAGGGAATTGTTCACCTGTTCAAGAGCTTTCCAATGAGAGGATACCATACTGCTGTTCTGTGATTCTACTGAATCTTATGCAAATTATGCATATAATAATTTCACAATATTTCAAAATAACATTAATGTACAAAACCATGTGTTAGATAACCATTGTCCTTGGCAACATTGTGAGCCTTAATGACACCATTTGTTCACCTGTAGGTGACACTTTTATGAAATAAATGCAGTTATAAAAATATAGGTAATAGTCATAAATGCTTTACCAAAAGAGCATTTATATCTCTGAATGTCTTCACATTACCCACTATGCTTTAATGCCATTTTACTAACACCCACTTCTTGAATATACCACACCCAACATGACAATTTCCACACACTGTTTTTGCATTATTAATATAAACATGGAAATATGTCCTATTTTTTCATAACATTTTGTAAACCCTCATTAACAACTCCAGCTTTGCACATCCCATGCTGATCATTTCACTGTTATGCTTAACAAATCATGTTAGCTTGTAGATGCCACATTGATGCTTTAGTTTTATGAATGTACCTTTGCCAGGACTTCTGAAATTAGATGAGTATACGCATTTTAGGAGTACGGGGAAGTCTCCTGTAAAGGTGAGTATACACTTACAAGAGACACAGGAGCTCTATTTTCCCTGACAACTATACTCTTGTAGGAGGCAGTGAGTTAACAGTAGTAATAGGCAAGACTAATTTCTTAGCCATTGTCTCAATCATCCTTGTAGCAAAGTTCCTGTCTCCGCAAAAAAGAGTTAATTGCTGTCCATTTTTAAAAATTGGTGTCCACCTGTAAAAAGAAACTAGACATAGAGATTGATATGCATAAGTTCCAAGATGCGAAAACTACAGTCTGCTTCTTGATGACCTCTGGGCTGTAAACTTGAAATGAACCTGCAAATCTATAAAGTAAAATAAATAGTGCTGGTAATAGACTATGATTATAAAATGTCTCTGCATGTACCAAGCTCATCTCAGTTTGATGTTGATATTGATAATCATTGTTAGGTCTACAATGAATAAACTGGGTGTCCACATTTCGGAATGATGTAACTGCATTAAACACAGCAGATGCCATACTGAAATTATTATTATTATGCATGCCAGTACCAATGTATGTGAGAAATTAAAGAAATATTTGAAACCTGAAAAAATGTACATTTTCAAATTTATACATCCAGGAAAGTGGAGCAGCAACTGGACAGGTGGAGGAAACAGACTGTATGGCTTAACTACTCCCTGCATTTCTGAAGGGGAGGAGAGAGAGAGAGCACAGGCAGCAGATTGTAAGGACTACTCCCTGGGTCTCTGAGGGGGAGAGGGCGTAGACAGCAGATTGCAGAGACTAACTGCTCACTGGATCCTTGAAAGGGAGAGGAGGGGAGTGCAAGAAGCAGTTTGTAGAGAATAACTACTCCCTGGATCTCTAAAGAAGGAGAAGGAGGCACAGGCAGCAATTTGTAATCCCAAACTGCCCCATAGATGTCCAGATGAGAGGGAAGAGAGGGCAAAAGAGATAGATTTTAGGGAAAAACTCCTCACCAGAGAGGGTTGTATTATTACAGTGGATGGTAAATAAGGGAGTCAGCCAGACATTCAAAAGGACATGAGCTAGGTGAAGAACAAGTGGAAAAAGTAGGGATATAAGAAATGTAGGCAGTTAATGCATTTAAAAGACAAACTAGATAGCCTTATTCTTTCTTCTGGTCCCAAATAAATGCAATGTGATATAATGCAACATGCGAATAGAGATGTATACTACACAAATTAAATTACCTAGCAAAGAAAAGTAATTTCAGTGTTATAAATCAAGAGATTAAAGCACACTTTATAAACAAATGTACTTCAAGAAAGGTATTGTCTGATCAAGATACGCCACCTGGTAGTTTATAAGATATACAAGCTACAAGTATAGAAGTGATAAAGGTTAAAATGAAAAGTTCAACAGTGATCTAAAATGTACATCACATTAGCCACTCTTTCATTGTTTAGATTTGGTTCTTTTACCCATGCACTTTGCCACCTCATCCTACCCCTGTTCTATCATTTTAAAACTTTCTGTTAGAATTTTTACCACTTTCCTATGTTTCATCTCTTCATCTCCATTTCAGTATTATGTTTCTATCCTTACACCTACTATTACTTACCCTTTCTTATTATGCATAGACTAAGGATCCCTTCAGTTTACCTGTCACACTTATGCTGCCTTAGACTGACTTGTCATTCCTGCTAGTTATGATTCCTAGTTGCAGAGTAAACTACTTTCTCACCATCCCACCTTACCTCTTTGTAAATATGCTTCTATACACTGTTTGTAATCTACACTGCTCCAAATTTTTAACCCCATGTATTTCTACCGTATTAACTTTTCATTATTTATATTTGTTTATTATTACAAATGTTTACTGTGAATGTTATCAGTATAATTTGTATTTCTATTTTTATTGCTGTATTTTAATTTCATTGAACAATATTGACATTCTATTACCAACTTGCCCAGGTCACACATGAGAAGGGTCTTTTGACTAGTGCACTTACCCAGTTAGTAAATTTATAAATAAATATATAAATAAGATGCATAATAATAATAAGACAAATAAATAATTTGTGTCAAAGTACAAAGCAATAAATCGTTTGAAGTATGAAGAGTTTTTTAGATATCACTGAGGTAATTATCCATGCTATTGATAGGAAAGGCTGCAATCCTCTTTAACTGCCAAGTAGTTTGAGATGCATGGATGCTGATTAACCATGTGTATGTGGTATCCTGGCACTTCTCAAGATTCACATATTTGGCATGCTTTGGAACTGCACATCCATTCCAGCATGGTGATATCATGTAGGTTTGTCTTGTTGGCAAGTGCTAGATGGTACATACAACATATGGGGAAATACACACACATACATGCACACACTAAGCATGCAACCAGTATCCCTCCAAATTTTCTCGTGTTTTGCAGATGATGCTGGCTGGCCCCTTGAACCAAGGCTTAGACCCCCATGAATAACCCTGAAACCATTGCAATGATAAAATTCAGCACTTCTTATGCCTAGACACTGAACATCTCAGAGCTTGAGTTTGAGCTACTAAAGGCATGGTTTGGTTGCCTGGTTACGTGTTGTTCCCTGTGGTACACTGACAGCATTATCAGTAAGATGTTTGCAGTCTACTTCATAGTTTGATACTAAGGATCACAGCATCCCTACTATATGTCAGCATTACACTGTACACCAGCAATAGCAGCAGCAGTATATGACAACAACAGTAGCCATTAGCATCAGGTTGAAGTACAATCAGCAAGATTCCTTGGACAGTGACCACAGCAATATTCAGCAGTTCTGGCAAGGTGGGAATGTTTGGCTAACTTTGGGCCATGAGATGTAAGGATCAAAACAGTAAACATGATGCATTCAGTGTTCCTATCAGATTTTGTTGGTCAGTGGATGGTCTAGTTTCACTGTGCACTACAGTAACTCAACATCACATGGAATGAAGGATGACGATGTTTACAGTTATCACCATTTTCACAAGGGACAGTGAGACACAGTTTAAGACTGTCAACACAATCTGGGTAGGGAAAATGGGGTGGAAGGTGTGTTCACAGGGCAGCAGATACACATTGGCCACAGGCTATAGTAACACAAGACTGACAAGAGGAAATGAGTCTGCTACACATGTCACTGGAGAAGAATGCTGGGAATGGGATTGCTGGAAGAATAGATGATGTCAGTAATTCTATCCTGTGACATAGAGCAATGCTGTGAGCCTGTCTTCCGATGTTACTTTGCCTGTATGAGAGAACAGGCCTCAAGGACTACAGTGGCATACATGGTGTTCTATTTCATGGCCTCAGCCTGTTGTACCTTTGCTGGTCAGTGGGTGCGCAGCTCATGACCTCCTGAGGCAAGGATGGCAATATGTTACATAACCTGGTCCTGCATCACATCCTCATTTTCATATATGCTCAGTTTATCCCAAACATTTTTATTTCAACACTGATACATCCAGTGTATAATACAGATAAACTCAGTTTACTGTAGGGTTGTCATTGAAATGATTTACATACCACTATTGTTTTTCATAAAAGCAATTATTCAATGGTAAGTATATGTTTATCCAAGAATGCCAAACACTATATCTTTCACTATGAATCCTGTCCTGTTCAGTTTTGCATTTGTTACTTTTTTATGTTTGAAAGCATAGTTGCAAAAAAAAAAAAAAAAAAACTGTGAAATCTTAACTCGTGATCTTTAATTCTGATTTTGCACAATGTAGCCATAATGAGCAACACCTCCAAGACTGCCTTATTGCATTCTCAAAGGCAGGTGCAAGAAAGAGACATGCACATAAGCACTGCAGAACTGAGCAGCACATACTTGCTTTATATGAGACTTGTGTCTATTTACATGCGTTGCTGCTATTTTGATATACTGTTTGGTATCCTAAGACATACAGATGGTTGGTAGTGTTTACAGACTCTGAGTTTCTGCATGGTGTATGAAACATATAAATGTTCTTTATCTACTTCACACCCACTTCAGGCAGCAACATTTAGGTCCATATTATGGACCTTTCAAAAACGTGGTTGCTTAACATGAAGTAGGCTTCATGCTTATCAACAGCAGGTATCCATTTATACAGTGAGCAATGCTAATTGCAACTCCTATGAATCCTAGAATATTGGCACCATTCTAAGGGCCTGATGCAACACTGCCTGAAAGTACACAGGAGTGAGAAGTGGAAGTGCAAAGAGAGACCATAGAGATGTACCATAAGTATGAAAATTTCGCTTAAGCTTCAAGATAAATGCATAACCCTCAAGGAGGTACTAATAATGTGCTCACCTTTATCTTTCAGTTCATAAGAAGAAAACATCTCAGTAAAGTAAGGTATCATAGGAGGCAGAAATATCTCAGTAAAGTAAGGTATCATAGGCGGCAGAAACATCTCAGTAAAGTAAGGTATCATAGGTGGCAGAAACATCTGGCTACATGACAGGTATGTATTATTGTTGTCAACAGTGTGTTTCAGGTCCACCTGATGAGGAAGATGAAGATCAGCATGTCAAGGCACTTTCAACACCTTCTCCTTATTTTGTGGCTCATGACACAGTTGCAGTAGATCATTGAGGCTGTGGTAGAGGATGAAGTTGAATCTAAGATCAGCCACTGTCTTGGCCAGATAATTGTAGATTTGTTGGAGAAGTAGACTCCACCAACCAGGACACAAGAAGGTTAGGCACCAGCTGGCAATGCTTAAATGGGATCATTAGCTGGCAGTGGTTCTATGTTAGAAGCATTCTGAGCAGGACTGGATTAAGGGCTTGAAGGGCTTGGAGCTAAAATATATGCTAGGCTTATTTGCTCAAAAAGGACTAGCCTTAGGTGAAATGGAGCCCCAGACAAGCAACTCCATGGTGCCTCCCCACTGGCTTCCTCAGGCCTCCCTCCCCATGCCTCCCCTCCCCTTATTTTCTCCCAGCTTGGTTCCTCGGAATATACTGATTACTTTTTCTTGCTCTTTGCTCCATGTTTTCACCTACTCTTCAGCTTTTTCCTCCATCCTTTTAACATAACCATACTATCTGAGGCAGTTGTGCCATGATGTTCTTAATGCTTATTTTTCCTCTGCATCCTTTCAACACACAACAACTGTCCTAAACTTCACCACAATAACTGTGAAAGAAATACCTAAATTAAGCCAGAAGTCTCAGGGCTGCTAGGTCACTAGAAGTCATGGGGTTCTATATGCTCTGAGATGCATTTTAGAGCTTATTTCCAACCTTTTAACTCAGTGATTGCCCAAACAAAAATATATTTACTTTTTATGTTACTGGGTGTAGTCATTGATGATCACGTTTGGTTTGATCTTCACATTCAGCAAAACATTAAGAAAACCCACCAGAAACTAGGCACACTCTACAGATACAAACACACACTAACCTCCTCTTCGAAAAACGCAATCACTAAGACTTTGCTTTTACCTTCCCACCTCTGCAGTGCTCCAGTTCTTAACAATTTACAAAGCTCCGCTATATCCAATCTGGAACAGTGCTATGATAAAGTGGCCAAGTTTGCCACCAACTCAAAAACTAGAACTCATCACTGTTATCACTAAAGAATCTAACATGCCTAGCAGTCCTTTACCTACTGTATACCCAACTTCTTACATTTCACAATGTAGTCTACAAACCACTAGCCTGCCCAGCACTAAATAGAATCATTACACCATACAAGCCCTACAGAACCCTAAGGTCCACAGACAAAGAGCTTCTGTCTATATACAAACCCTGTAAGGCAGCAGGACAAAATCCCTACTCCCACTATGCTGCCAAAGCATGGAACTCTCTCCCACTAAAAATAAGAAGCATCACTAACTTACCTGCCTTTAGAACTATACTGAAATAGCACATGCTCATCCTGGCTGTGCTCTTGCTCTAACCCACACTATTCCTCTCTCTCCAGATGACACCAAACTGCATCTCTCTTTCACTATCCATCTAACACATGCATATTTATTTCACTACCTTGAATATTTTACAAAAAATCCCAAGTGAAGGAAACATGTACCAAATTTGAGTAATCTCATCTATGTCATAGCCTCTGTTCTCACACTCAGTAGCTAGTTGAGTCATAAGAAAAATAAGAAAAAGGTCATCGACAAAACGTTGATAAAACTCTATATGTGAATTCTGCTTTTTTAATATGAATTGATGACCTTTTTCTTATTTGGGAGGGTGATGAGGATGCATTAATAGAATTCCATAATTACCTGAACAATACTAGCCCTTTTTTGAAATTTACTATGAAGTACTCCACTAAGTCAGTGGAATTTCTTGACGTCTCAGTAACTAAAATGGGCAATCTGCTATCTATTAAACTATATAGGAAGGCATGCTATTGTCCAACATATTTGCATAGAAATAATATGCATCCGAGATTCACCTTCCAAAGAATAATGAAGGGTCAAGCGTTCAGGGTATCTCGGTTATCATGTGAAGAACAAGATTTTACATCAAGTATGACCCAACTAGCTACTGAGTTTGAGAACAGAGGCTATGACAAAGATGAGATTACTCGAATTTGTAGAGAGTTGACCAATGAGAGGATGGATCGTGCCCATCCCTATTATAGCAATAGACCCATAAATAGAAAAATGAAATCTACATTGGATCAAGTACCATTGATTCTTACATATACTCAGAATATTTCTAATATACAACAGATTGTTAAACGGAATTGGTCCATACTCCTTACAGATCCTGAAACCACAGCTATAGTGGGGCGTCAGCCTACTTTCATATATAAGAACAAGAAGAATCTGAAACAATTGTTATGTAATTCGAATGCCAATACAATACCTTCTCGATTAAATAATTTGAATGGGACACGTAAATGTGGGAAGTGTGCCCATTGTCAAAATATAGATGAGTCTAGATTTTTTAGACATCCTGAGACAAGAAAACTTTGGGAATTAAGGACCCAAGCTAATTGTAATACAACAAATGTAGTATATTGTGCACATTGCATACATTGTTTTAAATTTTATATAGGTAAAACAAATAGACGTCTTAGAGAACATATTAGGGATAATATATATTGCACTAATAAAGGTTTAGAATATAGTGCTTTAGCCAAACACTTCTTAAAAGAAGGATCACAACATGCATTTTTATTTCAAGTGTTGCAAGTGGTGGATGAAAATATAAGAATGGGTGATACAGTTAATAAAACGGAAACCTTAGAATTGCAGTGGATTTTACGTCTGGGCTCTCATAGGGGACACGGTCTGAATGATAGTGTCCCATTGGATCCTGTTCTGAAGTCTAGAAGGGTTGATAAATGTAAGAAAGGTTTATAATATTTATAGTTTACATACAGTTATATTACATAGTTATATATTATGCTCTGCAAATTGCACATGTATTTGTTTTGAAGTTTAGATGAGTTAATAATTGTAAGAAAGGTTTACAATATTTATAGTTTACATACAGTTATATCATGTAGTAATATATTATACTATGCAAATTACACATGTATTTGTACTCATTATAGGTCGTACTTATATTTAGATATTGTATTTATATATGTACTTTTTAGCCACATTTATAATTATAAATACATGATACAGCTTTTATTTATTATTTTTGCATTATTTCATTTACTTTATTGTTGAATATTTATAGTATCTTGTATGTATGTAACATGAACTGTAGGGAAATTTGCTTAGAAGCTACAATGTTATCTAATGTATCGTACATACAACTTAGACCAGGAATTAGTTACTTTGTCTTTAAATTTTAATTGACCTTAGATTTGCTAGCTTTTGAATGGCTATTTTGAATTTTGAGATCTAGAAATGTTATAAAAGGATCTATGTCAGTTGTTATTCTTGGTCTGATGAAGCAATATTGAGTTACTGTGAAAGCGCTTACCGTTGTTAAGTATTGGAATAAATGTAACTGTTGTTTTTATTCAGTTGTATCTCTTATTGGAACGTGTTTCCTTCACTTGGATTTTTTTTGTATATTTACAAGGTGATGCTCTCTTTTGGGTATTTGGTGACCTTGAATATTTTACTATCTGCCTTGTATCGGATTTACTGTAACCAAGGAATTGCTGTTATATGTGTGCAAAATTCTATTGTTTTCTGTTCCATACAATATATGTAAGTATGTATAAAATTCCATTGATTTCTGTATTGTAAATGTCTGTAGGAACTTTTAACTTGTGTAAGAAATTTTTTTTATGATTCCTGTATAAAGAGTGTAAATGTTTGATATGTAACAGAAGCTTTTCTCCCCAGCCCTCCGCTGAAAATGGGTTCTTTCTGACCCGGTCGGACTTTCCCAGTTAACAAATGTCAAATAAATGTCTACGGAAAGAAATTTATTTTTCTTTTTTCTTTTAAGAATGAGAAATATATTGCATGCAAGGCTTAATGTTCAAAGCTGACAAAATAGTAGTGCCTAATAAAGTCAGAATACAAATACTTGTGAGGGCATATACAGTTCTGAGAATAGTGCCTGTTTATCTAGCCCCCCCCCCCCCCCCCCACAAAAAAAAAGATAGTTACCATCTGTTAGCCCTCTAGTGTTAGATTGGGATTAAAGTGAAAGAAAAAATGGCCACAGTCATATATTTCAAGTTGTTCCTATGTTACATATACACAGCATGCTTCCTCACCCCTTCTCCCAAAAGAAAGCCACCTTCTGTGTACTCCTCTGATGTCAGACTGGAACAAAAGTGAAAGAATAAATTTCCACAGCATTATGTTTCAACGTGTTGCTGACAGACTGATATACACACTGCATGCTTCCTTACTCCTACCCCAAAAGGATAGCCTCCTGTGTATATGTCTGATGTTTGATTGTGAGGAAAGTGATCTCCAACACACACACAATTTTATATGGTACCCATTTCCTTTTACAAGAATAAGGCAATATACATATCTGTTGTGAAACAAACCCAAATGCATTTATAGCAAGGATGCTATGATATTATAAGCACCTGAAAAATTAAAACCTGGATTTTACCTTCAGTATGTTCATAAAATACCAAGGTCACTAGTTTTAAGACATTTGTATTTACAGATGCCAATTCTGACAGGGTACACCTACTCATACTGTGATAAACTGACATAAAATGTCCTTAGGCAAAAAACATAAATGAAAACTTGTTCACACACATCCAAACCCCCCACCCCTGCATACATGTGCATATGCACACACACACACACACACACACACACACACACACGTAAACTGTAGGAAGGAAGAGATAGCTTGTAGATAAGATTTACTTTGATTTACATTTTGTTGTTTTACCTTGAATTTTCACTGTTGGTTGTTAGAAAGTGATAGGTTTTAGACAGTCAAGCTGTAGCCATCCCAGGGGGCCTAGTCAGCTATAAATTCACAGAGACTACAGAGAGGTCAATCCGGGGCTTATCTAAACAATCCCATCTTGGCTTGTGATTTATGGATCTTTACTGTTAAAAAGAAGTTTGACTGCAAGTAATGTAAAGGAATTACAGTTTTTATCTGATTTCAGAACTTGTATGGTCAGAACAACTTTACTATGAAACAAGACAATGTCCCTGACAACTTTGGAATTCTGGATGCAAGTATTCAGCAATCTGAGGATTTGGAGTGTTTAAAAGGAAACAAAAAAGAAATAAAGGAAGTAGTTCACAACAGATAATAAGGAAGAAAAATAAACGAATGTCTGTAAAGTAAAGAGAATGTTGTCTTTTGGCTTTTCCCGGTTAGGGGTCGCCACAGCAGAACTCTGGTCCGCTAATGGTTAGCAGTAGATTTTCACAAACACCAAGGTACCAGCTCGACATTCAACCTTCAACGAAGGTATGCCCATTTACGCATGTCTTTTGAACGTCCACCCAACCGTGGGGAGGACATGCAGACTCTACACAGAAGGCACTTCCCACACTCCAGCCGAGAATTGAACAGGAGAACCTCTTGCTGTGAGGCAACAACACTACTGCTGGACCACCGCGGAAGTAAAGTAAATAGAATACATACTAAAAAGGACACTGCTTTGTTATGTAACACAGACATTACAGGGAATTATAATACTTTTCTATCAGAAAACCTTCAGTCTACAGAAAAAGCCACCATTTTTTTTTCCAAAAGGGAAAGTAGAAAAAAGAAGCAAGGGGCAGATGAAAAGCAAGAGATCAAAATTAAACATGGAAGGATTGAAGAACATTACTGAAAGAAAAAAAAGAGAAAGACGTATGTTGACTACATGGCTCAAGTTGTGGATGTACAAAGCCAACTGGATGAAAATTGTATGCTTGCAAACTTAATATGCAATGAAAACAGTGAGAATAAGACTAATGGTGATGAATATCATTCATTTGTAACAATTTATAGAGCAGATATTATTGTATTAGAAGTTGAAGATTCTTCAGATCTGGTCAGAGAAGATATTCTTGTAATTGGATATACAATTATTAGAGGAACTGATATTTATATTTGCAGAGGAGATAATGAATGCCGGACAGTGTTATGCTTGCCAGGAGCAAAAATAGAAGATGTGAGACAAGCCTTGGAATGCCTATATGTAAGGAAGTATGGATCTGTTTTTATTCATGTCTGTACAAATGATCTCATCTGCAAGGACTCTTTGACTGTTAGTAGGGCACTTACAGTTACTTGGGTAATATAGCTTGTACTGATATTAGGAAATATTTTTCATAAATCTCATATAGAAAGGATAGTCAGGTCACTGTGAATGAAGAGATTTTTGGAGTAAATACCTACATGGAAAAAATGTCCTGTTTTAAAAAATTGAAATGAGTAGAGCATCCAAGCCTAGTTTGGGCAAAAATGTGTTCAGACAGGGTGGCATGCATTTGTCAAGATCAGAGAAGAGAATTTTTGGAGCAGATATTTTACAATGTTTGACAAACACTAGGCAGGATTTTTGCCAGGTCAAAAATTTAACGGTTCACAAATAGCAACATTTGATGCATTTCTGTTGGTTTTTATTAATAATAAAGTTTTTTTAAAGGAAAATTTGCTACCTTCCCCCAGTATTGATGTTGCTATTTTGTGAAACTTTTTAAAGAACAATGACTGGAAACCAGTTTTGTCAGGGTATAAATGTTTTTACTGTTAACAGGCATTCTAACAAAAATCCGGTGGAGGTGTTATGATAGGGATTAAAGATAGTTATGAGACCTGTGATTATTACATGTTTGATGATTACACCAATACTATAGACAGTGTAACTGACAATAAAGACAGCCCTGGAACATATAACAATTGTTGGAGTGTATAGACCACCAAAGTCAAGTGCAGATGTCCTAGAGGAATTCATACAATTTATTGCATGAAATACAGGAGTGAAGAATAATATTAGCTAGGGACTCACATTTACCAGAACTAGACTGGAATAATATTGATTCAACAACATTTGTAAGGAAATTATTGACAAGTTATATTCAGGAACAACAGTTGCTTCAGATTGTAAAAAAAAAAAAAAAAAAAAATACCACGGAACAGAACATATTAGACATTGTTTTTGTTCCCAGAGAAATTACTGTTACTTCAAGTCAAGTTTTACTACCGTTAATGTGCAGTGATCATGGAGTTATAAAGGTTAATTTTTTGCTAGATAATTCTGCCAAACTGAAATATAAACCAATGCACAGAAGGTTAGTCACTGTCTAAAACTAACTGGTGTGATGTGTTGAGTGGAAAAACTGCAAATAGAATGTGGAAGGTTTAAAGAGAAATTGAGTGCAAAAAAATTTTAAAAAAAAGTTGAACATCAGGACCTAGGCATAAAACGTCAGGGGGATATAGTTCCATAAGAACAAGATACCCAATTATGGTGAGATAAGAAATTGAAGAGAAGTCAAACTACAACTTTGAAAACTGAAATAAACTGAACAAACAAATTAAGCATATTGTGAGACAAGATCAATAAAAAGTTGAAGAAAATTTATATAATGATACTGTGCGTAATAGGAAACCTTTTTATAGATACATACGATGTGGAAGGAGTAAAGAAATACAGATTGATAAACTGTCTGCAGATTCTAAAATTTATTCTTATATACAACAGTTTATAGATGTAGTTACAAAATCTTATGCAGAACAGTTTGGCTCCACAGAGGGGGTGATAGGTTATCCTATTGACATCTAGGTAACTTCAGATACTGAAATCAAATTAGATTATATTGAAAAAGAACTGTACAAACTGGATCCAAACAAAGCACAGGGAGGGGGCGAAATTAGTAATAATGACCTGAGAGCACTTCAGTGAGAACTTACATTACCACTATATCTATTATTCACTAGGTCATATAAATATGGGGAGATTCCTCAAGACTGGAGAAGGAAACGTGCTTATTAAACCTGTCTTTAAGGGAAAGAGAAAGAGGACAAACTTAGAGTCATATACACCCTTTAGTTTACTTTCATGTTGTGGCAAAATAATGGAGAAGTTAATATTGGATAGGTTATTATCAGGATTGCATAGGTTGGGACTATGTTGAAAATAGATCCATTACCACCTGTAACATGATGTTCTATAACAATATAATAACAGTTATGAATGAAAAATGTGACGTGATGTAATTTATGTAGATTTAACTTCAGCATTTGACAGGGTTATACACAAAACACTGATCAAAAATTAGAACAACTAGGTATTGATGTACTCTTGATAAAATGGATAGCTGCATGACTTACAAGATATGGCAAGTATCATACAGCAACTGAACAGGTGAGATTCTTGGTTACATTCAGGGTATCCCATGGAGATCTTTCATAAGCCCATACTTGTTTAGATTGTATCTTTCAGACCTAACTTTTTCATCTGAGGTGTTCTACAGTTTATATGCAGATGACCTGAAATTGGTTAAACAGATTACATGTGTTACAGATAAGGTATGTTTGCAAAAGAACCTGACTAAATTGACCATTTGGGCACAGGAGAGTAATATACTGATAAATACATCAAAAACTAATCACATGAGATTTGGAAGACATAAAGTGAAAGGTGAATATTTAATGCAACACACAGTGATTGAAACTGTAACTGCGGTGGTGGTGCTGTGGTAGCATTGTCGCCTCACAGTAGGACGTTGTCCTGTTTGATTCTCAGCTAGAGTGTCTTCTGTGTGGAGACATGTGTGAATGGGTGTACCTTTGTTGAAGGTTGTGCATCAGGGCCGGCAACCTGGCACATAAAAATCTACTGCCAATCATTAGCAGACCGGAGTTCTGTTGTGGCGACCCCTAACCGGGAAAAGCCGAAAGACACAACAACAACAGTGATTGAAACTGTAGATTCATTTAAGGACTTGGGTATATGGGCAGATCCAGGTATGAGTTTTTCTAATTGTATCAACCAATTACTTAATGATAGTTATAGAACTATAGGTTGTATAAAAAATATTTATAAAGTCTAGGACATCAGAAATGATGAAGTCATAGTTTGTTAGTTACATTAGACCCAAAATTAAGTATGGAATAACAATATGGAAACCTTATAAAAAAACAAGCATGAATAAACTGGAAAGAGTACAGTGGAAATATACCAAGAGCATGCATAGATTTGAAAATTTAAGTTATGAAAGAATAAAATATTGAAAATTGTACAGTGTCTCTTATAGATATCTAAGAGGAGATCTTATTCAGGTATATAGGGCATTTAGAGACAGCTACCTCTGGGAATGTTTGGGGTTATCAAAAAGTAGTAGAGAATCATCAGATAACCTATGCAGAAGATTCTATAGGAATGAGAAGTGTACTAGTTGGTTCTCTAAGAGAGCAGCCAAAGCATGGCACAGACTACCAAATTGCATTGAAGCAAGTACTAGTTTAGATATTTTTAAGAACAGCCTGGACACTTATTATTGGAACAGCTGTTTTGGTATATTGGCAAGCTAGAAGGGCTTTAATGCCCATGCTTGAAATATTTGTATGAATGTACACAATGTTATTGCAGAGATATCCATGAAAACTGAGAAGCAGGGCACTTGAATCAGGGTTGGTAAGAAAGCAATGAACCACCAAGACACATCTGTGTGGCCATAGCCGGCATTAGGCACCCGCTGAACCCGCGGCTATGATGAGCCCCTGATTATCTCCCCACGTATGAGGGCCCCCACATGAAACAGCTGCGGGTTTCTTCCGCTCCCTGCTTGGTGCCTCATTTGGCTATACAGCGTCATTGCGTGATTCCGTTTTTTTTTTTTTTGAAAGAACTTGCTTCCTTGACTGCTGCAGCCAATCAGGTCCCTTGCTTCACTTGTAAGCTACATTCAATCAGGTCCACTCAGTGAAGCAAGGGACCTGATTGGCTGCAGCAGTCAAGGAAGCAAACCTTTTCCACAATTAAGCTTCTGTAAATTAAAAATATCCACCCATTATGCCATGAAACTGCTTAAGCTATTAATACCATTTTCCTAGTGTTAACAATTATATATTGTGTATAATATGAGTTCCAGTACTTGTGAGGCTTATCACAAGCAAACAAGGTCTGAAGGTCCTACAACGATATGCAAGGAAACCAGATAAGATCCTCCTAAATTCTGCAAACAACTGTCCAAATGCAATGCATCTAGGATTTCCAAGTTTACATTTAATGCATCTACATCTCTGTGATGAATCTTCTGAGTTATGCTTTGCTTCAACAGTACTGAGGACATAGATTTTTGTAATACATAATCCTCGTAGTTCAAAGAAGAAACCTTCATGGCAGATCCTTATGAGTTGTCTAGATCCAGAAAAAGCACTTCCTTTTGGAACAAGGGTCAAAGTCAATTCTAGAATCCCATTTACTTTATGAATCCCCCTCTTTAATGCTATTGCCTGGCAGCTTAACCTAAATGTTTTACACTTAAGAAATATGCTTTTGACTCTAGAATTCAATATGCAGCTGTAGATCCCGGACAGATGTCATTAGGTACTATACATGTATCCAACATAAAGACAATCCAGTTGGTAATAGTAAAACAAAACAAAATTCATCTCTCAAAATAAATAAAAAATCACTCATAGAATTATCATCTAATTGAAGTTTCTGATATTTCCAGTTTATTTTGAACCCCCTTCCACTCCTTACCAAAAACTATTAGCAATACCATAATGGTGTTAAAAATGTTAACCTTGTCTGCTCATTTTCATTAACTGACTTTCAAAATGATGCCTTATTTTTCAAATGCCCTTTATTCCATTTGCACATTACAAACATCCTGGAAATAATCCAGTCTAGAACTGACTGGCTGAATTTCCAAACAATCAAGAAACAAAGGCAGTAGGGCAAAGATTTTAAGTACTAAAATTCAGGATAGCACAGTGACATTTAAATGATTGCTCTTGTATATTGAGTAAAAAATAAGGTTCCAGTTAATGTAAGTGTTATGCTTTAATCATTTTAGTTAAACTATATCACAGGACAGCATAACTGAATTTCAGAAAATTCAGATACAGTGTTTTTCAAAATATAAAAAAAAAAATAACCGAATCACTTAATGCAATCATAATTTCTATTTGTGTCTCCTTTTTGGGATGCAGCAATAAATGACTTCTAACAAAAAAGTACTTGCATTATATCCTAGATAAGCCACATCCAACTCCTGATCCAAATCAGCACTATCTGGACAGAATAGGCTGACAGCTTAATAAAAACTCCTTTAATCTGAACATTCCACATATTGTGATTTACCTCATTTTAGAGTCAGAAAAAAATGTGCAGTACTCTTCTGGAAAAATGGATTTAGTCTAGGAGAGGATTTTAAGTAAGGAGAAGAAATGATGCAGCAGTAGCTGTGATGCCATCTGCATTTGGCCGCACTACAAACTCAGAAATGTACTCTGGCCTTTAGTGGTCATAACTGGGAAACTTGAGAGTCCAAATATAAATACAACTGTACGGGTGAAGCATATTTTTGTTAGCATCAGAGTGGAAAGCCCTCATCACCACATCTTGCATTTTGTCACTACTATTTGGTATCCTTGTCTAGATTCCTGCAAACTCAGAGTACTACTAACATTTAGTAAGGGACCAGACATTGATATTTTTATTATCCCTCATCTGCAGGGTTAATATCTGTATGTATTTAGTATGAAACCATAAACAAATACTGATAATTCTACATAAATTATGGTTCAATAAGTCAGAAACTATGCAGTAGACCAACCAAAAATTACAAAATATCCTTTATTGAGCAAGCTATGTATTATAAAATGAGCACTTTCACATTAACATCACATTTCCTCAGGTTTAAAAAATGAAGAATTGTGATGTTAATGTGAGAATATTGGTTCCTTTGCCAGTTTTCTCGAGTAAATTCCAGTCCCTTCTTGCCTCTTCTGTGTATCCCTAATTGTAGTACCCATATTTGCAGAATTTCCTTTCTCCATTCCTGTGTTGGCTTAGTATTTAAAATACTTCTGCTACTTTATGAATATAATATTCTGTATGGCTATTGTTTTTCTCCTTAAGGATCTACATCCAAAATCACAATCTCTCCTTACTTCTTAAGCTCTCCCATCCCCATGTTTCATCAGCATCACTTTCCACTTCGAGTTATAATTTTCTGCATGTGCTGTGTATAGGATCCTTAACTATGTAGAAAATACTCCTTCAAATCATGTGATCCCAAACCACATTGTTTCCATTGGAAGGGTCAACTTATCCCACTTGACTCTTGCCCTCTTCCCCTCCCAAATACAATTCTTCAACTCCTTATTAATTGCTATCCACAACTTCTCATCTGGTTGTTAAAAATATGCCTGACCTGTGTCTAAAACTAAAGGGACTAAAAACATTTTCACTGCTTGTATCTTGCTATCCATATCCATAAAATCTCAGTTTTTGTGTTATCTTTTGTTTAGTCTCTTCCCACATATAATTAGCTGCCATAACAGAATCCTTTTTGCGCCATACTCCTAAGTACTTCATTTTATCATGTCCTCATAAATATGGGTATTGATGAACCAATTAATTTGTGGATACATTGCTTATAGCTATTGCCTTTGTTTTATCTTCATTAATTTTGCATCTGGAAAAGACTTGAAACTGTCTCAGAATGTTCCACAACACTGAAATGTCTTTTTTTGGATTTATCAAGTACAAAATAATATCATCTGCAAATAAACCCAACTTTTTTTAATTACCATACCAATTATAGCCTTGAATTTTGGGAGTGCCTTATTTTCTTTGCCAATGGTTCTAAATATAACACCTATAACAAACAGGAAAGATGACTCTCCTTCCAGATTCCTCTGTTCAAACATAATTTATCAGAGAAGAACTTAATCAGCAGTGGCAAGGAGCCATGGCCAAAAGATTATCAATACTTATCAAGACAGTAACCCAAGGATTCATCGAAGGCTACCAAAAGTGAGAGGAATTGTCAACTTAAAGATGAGGGCCTTTTGTATAAAAGTAGCAGGGTGCTATTTGACTGACAGGCACTGACAGGTTAAGAAGGCATCAGCCATAATAGTTGCTGAATTGAATGCCAGGATATGGAAGGAGTTTGATAAGGCCATGGAAAATTACTTTCGGATGGCTTCAAATGAGTTCTAGTAAATCATTTAGTGATTTGTGGGGAGTGCAGATGTGGTGCAGGTTCTTTTTAGTAAGGGTGGAGAAATGTTAACCTCAGCTGGAGACATTGTTAGATCATGGCAGGAGTAATTTTAAGAATGTCTGAACCTTGTGAATGCACATTTCCTCCAGGTGGTGGCTTCAGAAGCAACTAATGGAACTGGACTCATTTCTGTAAATGCGGTTGCTATGGCAGTTAATCTACTTCATTGTTGCAAGGTTGAGGAAATGAGTGAGATGTATTCAGAAATAATAAATAATACTAACTAATATAAATACTATATGTTGGACATTGGGATGGATGAGATTAATTCCAAAATAATAATTAAATAATAATAAACAATACAAAATACTATATTTTGGATACTTTTAGAGTTTCATGGTTAACATGCCTTTTCAATGTTGCACAGAAGACAGGGACAGTATTGATTCATTGGCAAATTGTAGTGGTGGCCCCATTTCTCTTGGGGACAGGAGTCTGTAGTCAAATTTCAGAGGGCTCATCATCCTCAACCATCCTGGGAAAGCCGATGCAATGGTCCTGGAAAAAAAGACTCCATCCAAAAGCAAATTCTATTATTTCAGAGTAAAAGTATGTATTTTTTCATGACTATGTCTGTGGAACACTGGATTAGTTCTTTGTCCATCCAAATTGTTGGAGTTCATCTGTATAGTCTACATATGCTCTTTAGACCTCAAGGAACCATATGATTATGCAATTAGGAGTGTTTACAGGAAATATTACAGCAATATGGCATTTCTGCATGCTAATCAATTCTTGTATTTGTAAAATGAGAACCATTGATTCATTTTCAACATTAAGTAAGATACACTGAAGGTGAGTGTAGGACTCTGTCGAGAATATCTTGTGTATCCTCTCCTGTTCATGATCTTCATGAAGAGGATCAAGTCGCAAATAAGATCTGGAGAATATCCAGTTTGGGAATGTATAGGTTACATCTTTGTTTTTAGATGATTTTGGCTTCTTTCAAAAAAGTGAATGTAATTTCCAGCATGCTCTAGCCTACTTCACTACTGAGAGTGCACAGGTGGCTAGAAAATCAGCATCTTCTAATCAGAGGTCATGGAGATCTTGTGTTAAAGAGTGAGTTGTTATCTATAGATGAGAAGGAAGCAACTACCTCATAGGAGAATTTAAGTAGCTTGAGATCATAGTAATGGGTAATGGTACAGGGGACTGAAAGACTGACAAGTGATTATACTTCAGGCACTGCTCTGTGACAGAGTAAAGAGTTTGACAGTGTGGAAGATTTTGGAGTAGAGGAGGCAGTGCTTCTTTGGGTTGAGAGAAGTTAACTGAGGTGGTTTGCTCACCCTTTAAGGCTAACCCCTGGGTATGTCTCATAGAAAGCACTGCAGATAACTAACTGGAGGGATGCCCTAAGAAAAAGACGGATATTGTAGAGAAATTACATTACTCAGCTTTATTGGGAATCCTTGGGTATCCTGCATCAGGAGATGAGGACTGCTGATGTGGACAGAGATATGTATTCTGCCCTACTCACCATGTTACCATCATGGCTCTCGACATGATAATTGTTTTAGAAGATGGATGGATGAATTAGCAAACATCTTTAATGGTGCATTTAGGCCAGTAAACCAAACTCCACTAGAAATGGGGACATGATTTTGCCTTATTATGATCTGATTAGTTATTTAATCATTAATGGAAACTCTGACGTAGCTTATAACATCTTCATCTTAACAAGAAACCAATAAATTGTAACCCAGTAATGTGGAAAAGTAAAGCCTAAGCCCCACAGCAAATGTATAGAGGATCTAGTAATAAAGACCCTGACAAAACACAAAAACATATGTATGAAGAAATTTAGAAGCTTCCCTTTATCAAGTTATAGTAGGAGATATGTGGAGGCTTTTGTGTTTAGTAGCTAGATGCTATTAGCCTGTTTTGTGCATTGCTACTAAATAAGTATGCACCAATAAAGGTCATATTCTTCATTTAACCATAAAGGATCTGGCATGCACAGTGGTAGTATATTTTCTACAACCCAAATCCTATCAGAGTGAGAACTTCTATTTTCCATATCTTTTCACTAGGTATCTGTATATAATCTGATGTGGACCAGAATGAGCCTTAGCAAAGGCAAGGTATTATTTCTTGTAGTCCTACTTAGATATTGCGAAGAAAAGTTCCTCCCTTAGTAAAGTAACCAGGAACATTTGGTCCTAAACTAAATATATATTAGAGAAATGTGAAGGAAAATAACCATTAAGCATAGCTCTATAAAGTCAGTTAAGTCATTCCATGTAATTTGTGGAGTCAGTATTAACCAGGAAACAGCTGTGAGACTCTCTTAGCAGTAGATGCACAGTGCTGGGAACAAACACAGGGAACACAGGAACTGATCCCATGAAGTATTTCAGTTAAGGAAGGTTGCAAAATGTTGATGTCAGCAGGCATGTCATACAGAAAGGGAATAAATACAATTATTGAAAATGTGGTAGATTAAGTGAGTATCGGAGAAACAAAAATAGCATTTTGTCTGTGCTAGGCACCTGATTTTTATATTATTTTAAATGTACTTTTCCTGCTGCAGTGTGTATTACTCAGGCCAATAAGGTAGAGTGGGATAACCAAGGAACTTACTGAAATTCTGTGAAAATGTCTGCAGTGATTAAATAATTTCTTATCCTTCCAGATGCCTGAATTATGAAACTTTCTATTGAAATGCTTCTTTGCAGCTCTAAGAAAGCTGGTGGTCCTTATCATAACCTTGGCAGAACAGCAGCAGAAAATAATAATAACAAAAAGCATAAAAGCAAAAAGTGATTCAGACTGGCCTTGCAGGCTGCTATGACCTTATATAATGCACTATTTACTTTTACAGGGGACAATCTGTTTGTAAATTATATTAATGATATGCACAGTATGAGAAATGAGGGCTGTCTGAGCACTTACACATGAAAGTAACAATCTATACTTTGATTAGACAATATTCATTTCATCTAGCACAATATCAGTGTGCTTGTACTAGATGGGTGTTGTACTTTCCCAAATGTTGCAGAGCTTTGACCCATTGACAGTGTATACTTTTCTATTTAAAGTGTTCTGCTTTTGACAAATAAGTCTTTTTTTTCTAGCTATTCATTTGTAGAGTTAGTTTTTGCAGTGAAATGGAATATTTTTTTAAGTGAAGACATTGTAATGTTGTCACTTTGTCCACTATGCTGAGTATTTTATGTCAGCAGACAATACTTGTGTTACTATGTGCATTGTGCTTTTACAATGTGCAAAGCAGTGGCCATGAAGGAATGATGACTGGGATGCATAAAAAGGCAGTAGAGCTGTGGATTAACTTGAAAAGACTCAGAGGTAAAACAAAAGGCAAGTTTATAATTTATTATTATTTTTGTTGTTATTATTATTAGTAGTAGTAGCACTATTCTGTGAAAGAAAATCTTCTTCTGCTGACTTTTGTAGAGATCTAGCACAGTAGAAGGTTATAAAGCTATCTCCAAGTTATTCGTTTGTATGCAAGCAGGGTAGGCAGCCTTAAGTATTTGACACTTTGCTGATATGTGTTTTGTAACTCTAAAGTTGTAATTGTTGTCATTTAATGTAAACAACACATTATGTAAGAGGATACTAGACTGTTTCCTGTCTGGAAAATAATCTATACTGAGCAAGTTAAACTTTTCTTATATGGTATATTTATGCCAGTCCGGTAATCTGTTATACTTTGTAGTTAAACTGTGGCTTAACTGTAACATTTTACTGCAGAATATTTGTTTGTTAGGATTCAAAACATGACAGTTACTTATCTGCTTTTGAAAATAACTAAAAAGTACAGTGCATCTTTAATGGTAGAATTATTTAATTAGCTAACATATTTATGACATTTTCGGGTGAAAGAGGTAAGGAGCAGAAATAGTTAAATTAAATAACAGGAATAAAATATGAGGCAACTAAATGGTACATTTACATGGTACAGAAATTATTGTGTCAGGAAACAACATATACAGTATATTTCAGTGAGATCTTTCAATTAAATTTTCAGCCACAGTAAAACAAACACTCATGTGAACTGACTGTAAGAATATCAAGTTGTTTAAACAATAATTCCAGCGAGGTGGAGAGTACTGAAGAAAAAAGGAATCCAAGGATGGCTGTATACCTGTCAAATGTAGGCAGATTAAGTTGGCCTGTTTTGTGCTCCGGCCCTGCTCAACCTGAAATGGAGGACTTTATTGCATTTGGAAATCACAGTGCAAACAAAATGTTTTTGATGCTTTACTCAAAATTATCTCGTAGATAAGTGTGACACTAAATTCTTAATTTTTCTGAAAACCACAGGATAACTTAAATTGGTGTCACATGGCACTTGATAATATAGTTGTGTTATCTAATTTTGATTGTTCATTTATGCTTTGAGATGCATGTAACAGATTTTGACAGAAAATGCAAACAGATGGTTCAAATGTACATTTTTTGCATGCCTCTGAAAATTTATAGGAAAAGACTGCTTTTATTTTAAGCCTGTTTTGGATTCGACTTACTTCTGGTAACTAAACTGGCTCTAAATGACTGCCAGTCATGTGCTTATTTGCTCCCCTTCCTATAATCCTTTTCTGAGGAAAGGTACTGTGTGGTGAATAGCATGGTCCAAGGGCATCATACTGTAGATGAAGGGCAGGGATCTTTTTTTCTTTCAACTTTAATTTCTTCTTCCACCTGGTGTTGTCTAATTGTATTATGCATATGCATTGCTGCATGTGTTATTGGATGATTTGTCCATGTGATTCTGCTACCTGAGTTAATAAAGAAGACTGCTCTCCAAGATTGACTGAGGGACACTCATGCAGTGGAAACCCTCATCTCACACTCCCCTGATAGCACAGAGAGAAAAATTCTGTTGTGGTCTTCTATAGTATAAATTCATGGGATTGTCTGTGTACATATAGTAATCATAAATATGATCTTTTAGTGAACTTGTTTATTTTTTCATCCACTCTTAAGTATATCAATGTGCGTGTTGCTCTAATCTCTAATAATGTATCAGTAGTTTAAAGTAGTATTGCTGGTGTTCAGTGATACTGGCTATGACTGAATGTTTCACCGTGTGACACATTTACATTCCTGTACCAGCGAAACCAATGTTAGATGGTGGACAACTACTAACTTTTGTTTCATTTATGTAAAATACAACACATGCTTTTTTAAATTTCATGATGTTTGCTCATTTAATAACTTCTTCCAAAAATCAGAACACCACAACTTAGCCACAAGCAAATCCACTTTAGCAACCATTTTGTATGATTTCCTAAAATGATCAAGTTTTCATTTATAATAGCTTTCCTGCTTTGGTTCTAACATATCTTCTCAGACATATCTATTAATTGTAGTTTATTTTAATTGCAGCAATTGCCCTACAAATCTCAAGAATGTAGCCAGAAAGTCTGAATTTACACACCAAGCTTCCATATTGCTACTCTCTAGCAAAACTTAATTTTGTGATGTGCATGTGTTTATGCGTGTATTTGCGGGTGCATGACCTTTATGCCTTGCATCCATTGAGTGTTGGATAGGCTCCGGTTCACTGAAGACCCTAAACTGGATAAATTAGGCATTGGAGAATAAACAAACTAATAATTGTGAAGTACATCCTGAAATTCTTATATCAGAAGCATTTTATTATGTATGTATGTATTATTTGGTCTGCATTACCTTCATTGCTGGCTCAATTCTATACATTTAACTTCATAAGTTTTTGTTTGAAGAGAGAAAAAGCTACTCCAGACTTCAGCAAAATGTTACCTTTCAGAAATTATTTATATGCCAAGGTGTATGTGGTTTGATCCCAGCACATCCTGTTTTTATTTTCAGTTCTGAATTAACATTGGTTTGATGCATCTTTTTTGTGAAAAACCTCAGCTGTTTAATGGTCAGCTATGATCCTTTGTACCTAGAAAAACATTCACACATGCACAAATACACATATGCATACACAGTCCCACTCATGTTCTCTCTCGCACACAAACACACAAACACATACACACTTGGAAACTGTCAGTCATTCTGTTACACAAGAGCATTTGCGCACAAACACATGCATGTGCGCACACATAATGTCTCTCAGGCATATGAGTCATGCTAGTAAGCAACCAAGATGTTTACTGAGGTATTTTCTCATAAAGATATTTTTATATGTCTCTCCTTCTGGAAAAGTAGTGATACAGTATATATCTTATATATACCTACGCTCTTCAAACAAACTACTGGTTAATATTATCATACCCAATAACTCTGCAGGTGACAGCCTTTCTTCTAACTCTGTTGGAAAAATGTGGAACAAACTGCCATCTGATATCTCATCTTTGTCTAGTCTTCCACTCTTTAAAAGACAGCCGAAAACACATCTCAATAAACACTGGCTTTGTTCCTGTAACAACCCAGATTAACCTTCCTTTTTCCTTTCCTCCTTAATTCCTCCTCACACAACATCCTATAGACATATGTAAAAAAAAAAAAAAAAAAAAATTTTTTAATTATTTTCTTTTTCACCTTTTTCCATATTATATACTTATATTTTTAGAATTTGTATAGCAAATATCTACTAAACTTTGTTTATGTAATTTCCTGCTATGACTATGCCTGTCTGCATGTATATCTCATGTTCTGACTCAATGTGTTTATAATTTTTACCTTGTATTGCCCGTTTCTGTGAATTACTTGTAATACCGTTGGAGCTTTTCTCCCCGGGCCTCCGCTGAAAATGGACATATATCCAGCTGGACTAGCCCGGTCAACAAATGTAAAATAAAATAAATAAATAAATAAATCTTGTTGGAGCTTTTCTCCCCGGGCCTCCACTGAAAATGGACATATATCCAGCTGGACTAGCCCGGTCAACAAATGTAAAATAAAATAAATAAATAAATAAATCTTGTGTGTGCGTGTGTGTGTGTGTGTGTGTGTGTGTGTGTGTGTGTGTGTGTGTGTGTGTGTGTGTGTGTGTGTGTGTCTGTGTGTGTGTGTGTGTTAAAGCATTTTGTTAAACAACTTGCTAATTCAAGAAAAAGGATTCATTTATGTAATCCCAAAGCTTATCCTGTCTTGCTTGTAAAATCTTTGTAAGTGCACTAAAATATATAATTTCACTTCTATGTTCCAGTGCTGCCTTTCCTTCATTATCATCAGTTCAGTGACTTTTATTCCATCCAACTCCACCATCCCTTTTTCTTCTTTAATATTTAATACACCTTGAAGCTATGTATTACCAAACCATAACCTTTTCCATCATTGTACATATTCTGTTGCACCTGCAATAGCTATTTATTCTTCTATAAGTGCAGCATGCAGCTGCCGATACTTTTGGTTTAATATGATATTTGGCATTGTGACTATCACCTTCTACCACTTCCTTCCCTGTTTCCATTAAAACCTCCTAGCATTGCCAGATTTTCAGATGGGTGAAGTTGGATATTTTTCACTTAGACACCTAAGCATAAAATCCACAATCAGTGCAAAAGGCAAAAAGTCTATTATCAAAATAAAGGGACAAGTCTTTAGAAGTTCATTTATTTCTATTGTTTTGTATCATAAGTTGCTTCATATGCAGAAATGATATAGTTTCTGCAGCATTTTAAGGAGTGTTAGAAAATATTTATTGTCCTAAAATTGCAGGACACTTTTTTTCACCAAGCACAACTGATTAACCAGGGAGTGGTCTATGAAAAGTGAGGGAGGGGGTAACCCTTATGTCTCCTGTAACCATATCCCTTCTTCCTATCCCTTGTACCACCTCTAAGGTTTAGGAAGTGATGATGCACTACCCTTTCCACCTTTTCAATGTTAGGGGACATTTATCAAAAACACATCTTTACATTTAACTGACTAAGATTTTACTCTTCATTTTCAACAGAAATATTTTTTTCATACAACGTTACTCATCTGGGAAGATTTATTAGAGTCAGAAAGTAGTCTGTTGTCAATCACAATATTAGGATTACAATTGTTACAGTCAAGTTTTCTCACCGTGAGCACTATATCCTAGAAAAAAAAAGTTATGTTAATTATAATTTATACTGGAGTGCTGCACTGCCGAGTCTGTCATCCATTGGATTAGATGTTAAATCGAAGCTCCTTCTGCCTGTGTTGATGGTAGCTCAGGTGGATGTAAAAGATCCCATGGTACCTGTCAAAAAGAGGAGTGGAAATTTTCTGATATCCTAGCCAGTTTTCCACTGGTAGTATAAATACCTCCTCAGAACTCCCCTGAAAAGAGGGTACTAGCCTTATGAGACTAACCAGTCAACAAAGGATAAATAAATAAAATATATCAATATACTGAATTATATCAGCTGTAACTTTAGTCCATGGCATCTATTTAGTTGATGAAATTTTGTTGACTACACACATGGTCAACAGTTGTGTGAGATTGCACAGTTCTCAGGTTTGCATAATATGCCCTTTCCCTGGCCTTGTACAGTCTCAGAGTTATTGTATATAACTAGCAGGGAGTATAGGAGATGCAGCCCCCCACATGGAGGATACAAGAGGAACTTGCTCCCTCAAAAATGATGATGAATTCATTTATTTTTTTAACTTGAGTTCCATGCACAGAGGTTGTTGCTTGGCACGTGTAAAAGTGTGTTAACATTCATGTTGTTTACCTTTTCTGGTAGACATTTTTGACAGTTGATGTTTGGTAGTTTTTACTATTGTCAGTACACCTATATATATGGATTTTTGCTTTCTTATATGCCAAGTTATTTATGAGCTATTTACTGATGATAATTTACTATTTATCTGCAAAGGGGATGCTCATCACTATTTTTAAGATATTTCCATTCATAGATTTGGTCTGGAATTCACTTATGAATTGTTTTTGTCCCAGACTAATTAGCAGATCTTACATTAATCAGTGATAGTTCTGGTAAAATACAAACAAAACTGAATAAGATGCTTACATCTTATGTGGCACAGCCCACCATCCAAGCATATTAATAGTTTGCTAAGAGCATGACAGGCAAGCAGTGTTTGGGATGGTTTCTTGCAAGAAGCAAAAATGATGGTGCATATGTTCTTTTCTAGAGTTTATAATAAAAATTAAGTTATGACAAAGTCTTAGAAAGTTTGTACCTCAGAGAGAGAGAGAGAGAGAGAGCAAGAGAGAGAAAAGTATATTAAGCTGTCTGGCTGTTGTTCTGTTGTTCATGACAATAAATATGTGAAAGCTACAGCTGTACATTCTGGTAACATTTATATGGTGCTGAAACAGAATTGTTTGACAACTAAGATAATAAATATTATTAAAGGAGCTTGGAACATTTTGATGGAAAATAGTCAGTTAAAAACTGATTTTACCCCTCTGCTAAAATTTACTTATTGCATGTGGCAACAATATATCAGATTATGTAGTCCACAGCTTATTTATAAGATCGAGAGCATGGACAATATAATTGCCTGTTGGCGACAGTCCCCCCCCCCCCCCATCATTGCAATATCTGTCAATATATTGTAGTGGAAATAGGTCAACTAAATAATAAAAACATTGAAATAGTAATGTCTTTTGGCTTTTCCCGGTTAGGGGTCGCCACAGCAGAACTCCGGTCCGCTAATGACTGGCAGTCGATTTTTACATTGCCGAGTTTCCAGCCTGATGGCCAACCTTCAAAGAAGGCACACCCATTCACATACGCACCTACATGCATGTCTTTATACGTCACTAGACCACAGAGAGGACATGCAGACTCCATACAGAAGGCGTTCCAGCCGAGAATCAAACGGGAGAACCTCTTGCTGTGAGGTGACAATGCTAACTGCTGCACCACCGCGACCCTAATAAAAACATTGAACTAATGGTCTTTTTTCTTGTAACAGTAACTGTTTAGTGTATGCCCTCAGGTGTTCCTGTAACTTGGTGAAACTGAAGGAATTCTTAAAACTGAAGTGCAGTGGCACATATATTACCCTAGGGTTCATAGACCTGTTGCAATGTGTTTGTTGTAACACCATAACAGTTCTCCTGCAGACCTTGTAACCACCATTACTGGATAATGAGTATTAGACATGCTTTTCAATATGATGGAGAGCTACTCATTTTAAAAGTTCATACTTTAATCCTAATGGTTTTACTTCTTCTGGAATTTTCCTGTACATATGTATGTATGTATATATATATATATATATATATATATGTATTATATATATATATATATATATATATATATATATATATTTATATATATATATATATATATATACACACACACATACACACATTTGGTTGCTCTTAATTTCTCATAGTAGTAGCTGTAATGATGCCATTGGCTTATTGATTACTTATTTTTATTGGAACCTAAAACAAGTTCGCTTGGAGATCCAAATAAGGGTCAGAAACCAGAAGCCAGAAGTGAATCCTCTTTAATTATTTATTACTTATTTTTATTGGTTTTAAATTGATTAATAGGAGATTGGGTTCACATTTTATGATCAAGGACCATAACTATAACCCTTGAAACTGAGAATGTAAGTGCAGCTATGGTGAAAGCTCTACTAACTTTGAAACTGATGTATCTCAGAGTACACCCAGAGTATGGAAGTTTCACCTCCACTCCACATCAAAAGTTGCAGAAGGCTTTGCTCCTCTGCAAACAAGAATAAATACACATTAGTTATTAATTATATATATATATATATATATATATATATATATATATATATATATATATATAATAGTGACTTTTAAAGTTCAATGTTACTTGTGTTTAAATTATATTTAAACTTTCATAATTTCAGAATTTACATTATTGAGGGGCTGGTTTATCTGAGTATGGTTCCTTCATTTGTAATCTTATGAAGGTCAGTGCATTAAGGTGTTAGGAACCAATAAACCATTTTAGAGCTACTTCTTACTACTTATTTCTTTTTTCAATATATAATAAGTTTCTTTTCATGTTGTACCATTGTGCCATTTGTGTTAGCACAAAACTGCATTTTTACAAGTAAAATAACTTCCCTGCATCACCAGTAATAGGTGTCAGTTTAATCCTTAACACTTTGATCTAGAACTCATCAAATTACATATGCATAGTCTAATATTGCTCAGCTGAAAGGTACTGTAATGTTTTAATACTGACTTATTACTGGAGTAGTACCTGTTTAAATCTGTTAATCATGAAGAATGTTTGGTTCTAAATTTAGTGTTGCAATATATCTTAGTTTACATTCAGCAACATACTTTTGTTACCCCAGTATAATCCTTGATTTTGTGTAAGCAAAAAAAATAATAAATATTAATGGATGAAAGACTGACCTTTGAGATGTATCACATGAGAAATTATTTCTGTGAAACTTTGACTCATGGTTTTCTTCCTTCAAAGCTTCTTATACACTAAATTACCTATTTTATGTTTTAGTGTTAGCATTTAAGTTTCCAGATGTGCTATGTTGTACAAGTTGTTTTCTCATTTTTGACATAACACGGCAGCTGTTAATCTTACATCTACAGTTGCTATGACTTGTCCATAAAATGCAGCCAGATTCAGAAAATAAAGTCTCCCTTTAAACAAAATGATTGATCAGTTACTAGTATCTTTATTAGTAATTTGATGATTATAACTACAGTTACACTTATTTAGAACTTTACACAAAATACAAATAAAGCTTTGTTTTCTAATATCCAACCTGTCTAATTCAGTTTACCTTTATGGAGAGGGGCTGTTAGGTTTCTTTCCAAATGCTAGGAATGCTACCAGTTTGAACTGAATTGCCTAATAGTATTTGAACTGATTGTACAGTGATATGTTTCAAACAAAATGTAGATATAACTTTGATACAGTAAAAGATCATTAGTATTCAAAAACAAGCATGCTGAATGGACAGCCCATCCAGCGTACCCATTATAAATCAAGCATGTACCCACAGCAAAATGTTTGCTAAAGCACCACTGAGGCAGCATACTTTCTATTAGTATGTGCTGGATAACAGCATTATATATCAAGGGCACACCAAAATATGAGAAAAAGCAGGTACAGTCTGCAAAACTAAAGAAACGCAAACATACCCGATATTCCTCTTATTTTGTCGATATATCTTGTAAAATTTTCTTTGTTTTTTTTTTTTTTAAATGTAAAAAAAGTAGAAAAAATGCAGCAGAGATGTTCCTTGCTCCATTGCTATTGGGAATGTAAGTCCCATACACATGCTTAGTCCATCAGCAAAGAGAAGACAACAAGGAAGGAAACTAAAGCACTGTTATACAAGCACATTATTTAAGAATGTTAAGCTTACACCTAAACATATGGTTTGTTACCCATTAAATATTATTATTAGTTATCGTAACTTTATATTCATGCACCCTAAGTATAGGGAATGGAATTTTATTATATTCCCTATAATGTATACTCAGGGTATGCTTTTGTCATCTACTTCTGAAGGAACTCATTTAGCTATAGATAATGATCTAAAGTACTGGTATCAGTTGATATCTTATAATAAAGTTAAAAATCTAGATTTCTTAAAACAAGAATTTGATCTAAGAGAAACTTGCTGGTTAGAGGTTCAGACCTTTAGACAACATCTCATTAATAAAATAGATCTAATATCTATAAAAGTTAAAGAATCTATTCCAACACTGATTGATTACTTGATATTAAATTTACAACATAAAGTTTCTGATAAAGGTAAACTTTCATACATACATAAAATTATCAGACAAGAAACTTTTTACAGTGTAGATTCATATTGGAATTATTTCACTTCTATTAATGGGGACCCACCAAATCAACAAAATAAACAATATATATTGGAATCTGCCTATAGAACTACATCTTCCATTGTCTGGAGACTTTATACATGGAAATTTTTACACAGATCTTTTTATACACCTTTGATGATGAATAAAATAAATAATAAAGATAATCTATGTAAGAGATGTAATGTAGAAATTAATGCTGACTGGGCTCATATGTTTTATGACTGTATAAAATTGAAAGAATACTGGAAGTCAATTAATGAATTTTGCAGGCTCTTTTACAGATTATTTCATTATTTCTAAATCTCTTATATTATTCAACACACCTGTACCTCAAAGTGTTGAGAAGGTTATGCTTCCCTTGTTATGGTCTATTCTAGCAGTGGCTAGGAAAATAATAACCAGAAATTGGATTTCAGATACACCTCCTTCGTTCAATGAATTTAAAAATGTTATGAATATAGTGTGCCATATGGAAATAAACACAATTAGGTCAAGAACAACTAGAAAAACATCTTATTATATTGTATGGGATAATTTACAAAATTTGTTAAAAAAATCCTAATTTCAATAGCATGGTATTTTAGTTTAATTAATTGATCTGATTGTAGTGGATGTCTTTGTAAATACTTTAGTTGTTTTGTTGAATGTTATAATCATATCTATTTTTAATTACTTGTATAAAATTGTTATGATATTTCTCTTGTATGTTAAAACAATAAACCTGTTTTGAAAAAAAAAAAGAATGTTAAGCAATTTATTTCTTAAATAATATTATTGTATAATAGCAATAATCCACTCCAGTGTGTGGGTAAATCAGGATTTACCATCAGTTGGCTTTGTTTAATCACTCAGGCTTTGCACTTGTGTTCAAACTACATCAACTGTGAATAAATCCTGATATACTCATACACAGTCATGGATTACTGCTTAAGGATCCATTGAGCTGGTGCAGTGGATGTTAAACGAGAAACACAGAGCAGTACAACAGCCAACCAAAGACACAGGAACTAAATTAAATTTCATCAGGTGAACTTTAACAAAAAGTCATTCAGTCAGCCTAGTATCTGCATTTCTTGATGAACTATAACCCATCCCGACGTCAGATATGATTCTGGAGTTGCATAAGTAAGTAAAAGGGCTGGCTGAAAGCAAAGCTGCAACATCTAACAAAATCTATTGGAATGATATTTGGCCAACCATTTTCAGTTGAATGTTATTTGGTGCATCTGCTTTTGATAAATCAGACCAGATTTAAGCAACAGTAATACCTTATTTACTGAAACATTCATAACCCATTTAGAATGCTAAGAAATTTCTTCTACACCATTTCCAAAAGGGGAGTTAAAACATTTTAAGATCATCCAGTGACTTTGTTGAAATGTGAGAAAAATTATTTAAGATCACCTCAACAGTATCAGTTATTTCTGTGAATGACAAACCATCTTTTGTGAAAATTCTACAATATTGGATTGTATTTATACTTTAATGCCATAGATACAAATTGATATGCTGTTGTCTTTGATTGTGCATACAGTGGCATTGTCATATTCACTTTTTGGTCATTTTTAGTATTAATTGAGAGGAGTTTCTTACAAAACAGTAAGCACTTGTTTTTCTTGTTTACAGAATTTTGATATCTTATAGTTCTACTACACTAGTTTGTTTTTAGTGTTTATAATAATATATTATTACATAATGGAATATTTTTAGTAATATAGTCATATAATCTGTTATAAAGCAAACATACTTTTAAAAATTCCTAATTGTATGTAACTTACTGTTTTCTCTTTATTAGTACCTTATTCGTAGAGTTTTCTCCCTTAACAACTCTCCAGAATTCAGGTGTGTTATTAGTACTAATGTTACAAGCCAAATGTTCAAGTCTTATGTAAAACAGTGATTTCAGAGTGGAGGAAATGACTCCTGGTGTGGTACATTTTTTATGCTATTTGTTACAATTAGGTGGGGAATGATGTTGTTGTGTCTTTCGGCTTTTCCCAGTTAGGGGTCGCCACAGTGGAACTCGGGTCCACTAAAGATTGGCAGTAGATTTTTACATTCCGAGTTGCCAGCCCTGACGCACAACCTTCAATGAAGGTACACCCCTTCATGCATGTCTCCGCACAGAAGATGCTCTAGCTGAGAATCGAACGGGACAACATCTTGCTGTGAGGCAACAATGCACCGTAGTACCACCACCTGCTAAATGGAACTTTAATGCCTTCACTGTCCTTGGATGAATGTAAAGTGAATGAAGCTACCACTCATTGCATACACATTTCTATGAGTTTTAACTTGGCAATTATTATTTCCTACTGGAAACCACTGCTTGTGCAGTTTTGATTAGTGCACTGGCAGTGATTCCATGTTTTGGCATTTTTCAGTTTTCTCCAAGACTGCCCAGCCATTAAGTTAGTAAATTCAACTAAGGGTGGGTATATGGGTGCTTGCCCCTGTTAAAATGTTTATACTGCATTTTGTTTCTTGTTGAAGCATTGCTTGGTTTGTTTCACCTGACTGAAGCTTTGAACAGGCACAAGTAAACAGCCATAGTGGAAACAATTTTATCTAGATGCTTTAATTTATCACAACTAAGAAATTCAAAATATGTTTGTGCATATCTGTTATTCATGTGATGTAGCTCCAGTCTAGCTTTAGATAACTAGAGCAGTCTGTTTTAACAGTACAATGTTTTAATGATACACATTTGGCACAATGGTTAAGGTATTTGCTTCCCATGTACACAGTACAAGGTTCAAGCCTGACCTATGGCTAATGTCTGTATGGAGTTATCATTTTCTCCCTGTGTCTGCATGGGGTTCCTCCTACTGCCCAAAAACATGCAGTTTCCAGATCAAACTCAGCCCAAGAATGGAGTTGTGGGGAGCAGCATAGACTCAAGATGTTGCCTATTGGGGGAAGAGTTCTATAGACCAACAACTTTGGCCATCAGCTGTGGTGCACAGCTTACCTCTCAAGCATACCAAATTCTTTGGTAAATACAGGTTTTGAGAGCAAAATATTGGGGTCCCACTAATTCCTGCGTGACCCCTTTAATTTCTGAATTTCCCAGGTTTTTTTTTTTATGACTGTGCCCAACATCATCGCATGCAGGACATGCACAATGATGTCAGCCAGCTTCATGAGGCCGAGCCATAATTTAACATTAATGGTTAACCATCCATGAGACTGTGACCGCAGGTTTATTCAGCATCAGCAGCATACATGGCACATATTTCTTCCCGGCTCATCCAGCTCCAGGTAAGCTGTTACAATTGTTAGGATCAGCAGTCTGCTCTGCATTGAAGTTTGTGTGTGATTTATGGTTTATTCACCGCACAAAACGTCTAACTTTAAATGTCCTCGAGACTCGCTGCATTGAAGTGTATTAATTCACAGCACCAACGAAACCCGTATTCAGATATACTGCCAAATACTAATTTGCTATTTTGGATATGCAGATGTTATATTCAGCTGTAGTCAGTTGCTGACAGTGTGCTAGTGCTACCAATAATGCATAGTTGGCCTGGAATTGCTTGGCTATATATCCAAGCATTTGATATACAAATGTTATGGTCAGTTGTAATTATCTGCCTGTATATGAGATTGTGCCGGCAAAAGCTGAAAGTGTGCTACCAATAATGCTTAGTTGAGCTGGAAATTGCTTGGCTATATGTCTGAGCATGAACTTAAGTGTTGCTGTGAAATAACTTTCTTATCTGATTAAAGGAACAAGTAAACAAAACAATTATGCCAGTACTGTGTGAGTGGTACAGTAGATGCACGTTGTTATGAAATGCTACTTATCTTCAATCTGAAAGCTGTTACTGTTGGTCCACAGGTTTATTCAGTGGAGAGCTTTCTTTCTGGCTCCTTAAACTGTTAACTGCTTACTTAATTCTCTATGCTCAAGTGTACTGCCAAGAGGAACTCCATTATTTTGGTTACTGTTGGTCCGTGGGTTTTTTCAAAGTACAGCTTTCTTCCCGGTTCCTTAAGCTGTTACTGTTTATGTTTATTTAATTCTCTGCTCAAGTGTACTGCCAAGAGAACCACATTATTTTGAAAGTGACTGTGAGAAATGTATTACAAGTACTTAATTCTCTGCCCAAGTGTACTGCTGAGAGAAAATTACAGACTGCATTATGGTGTGTGTGTGTGTGTGTGTGTGTGTGTGTGTGTGTGTGTGTGTGTGTGTGTGTGTGTGTGTGTGTGTGTGTGTGTGTGTGTGTGTGTGTGTGTGTGTGTGTGTGTGTGTGTGTGTGTGTGTGTGTGTGTGTGTGTGTGTGTGTGTGTGTGTGTGTAACTGGGTAGGGAGGGAGGGAGGCATGTGTGTATGCAACCATGCGTGCATGACTGTGTGCCCAGAATTTAGCTAGGAGCTTAGGAAGTCTTTCAGAGTGGTTTAAAAACAAACATTGGCCAAAGGCTGAAACAGCTTGTTAATACTGATAATAGACTTTACAGAAATGGATATCCACTTTATCCAGTGATTTTTAAATAGCTTCTAAAGACTGACTGTCTTTAATGTGTATTTATTCTAGTAATTTACAGCTCTTTCTATAAATTGGCGGATAGATGATTTGTTCTTTGAGAATGTTTTTATTAATTAGTCTGTGTCAGTTCTGCTGCTCTTTTAAGTCCAAGGGATTCCAATATGTTTGAGTAGTTTTATAAAAATGATTCAGATGACTCTCCTTTATTTGTGGCTTTTAGAATAGTGTCAGTTAATTGCAGCAGAACTCTGCAGGTAGCAGTTTAATGTAGAAGCAGTTTAGTTTTTTTTCACAAGTTCAAAGTTTGATATTCTGTTTATTTTGTATTTAATATTTTGTCTGTTTTTCAGTTTGCTTTGAATGCTGGTATCCCACAATTCCATAGGAATGGGTGGGGTTACATAATTATGTATGCAAATTGTATGTTAATCAGCATACAGTTTTGTACCTATTTTTCATGGGCCTTGTCCAGATTTTTGATGTTTTCAGGTGGAGCGGTATGGTGCACAGTATCCCCCTAGATAAGAGAATATGGATCACATACTGTGCATCTTTTCAGAGCTAGCCACTTGGTGTTAAAATTGTCTCTAGGTGATTTGTTCATTTCAACTAACGTTGCTAAAAATGGAAGTAGAAATTTGCCAATGATAAGTGGGTTGAAGACCTGGCCTAATCTGACCTACATTGGAGAGCTACGCTAATGATAGGAGGGATCTATGTTTCCCTCTTGGCCATTGTGTGCTCCCCATAAAGCCTAGAACCCTGGGTTATTAAGCTACTGACTGTCTGGAGTCTAGTTGCCCAGCACTCTTGAGTGAAATCTAGATGTAAAACCAATCAGCCTGCTAAATATGAATTAAGGATTGCTACACTCATTATAGGTTCACTGACAGAAATGAGCTTGGAAGTGGACAATGTGATGGTAAGAAGGAGACTGCACATCCTCTGTATCCAGGAGACAAGATGGATCCAGAGTCTACTTCACAGGCGGAGGAGAGACTAGAAATGATATGGGAACTGTGATGTGGGAGAACCTTCAGAAGACAGTGAAGGATGATATCAGAATTAGTGACAGACTCATGGCAGTCAGACTACAGTGTAAATATAGGGCAGTAATTATAACCTTGCCTATTCCTCACAGCAGGGTTTTAACAGCAAGGAAAAGTGTGCATTCAGGCAGCAGTTGTAGGACCTACTAGATAAAGCAGGACAACATGAGTTGCTTTTAATAATGGGGGACCTGAATCCACATATCGGGACAGACATAACAGAATATGAGGACTACCTGGTTCCACATGTGTGGGGCAACCAAAATAAAGAAGGAGAGGTTATTCTAGATTTCTATGTGGCAAATGGCTGGATGGTGGCCAACACATGGTTCAGCAAGAGAGATAGTCACAAGATCTCATACAAGAGTGGCCAACATGCAAATCAGGAAGACATCTTCTTAGTAAGGAAAGGGCACTGGGGTAGACTCAGTGATTGCAAAGACATCCCCAGTGAAACAGTTGACCCACAACATAAACCACTGGTTGCCACAGTCAACTGCAAGCAGTGGTCACAGAAGGATCTCAGATCAGCAGAGACTAGGCTTAAGACCTGGAAGTTGCCTGGAGAGAAAGCACAAGAATTCAAGGAAATACTCAGAGTGCAAGTACCTCATGAAGAAGAGGAAATAGGTGGAGCTGAAGAAAAATAGCAGCATCTCAAAATAGAATGTGTGAGGACTACAGAACAGATATGCAGCTAAGCCAGGTACAGAAATAAGGTACACAAGGAAAGTTGGGGGTAGAATGCAAAAATCATAAATAAACAAAGAATGCAGGAAAAAGTGAGAGACAGGAAAGACGTACTAGGCTAGGAAGGAATACTTGTTTGCTAAGAAAGTGGAGAACAGCTGCAATAGAAAATGACAATGCATCAGAGGCACTCTACCAGTTTCTGGAAAGCAAATTAGTAGATAGCACAAAGAAAGAAGACAATCATCAGAAACCCCTCATAAGGAATGACAGCAATACCCTGCTCACCAGTCCTTATGACATTAAAGACAAATGGAAGGAGTACTTCTGTCAGCTTCTGAATAAAGTAAACCCCACAGAAGCTGTAATGCCACAGAGACAGCCTATGATGAAAGAATGGGAGCCCTTCCTCAAAGAAATAAGAACAGCACTACAGAAAATAAAGTCAGGGAAAGAGCAGATTCAGGTGAGATCACAGCAGATATGATCAAGCTGTTGTGTGAGTTAGGGCTTTCCAAGATGGCTGCACACTGATTAACAGCTTAATTTCAGCCTTCCAAGTGTGAAAAAACAAACTGAAAGACGGGCCAAAAACTATGCTGCTTTTAGTAAATTCAGTTACTAGCTAGTAAGTGCATTGCCTGGATGTCAGCAAAGAAGATACTAAGAAAATCAACTAGAAAAGGTGAAGAGAAAGCACTGACTATGAAGAATTCTGCAGCTGTTCAGCAAAACAAGATCCAGCTTTGGTGCCAGACATGACTTCCAGTAATCTAGATGGAAAAATAACTCAAATGTGATCAGAGGTGATTAAAATAAACAAAACACTGAAGCAGTATATCAACTCAGATAACTAAAACCTGAAAAGAAAAATGGAAGAAACTTTAAACAGATATTCAGAATAGCTGATAAAACTGCAAAAATCAGAGGTCAAAATGAACTAAAGGCCGACTGAGTAGAGACTATTCAAAAAGAGATGTTTCCAAAATGGTAGAATAAGAGGACCAAGCATATAGGGAAAATATGAGATTTTCTGCTGTACTAGAGAAACTAGAAGGAACAGACTGTATTAATTTTATGAAATCACAAATAAGCAACTGGACTGGTAGTCTACAACAGGAACTGTTAATTGAAAGGGTACACCATGTGAATGCTACAAATATAGCCACGTGAAAGCAGCCAGGACCAGTACTGAAAAAGTTGCAACCCTACCAGCAAAAAGAGTTGATCCTGACAAAACTGTAGCAAAAGGGCAAATTATTAAAAGTTGGATACAGTATAATACTTATGGAAAATGATTATTCACTGTACACCAGCAGAAGAGAAACTGATTTATTCCAGCAATCAGGGAATAATTAGAGACAGTTGTGAGATTCGAGCTACTGCATCCAGCTGTCTTCAGATTATTTTTCCTGGGGGATCAACATTGTTTTTTGATGCAAAACAGGCTCATGGGGAAATAGAAAAGCTTTCCTAACAAAAAGTGAGCTATCAAGCAAAAAGCAACCATGCTTTTCATTCTTCTGATAATTAAGAACACAGAGAGACTTTGCCAGTGAAACACTTTCCACTGTTTCACTGTTCCACTGTTCCAAAGGAAAATGCTTAAGAGACAGAGAAAAGCACAAGAGTTGACTAGAAGAACTGGGAGTACCTTAGAATTGAACCAGATTCTGGAGTTGGGAGATGGAGATGAACAGGAAGAAGACCAGCAACATGGAAATTAGTGAATAAATGTGAAACTGCAAAGCATAAAACATTTGTAAAACATGGTTGTAGAAGAAAAAACAGAAAGAGTGGATTTTTGTTGACCTTGTTAAACTTGTGGGGGGGACGGAAAGGCATTTGCCTCACTTCATGTCATTAATGTTTGGGAGGACACTGATGGGGGAGAAAATGAAGGAAATAAGTGAATGTCTGGATTAAGACCATTGGCTTAATCTAATAAGTTTTAAGTGGAAACAAGTTAATAAGAGAACACTAAATGTAACCAAAAGTTTTCCTTTAGCAATAAATGTTTCAGCTTGTCTTTAGAAGCCTGCAGCTGAGGACTACATTTTTTTTCCTCTTGCATTTCCCTGGAGACAATCTCATAACAGGCACAAAAGCCAGAACACTGACTTCTTGAAAGCTAAAAATGTATGTTTTCTGAAAGCATGCAAGTTGTTTTTCACATCTGGGAGGGGAATAAAGATAAAAAAGAATAGGCACCAATTAGTGTAAGTAGCAGCATAGGCAATCACATGTATCTTAGCATACCCTCAATTTTAAATTAATTAAAGCCTGTGTTTCCAGCTCTCTGTTTGGGGCAATTGCTCCTTATTAGGAGGGTTAAACTTTATTACTTGAAGGTGTACATAATTGTGTGTGGTATTATTAAGTTAACAGGTTATGGGGGTGTTTTTGAGGGTTTTCATTAAAACAAAATATCTTGTAAAATGTGACATAGATTCCAAGATTGATGATGAGACAAAATGTATAAAGGATTAATCTGCCAAACATTAATGGGTGAGTGTATCACAAAAGATGGAAATAGACATTAAAAAGGCTGTCGTTTATAACAGGTGGAAATAATGACTTCTTATCATAAAAGCAACACTTTTCAAATAAACTTCGAATGGGAATGTCTCACAGGTACAGACAAAAGGAAAGGATATTTAATCATATTAAAAATGTAGAGTGTTGGAAAGCCTTTCTGTGTTGGAGGGAAGCTTTCTAGCTTATCAGTGGGACTGGTAAGCACTAGGTAGCCTATCTACCACAAGAGGAGTGGTTTCTGGCCCAGAAATTGTAGTTTATTGGCCGTTTGGCCAGGTTTTCCATCTCTTTCAACTTCTGGTTTAAAAGACCACATTTGCACTTGTTTCCCACCTTTCCTGTAAATAGTTTAGTCCAGATACAGATTTGCTGCATTCAGGACTGTGTGTAAGCTTCTGAGCCCCCCAAGCCTTTCTGTGTTGAAGGGAAGCCTGCTAGCTTATCAATGGGAGTGGTAAGCAGTAGGTAACCTATCTACCACATAAGGAGTGGTTCTGGCCCTGAAATTGTAGTTATTGTAATTTTGGGCAGTTTTTCCATCTCTCTCAACTTTCTGATTTAAAAGCCTGCATTTGCACTTGTTTCTTTCCTGTGACTAGTCTAGTCCAGATACAGATTCTTAGTTTTAGCACTTGAATTTGCTTATTCATGCTCAGCACTTGTTCAGAACTTGTTGTAAGCACTAAATAAGCTACAAATTACTACAGCACTCAACCTTCCTCATTACCTAGAGGAAAACAGTTTTTGTACTTACTTTCCTCACTTGCTTAGAGAAAAACAGCTCTTGTACTCACTTTCCTCACTTATCTAGAGGGAAATAATTTTTATTCAGGCATGTCCAAGGGTCAGCTCCCACTGTTCTCTCTGTCTATCTGATGAATCTGGGCATCTTGGGGAAATGTAGCAATTGCCTTATGTACACAGACAACCCTCTTCTCCTACCATCCAACACTACAACCTGTGAGAGATGCACGTCTCTAGCCAAACTGGAGATAAAGCTCTCTCCAACCAAGACTGAACTTCACAGTCAAGAGGAGAAGGCAAACACTTGCACCATACCACACTCATCACATAGTCCCACTAAATCTACACCACCAAAATCCACATGTAGAAACACAAAAACATTCGTGGAGCCTCTCAGTAATAATCTGTTCAAGCACCAGAGACCTCCAAAGCAGAAATGCAAGCAATCTCCACCCCCCCCAACACAACCCAAATGACACATAGCCTACAGACTCAGTGTGCCACTCAACCACAGCCCTTAAGGCAGAACAACGTACCCAACACACTACTCATAGGTGACTCAATATCAGGCACACTGATGTCCCACTCACCAGGCTAAACAAGGAGAAGGTTACTGTCAGCTGCCTGTCAGGTGACAGGATCCACCACATAACCCACGCACTCAGGTCACTTCACAACAAGTACAAATATGACTCTGTCATTGTCCATGTTGGTGTGAACGACCTGAGATGTACCTCCCTGGACTACATGAAAAGAGACATGGAAGAGCTCTCCGATCTTGCTGCCCAGGCAGGTATGACCCTAACCCTGAGTAGCATTCTGCCATTGCCCAGAATGATACAACACTACAAGGGCAAAATGATTGACTTCAAAAATTGGCTAAGCTTCTGGTGTCATTCTAAGGGAATCCCCTATCTGTCTGCCTGGGATGACATGGTCAACAGACCATGATGCTTTGCCAGAGATGGCCTGCACCTGTTGCCCCTGGGATTCTGGATACTGGCTAAGGCTCTTGCCGCCCCTATAGTGCCAATTTTAGGCAAGGTTCAAATGACAAATTCACTACCATAACAGGAACAGGCAAGCAAAAACTGAGGGCAATGCTGGAAGTTTAAATCTCAAAATGCACTCACTCGAGGCACTTCTTAAAATGGAGAACATCGATATCTGTGCAGTGACTGAGACCTGGTTCAAGGCTCCAGAGAGCTACCAGGCTATAACTCATACCACACTTTTTGGCCATGTAACCTGGACCAGAACACCAAAGGCGGAGGTGTGTCCATATTCATTAAGGATAGCCACACCTCCAGGCTAGTTGCTGAGCATAATGCATCCGAGTTTATCCAAGTGCAACTAACTCTGGGCAAAACTGCAATCCAAATTGTAGCTTGCTACAGATCCCCCACCATGCCCCAGGATTTATACTCCTCTTTTCTTGATATAGTGGAAAATATTAGGGTTCAACCAAGCACCCTAATAATGGGCGATTTCAACTAACCCACCATTAACTGGGAAAACTACTCATGTACCAACTTCTTCGCTCAATGCTTTCTGGAATTCATAAATTCTAATGCCTTGGATCAACTTATCCTCATCCCCACCAGGGGCAACAATATACTAGACCTAGTCATTACCAACATGAGTGACCGGTGTTCCACACCTGAAGTCAACTCCTCATTGGTCCGATCCGACCATAAGCTAGTCACCCTAGATATCCACATCCCACCCCCACCCCCCATTAAGGAAACCATGATAAAAAATTTCTCCAAAGCCAACTTCATGCTTCTTAAGACAGAAGTGGTGAACTTCATGACACCCATGCAGATGAACAATAAAGTTACAACTGCTGAATCCTACACAAATGCACTCTATAAGCACTTACACAAGTGCATGGATTGTGCTATCCCAAACAGAACTAAGATGTTATCCTCCAAAAAAAGGAAGCCAGTCTGGTGGTCCCCTGCCATAAACAAACTGTACAATAGAAGGAAGAAACTGTTGCAAAAGAGAGTAAAATCCCATGAGGGGAGGAGCTCCCTGCTCAGCCTCAGTAAGAAGCTGAGATCCCTTATAAGATCCTCCAAAGCTATCTATGAAAACAAAATCACCACTGGTTCTAAGGACAACCACAAAGCATTCTACAGCTATGTCAAGAATCTCAATGGCAACACCCAGATCTGCTCTGAGTTACAGCATAACAGCATGAAAATTACAGAACCAACTGATATTGCCAACATCCTGGTAGATAGGTTCAGTGCTAAGTTTACCCCCCCCCCTCACCCCCTAAAGGGCCTATATCTATACAGGAAGAATGCAGAGGCCCTATAATCACAACTACGCAGGTAAAAGCTGCACTCCCTAAAGCCAAAAACACAGCATCCATGGGACCGGACAACATCCCAGGCTGAATTTTACACGAACTTCAGAATGAACTAGCTCCCCACCTAAGCACCATGTTCAATCATAGCCTCTTATCAGGCTTTGTGCCCACTGAATGGTGCACAGCAACAGTTATCCCACTCCACAAAGGGGGAGCCACCACTAATCCTGGGAACTATCGCCCTATTACCGTGACGAGCCTGGTCTGCAAGGCCATAGAACATATCATCATGGAACTCATAAACAAAGACATTGGTAACCTGCAAACTATAGATCCCACCCAGTACAGGTTTGTAAAAGGCAGATTATGCCACCTGAACCTGATCGACTTCTTTGAGGCAGTCACCAAAGCCATAGACGAGGGTAAGGTGGTTCACACAGCCTATCTTGACCTCGCCAAGACTTTCAACACTATCCCCCATTCTGGAATTATAGCTAAACTCACTAAACTAGGTATAAATCCCTACATCACAAGATGGGTTGCCAACTGGCTCACTGACAGAACCCACACTGTAAAAGTTGCAGACTCCAAATCTGACTTCAAACCAGTGACAAGTGGAGTACCTCAGGGTTCAGTCCTGAGACCTCTCCTGTTTGGTATCTACTTTTCTGAAGTACAGGCTAACACAGAAGGCCTCTGGCTAATGAAGTTTGCAGATGACTGCAAACTAGGAGCCATAGTCGAGTCCCCAAATGATGTGGACATCCTACAGAAGAGCCTCACTGAGACAGATGCCTGGTGTTAGAGCCATGGCCTCAAGCTCAATGCCAAAAAGTGCATTGTCATCCCCTTTGGTAAAAACTCTGTACCCATGAAATACCACATAGGCAGCAGTCTACTTAACACCGAATGTGTGATAAGAGACCTTGGGACCCAGGTGGACACTACTCTCTCCTTTGATAATCACATCACCACAGTAGTCAGGAAGTCCTTTTACATGGCACACCTCATCATAAAAGATTTCTCATGCACAAAAAAAGAGGTCATTGTTCCCCTCTACTGGACACTCATTAGACCCATTATAGAGTACAACGCCCCTTTTGGAATGTACCTCACAAGACATCTGCAGCAGCTGGAAAAGCCACAGAAGTACCTCACGAAGAGGATTACTGGCCTCAAACAGATGCCCTACACTGACAGTCTCAAAAAACTCCAGCTTTACTCCATAGCATATCGCCTACTCTGAGGTGATCTCTGTCTAACATATAAAGCTATGTCAAACCCAGAGCTGTTGGACATGCTGCACCTAAAGAAATCACAATCCCTCTGAGCTACACACTCTAGGGACCTAAACCTTGTCACCACAATAAACAGGACATGCTAGAGGGATAGATTCCTGTCCTAGAGACTTCCCATATTCTGGAACAAGCTACCCAAATATGTCAAGCAAAGTTCCTCATTAGCACTCTTCAAGAAAAATCCTGATGAGTGGATGGGAAATAGGAAATACACCCTGGGGATCACTTCTGTGGCTCTGCTCGACAGGGGCACAGGAAAATAACTTTCTTGGGTGGCATAAGCCAGGGAACCATGTTGGCTAGGCTTACTTAGGCCCTTGGGCCGATAGCCTAGTACCTACCGATGAATCTATGAATTGAGTATGTAAATTTGATATTGAAAGGATTTTATGGTGGATATTCAGCACAATATCAGGGACAAAGGAAAAGAGGAGTACCTAAATAAATTGCTAGAGGAGCTCTAATAGTGATATAAGAGAAACTAAAAGATAATGGCAGATTTGTGGTAGTAAAAGGCTACTGGCAAGAGATGAGGATTATGTTTGTGTGTATTTATATATGACCTAAACTGCTATTATGGAGGTTAAAAAAATGTGAGAAATAATCAGCTTTCAGCAGGGAATATTTCTTATAGGTAGGGACTGGGATTTGATTAGCAACAATGAGAATGTATGTGGGGGGCCTAGGAGGGAAATATAATAAAAAAAGGGTAGATTTCTGAAGAAATCTATGAAATAATTTGGTATGAAAGATGTAAAAGTAGTAGTAGGAGCTTGTAAAGAATTTACACATTATTCCCAAAGCTACAATCACTGGGCTAGACTAGACAGAAATTATATTTCACAGGAACATGTGCATTTCATTGAGAACTGTGACACATATCCAATAACTCTTTCAGATCAATTACGAAGATAAAGATGATACACTAGCACTTCCCCACCTACCTGTTGAAAACAGAGGAATTTAAGGAATGTGTACTGGAAATTAGTTTTGAGATATTAAGAAAGACAATAAGTACTCAAGAAGTTATAGCTAGTGAGTGGAATAAAATAAAAGTGAAATTTTAAGAACAGGGTAGAAATAAAAGAAAAAAGAGATAGGGTTAAGAAGTAACAAGAATTATTTAGAAGGGCAGACAAAGGTTAAAGTATTACAGAATAAGGATAATCTCACAGAACAAGAAAAGGCACAAATGCAGAGTGCTAAAGAGAAAACAAGGAAGTATATGGATCATGTACTCCTTGGACTACATGAAAAGAGACATTGAGGAGCTCTCTGATTATGCAGCCCAGACAGGTATGACCCTGACCTTGAGCAGTATCCTACCTTCACCAAGAATGATGCCACAATACAGAGATAAGATGATCAGCTTTAACAATTGGCTTAAACACTGGTGTCATTCAAAGGGGATCCAGTGTCTGTCTGCCTGGGATGACATGCTGGACAAGCCACGCTGCTTCGCAAGGGACGGCTTGCACCTGTCACCCCTGGGATTCCGGATATTGGCAAAGGCTCTTGCCACCCCATAGTGCCTTTTTAGGCAAGGCTCAAATTCTAAACCTACCACCCTAGAACACAAAAAAGGAAAAAAACTAAGGGTAATGCTGCTCAATGCCAGAAGTCTAAATCTCAAAATGCACGCACTCGAGGCCCTTCTCAGTATGGAGAACATCGATGTCTGTGCTGTGACAGAAACCTGGTTCAAGGCTCCTGAGAGCACCCCAGCGCTATCAGGTTTTACCTCATATCATGCGTTCCGGCCCCAAAATCTGGACAATACCAAGAAAGGAGGGGGTATCCATATTCATCAAGGACACCCACACCTCAAGACTGGTGGCAACGCACGATGCATCGGAGACCATCCAGGTGCAATTAACCATAGGCAAGACTGCTCTGCAAATTGTAGCATGTTACAGGCCACCCTCACAAACTCAGGAACCTCACATGGCCTTCCTGAAAACACTAGAGGGGATAAATGTATCACCAAACACCATCATACTAGGTGACTTCAATTACCCTAATATAGACTGGGAACACTACTCAAGCCCAAACACCCTAGCCCAAAAGTTCCTGGAATTCGTAAACTCAAATGCCATGGAACAACTAGTCACCATCCCCACAAGAGGAGATAACATACTTGATCTCATCATCACGAACATGGGAGCACAATGTTCAACACCGGAGGTGTACCCCTCACTGGTGAGATCAGACCACAAACTAATCTCGCTGGAGGTCCTCATCCCACCCCCACCTGAAATAAAAAAGACCACAGTAAAGAACTTCTCAAAAGCCGACTTCACACTTCTAAAGACTAGTGTGGTCTCCTTTAAGGCCCCCGAGCCGGCGGAAAACAGTACTCAAGCCGCTGAATCACTTACAAATGCCTTCTACCAACACCTGCAGGACTGCATGGATAAGGCAATCCCAAGCAAAACAAAGACTCTTTGTACCAAAGGCAAGCGTCCAGTCTGGTGGACCCCAGCCATAAACAAACTCTACAACAAAAGGAGGAAGCTACTACAAGATAGAGCAAAATCCTTAAAAGGTAAGACACCCTTGATCACTATAAGTAAAAAACTAAGAGCTCATAAAATCATCCAAAGCAAATTTCGAGAGAAAAATAGCTAAAGACTCAAAAGACAATCATAAGGCCTTCTTTAGCTATGTTAGAAACCTGGGAGGAAACTCCCAGATATGCTCAGAGCTAGTTCAAAATGATGTGAAGATTACTGATCCTACAGACATTGCCAACATACTGGCTGACAGGTTCAGTGCAAACTTCTCCCCTCCCCAAAAGGAGAGATATCTATACCAAACGATTGCAGCCCCCAAACATCTCCAGCGCCCAAGTGAGAACTGCTCTCTCCAAAGCAAAAACACAGCATCCATGGGACCTGATGGTGTCCCCGGCTGTGTGCTCCATGAACTCAATGAGGAATTAAACCCACAGCTAGGACAGCTGTTTAATCAAAGTCTTACCTCTGGATACGCACCCAGGAGTGGCGCACTGCAACTGTGGTACCACTTCACAAAGGCGGTGCCTCCACCGACCCTGGAAATTACCGGCCCATTAGCTTGACAAGCCTTATCTGCAAAGCCATGGAGAGGATCATAATGGACCTCATAAATAAAGACATAGGGAATTTGCAGACTTTGGATCCAACCCAGTTTGGCTTTGTCAAAGGCAGATCCTGCCTTTTAAACTTGGTTGACTTTTTTGAAACAGTCACCAAAGCCATTGATGAGGGAAAGGCAGTCCATACAGCCTACCTCGATCTGGCTAAGGCCTTCGATACAATACCCCATTCGGGTATCATTGAAAAACTCATCAGCTTAAATGTCAACCCATACATCACAAGATGGGTTGCAAACTGGCTGAGTGACAGAACCCACAGGGTCAGAGCTGCTGGCGCCATGTCAGACTCAAAGCCTGTCACAAGTGGTGTCCCACAGGGCTCAGTCCTGGGCCCACTCTTGTTTGGCATCTACTTTTCCAAGTACAAGCAAACACAGGAGGGTTATGGCTGACAAAGTTTGCAGATGACTGCAAACTGGGCGCCATAGTAGAAAACACATCTGACACAGATATCCTTCAGAAGGGTCTCACAGAAATGGATAACTGGTGCCAGAGCCACGACCTAAAGTTAAATGCCAAAAAATGCATAGTCATACCCTTCGGGAAAAACAAGGTTACCCCTAGCTACCAAATAGGTGGCAATCCACTGAGCACAGAAGAAGTTATCAGGGACCTGGGGACCCAGGTTGATAGTAGTCTGTCATTCGACACCCATGTAGCTAAAGTAGTTAGGAAGACCTTCTACATTGCCCACCTTATCATGAAGGGATTCTCATCTAGATCAAGGGAGGTCATAGTCTCCCTTTACTCATCACTCATCAGACCAATGATTGAGTACAATGCCCCATTCGAATGTATCTGACCCGACACTTGCAGCAGCTGGAGAGGCCACAAAGTTCCTCACCAAAAGGATAAAGGGTCTCAAAAATCTGTCCTATGCTGCCCGACTGAAAGAACTCCAGCTCTATTCAGTCGCACCGCTTGCTCAGAGGTGACCTTTGCCTAACATACAAGGCCATGTCAAACCCAGATTTGATGAATATGCTTCACCTCAAAAATCTAGATCCATCAGAGCCACAAGGGCGGAGACTTAAACCTTGACACGGCTATTAATAGGACGTGCTGGAGGGATAGATTCATCACCCAAAGACTCCCTATGCTGTGGAACAAAATCCCGGTACATGTGAGGCAGAGCACCTCGCTGGCCTTGTTCAAGAGAAATCTTGACCAATGGATGGGAGATCGCAGATATACCCCAGGGATTACCTCAGTGTCACTGCTCGACAGAGGCACAGCAAAATAATGGGTATAGTTCCCCATACTAAAGGGGTGGCGTAAGCCACAAAACGATGGGCTAGGCTTGTAAATGCCCTCGGGCAGATAGCCTAGTATGAACCTATGAACCTATGAACCTATAATATACATAAGTTTAAGATTGCTGATAAATAACTTTTTTAAACAAGAAACATCTTTATTAAATTATCACATATGACATAAGCTATCTTATATATATATATATATATATATATATATATATATATATATATATATATATATATATATAAATGAAAATAATACATACCAAGAAAATCTCAGTTGCAAACTTTATACATTGCAAACCATGCTGACACAACTGTAGCTACAAACATTATATATCACTTATAATATATCCAGTCATTATCAGTCAACCATTACATAGCTCAGTCAAATCCTGCCTTCTTTTAAACCTCATTCCTCCTCTGCATGTATTGATCCTGCAATTCCCATTTTTTCCTATGTAATTTGCTCCTACCCTATTCTAAAGATTCCAATTTCAGTTGTTTTATTTTGGTTACTATCTTCACTACTTCCAGTAAAGTTGGTTTAAACATTAATTTTCATTTTCTAATAATTGATTTTTGGTAGCCATCATAATTAGACTCCACAAGGCTTTACTATATCTAAGCAATTCTGATTCTGTATCATAGCTCAAAATCATTTCCTTAGTTACACCAGTTTGCTCAACCAGAATCTACAACAGAGCAGTTTGCAGGGAATCTTCAAAGTCTGTCAACTCAATACATTCCCTGAAAATATGTTCCCATTTACCTCTTTCTTCCCCATTACACCTCCAACATTTGTGGACTACCTGAGGAAAAATTATTTTGAATCTTGTTGTGTCTTTCGGCTTTTCCCAGTTAGAGGTCGCCACAGCGGAACTCCAGTCTGCTAATGATTGGCAGTAGATTTTTATGTGCCGAGTTGCCAGCCCGGACGCACAACCTTCAGCGAAGGTACGCCCATTCACGCATGTCTCCACACAGAAGATGCTCTAACTGAGAATTGAACAGGACAACGTCTTACTGTGAGGCGACAACGCTACCGCAGCACCACCACCGCAGTTATTTAGGGTATAAAAATAGCTATGTAAACACTTCCAAGCAAAGATCCTAAATCTTCTGGATTTTTTGCATATTTGGGAGACATACATATACCCCCCATTGTTTCTTTGTGAATTGGTTATCCAGTCTCTCTTCCCAATCTGTCTAATCTCTTGTGATTGACATTTGTACTTATCATGCAATATTTTATATGATGTACTAATTATTCCTTTCTTAATGGCAACTTCTGTTCTAGATTCTACTAAAAACTCTACAAGTGCTGGTATTTCATTTAGGATCCCTCTATTTTTTTCTCTTTCCCTGTACTCTGATATCAATTCTTGATAGAAAAGACAATCTCTAACCTGCAGTCCAAATAAGTTCTTGGCGTCTTCCCATTCTATTACCTTTCCCTCTGTAGTTATTTACTCCCAATAGTTACTTTGCCAGTTTTCTCCATTAAATTCCAGCCCCTCTTGACTATTTTCTGTATCCCTACTTGCAGTCATCCCTATCAGCAAAATTTCTATGTTGGCTTAGTTCTCAGGATACTTTCTGCTACTTTATGAATATAATATTCTGTATGATTATTGTTATCCTCCTTAAAGGTCTGCATCCAAAATCCCAGTCTGTCCTTGTTTCTTGATCTTCCCCCCTGTTTCATCATTTTCTCTTTCCACTTTAAATTATACTTTTCTGCTTGTGGTATGTATATCCTTAACTGTGTTGCTCTGAAATACCCCTTCAAATTGGGTAATCCCAATCCTTCCCTTTCTATTGGAGGAATAAACGTACCCCACTTGACTCTTGCTGTCTTCCTCTCCCAGATAAAATCCTTCAGATCTTTACTAATTGCTATCCAGAACTTCTCCTCTGGTTGATAAAAATATGCCTGCCCTGTGTATAAGACTAACGGGACTAAAAACATTCTGGTTATATCTTACTATCGATATCCATATAATAGAGCTTTCATTTTCTTTCTTTTGATTAGTATCTTCCCAAAAATCCTTAGCTGCCACAACAGAATAATTTTTGATCCATACCCCTAAATACTTTATTTTATTATATCCCCATAAGTATGGATATTGCTGAAGCAATTTTCTATGCAGATACATGATTCACCGCTATTGCCTTTGTTTTAGCTTCATTAATTTTGTATCTTGAAAAGATTTGAAACTGTCTCAATATATTCAATAGCTCTGCAATGCCCCTTTCTGGTTTTGTCAGATTTAAAATAATGTCATCTGCAAATAGAACCAGATTTTCTTGACTATCACATTAATTATATCCTTGACTTTCTGAGTCCCTTATTTTCTTTGCCAGTGGTTCTAAATATAATGCAGATAACAAAGGGGAGAGAGAACACCCCTGCCTAGTTCCTCTGCTCAAGTAGAGATTATCAGAGAGGACTCATCCCACTTTAATTTTTGCTCCAATCTCTCATATATTCTCCTAGTCAACCTTATAATTTTATCAGGGAATGCAAATGCTTCCATTGATCTGCTCACAAAGTCCTTTACATTCTGCTTCCCTCTGGATCACCAGTGTTCTGTTAATGTTGTCAAATGTTTGCCTCCACTCCACAAAACCACATAGATCCATGTGTATCTAATTTGGCATCACTTCTGCCCTTCATTTAGGTATTACAGACATAAACACTTCACATTCATAGTTTAGAATTGAAATGGGCCTGTATGAAGCTGAATATGATGAATCTTTACCCTCTTTAGGCATTACAGCTGCCACCAATTTCTTCCAGGATGTCCTCTTAAAATACTGTTAAATAAAACCTCCCAGATCTTTATCAGTTTTTTCCTCCTAACTTCTAAACTTCCACAGGAATACCATCCATTACTGGGAACTTTCCTGTAGACTGATTATATGTCACCATTTTTATCTCCTCTCCTCCTATCCTAACTGTTAGTAATTGAGCCTCCTCTACCTCTAACTTTGGCATATTTAATTATTCCATAAACATTTCCATTTGTACCTTTTCTTGATTTCCATATTTCTTGGGTCTATATCACATTGTCAAACTTTTAAAAGTTTGAACATCACACCATATGATTGAACTTTTAAAAGTTCGAACATTTCAGTGGAGATCGCCATACAGTGTGGAATGGGAAGATTTCCCTTTCTGCACTGTAGTGCAATCTCGGAGTTGGTATATTTAAAGAGCGGGTGATGTTGGGGGTGCAGGGGGGGCTTGCCCTCCTGCTTAAACTGTTCAGGTAGGTTTTTTCTTTGGTTTTTTTTTATTACATTTTCAAAATTTCAAAAGTTTGATCATATGGTGTCGACCATATGACATTCAAACTTTTAAAAGTTTGATTATGTAATGTAGATACTATTTCTCTGCTTTATACAGACTTTCATAAAATTTCTAAAATATTTCTAATAGTTCTACAGGATCCCTTGTTAGCATCCTAGTTATTGACTCCCTAAGCTTGGCAACAGCCCTTTTTAATTTCTGTTGCCCGAGTCATTGTGCTAAACATTTTTTGTGCTCTAGAATTATTATCAAAAAGCAATTGCTTAACATTCTAAACTCACCCATATTATAGAGGTAATCCCTTATTTTCTGTTAAACATTCTGCAGTTGCTTCTCTTCTTGTTCTGTGAGATTCCCCCTATTTTGCAATACTTTAACATTTGTCAGTCCCTCTAAATAATTCATGTTACTTCTTAACCATATCTCCCTTTCTTTTATTTCCAAAGAAATTTCTATCTTCTCTAATAGCTCCTGAATAATTTCCATTACCCATTCCTTAAATTCCTCTCTTTTCAGCAGATAGGTGGGAAAGTGCCAGTGTCCTATTTTTATTTCATTATCCTATGTTTTATTTTAGTTATTATTGGCGCATGATCTGAAATAGTTAATGGGTACGTATCAAGACCTTCAAATGCATGTTCCTGTGAAATGTAAATTCTGTCTAGCCTAGCCCAGTTTTTGTATCTTGTGGAATAATATGTAAATTTACTCTGAACTCCAAGTACTGAATTCACATCTTCTATGCCAAATGTTTTCATAAATTTCTTTAAAAGTCTACTCTTCTTTGTTATATTTTCCCTTCTGGGCCCTGCAGATACATTTTCACTGTTGCAAATCAAATTCCAGTCCAACCTATAAGTAATATTCCTTGCTGAAAGGTGATTATTTCTCCCTGAATTTTCTTAAGCTCCATTATAGCAGTTTTTGGTGGAATATAAATACAAGGAAGTGTAATCCTCCTCCTCTTTGCCAGTAGCCCATTAGCACTACAAATCTATGATTATTGTCTTTTTTATCCTCTTCTATTACTATTGGAACTCCTCTTGCAATTAATATAAGGACTACTGTTTTCCTTTGCCCCAGGTATTCCACTGAATACATCCTGAAAACATTTCTGTATCAAATTCACATGTTCATTTCTTTCCAAATGAGTTTCCTGTATCAAAGCTATTTACACTCTACATTTTTAATATAGTCCACTACTCTTTCTTTTTGTTGTGTTTATCTGTGAAACCATTAACTTTTAAAGACATTATAGAAAACATATTCTTGATAAATTATTATTCCCACCTTTTAAGTATAACAGCTTTTTTGTTAATATCTGTTTACAGCTTTTGTGTTATATGCATTTACTGTTAGGCAGGTTAATCTTTTATACAGTTGTTTCTTGTCATCTCCATTTGAGCCTATGTCATATCTTACAGAACTTTTTGTTTTTTTTTTGAAAATCCTCAAACAAAAATATACAAACATACCCAATACCCCCTAAAACCTATTAACTTAATAATAAAACACAAAACTATATACATCTACAAATATTGTAGTTTTACTATTTTAATAGGATCAAATGTTCCAAACTGACAGCGACACACACAAATTTGAGCTAACCTAAAAGAAAGGTTATCCATGCTAAGATGCACGGTACAGCCTGGGGTTCTATTAAGGGGTCTATACTATATTCTCGAAAGCTGACAATGTCGAATCTGACATTGTCAACATGAGAATAGTGAATGCTCAGAATCTCGAACGTGTAAACGGAAATCTCCTTAAGGGGAGATTTCCATTTACTGCAATGTAGTGCGGTCTTGGAGTTGGTATATTTAAGTAGTGGGGGGTGCAGGGTGGCTTGCCCCCTACTTAAACCCATTATTTTTTCTTTTTTTCTTTTTGTCTTTCTATAAGGTCAGTGTTTGAAAACATCAACCATATGGTGTCGACCATATGTTGTTCGACGTTTTCAACCGTCGATCTTATAATATAGACCCCTATTAAGTGCTGTCTAGTTTTGTCTTATCTTTATATGTATATATATATATATATATATATATATATATATATATATATATATATATATATATATATATATATATATATATGTATATATATATATATATATATATATATTTATATTTATTTATTTATTTATATATTTATAGTTCTCTCATTTGGGAAATACTTGAATGCTTTCAGAAAACATTTTCTCCAAGCCATTTCTCTTTATCCGATTGTCTATTAGAGACATGAGAACTAGGCACAAAACTGTTTACCAGAAAAAAAGCCTTGTAATATTCAATATTCTTTTTCATTTACTTGCTTTCTCTTAAAACTTGTTACTAGATTAAGCTAATGGTCTTAACCCGGTCATCCCCTTATGCAAGAATGAGAAAAAGCAGTTTTTTTTTTCTTTTCTCATGCTCTTTTAACCAGATATTGTTTGTTAAATAGCAGTGCCTATATTTTTTAAGCTAAACAAGGAGAAAGAGAAAAGTGAGAAAGAAAAAGAAAGAAAAAAATAGGAACAGCTATTTACATTAGTATCTTCATTACATTTAAAAAATACTGAAAAGAATTACTTTATAACATGCAAAGAAAATCATGCACTATTTAAATAATACTTTTAAGAAAAAAATACTTTGGTTACTGTTAACATTCTCCCTCCTCTTTCTCTCTCCTGAGTATTTTTCCAAACATTAATGACATGGAGCAAGGCATATGCTTTAGAGTTCCTTGCAAGTTCAGCAAAGTAAAAAAAGTCCAATATTTCCAGATTTTCATGTTCTGTCATGTTTCATAAATATAATTATTGCTTTGTAATCCCACATTTGTCATTTTCCAAGTTACTGATTTTATTCTTCAGACGTTAATGACATGAAGAAGGGTGTATGCTTTAGAGTCCCCTACAAGTTTAACAAAGTCCAAGAAAGTCCAATATTTCCAGGTTTCTTGTTCTATTCCTCTTCATGTCCATCTCCCAGACTCTGTCTCTGCTTCATTTCCAACATATTCTCAATTCTTCTCATCCAATCATGTGCTTTTTTCCCCCTCTCTCAAGCATTTTTCATTGAAACACTGGAAAAGGTTTCACTGGCACAGTCTCTTTGTGGTCTTTATTACCAGAAGAACAAGAAGCAGAATCTCCGGTTTCACAGCACACATTTTGTTGGATAAACTTTTGTGTTTCTTTCTTAGCATGTACTTCACCAAAAAATGATTTTGTTCCTCTAGGGAAAATATTTTAAAGATAGCTGGGTACACCGGTTTGAATCTCATGCCTGCTTCTTGACATTCCCTGAATAATGGAATAAATTTACTCCACTTCTGCCTTGTGTACAATGAGTAGTCATTTTCCATAAACATGATGCTGTGTCCCACTTTTAGTACTTTGTCCTCCTGCCATAGTTTTGTCAGAATCAACTCCTTCTGCTGGTAAGATTGCATCTTTACAATTAAAGGTCTAGGTTGTTTTCTCATAGCCAAGTTTGGAGGATACACACAATGTGCCCTTTCAGTTAACAATTCCTGTTGTGTAATAGCAGTCTAGTTGCTTATTTGTGTTTTCATAACATTAATACAGTCTGTTCCTTCCAGTTTCTTGGGTACAGCACAAACTCTTAGGTTGTTCTTATGTGCTGTATCCTCTAATTCTATTATTTTTTAAACACCTCTTCTTGTGCAGTCTTATATTCAGCCAGCCTATTCTTCATTTCGACCTCTGAGTTTTGCAGTTTTATCACATTATCTGAATATCTGTTTAAAGCTTCTTCCATTTTTTTCTAGCCTTTTATTGTTTGAGTTGATATACTCCATCAGTGTTTCATTTATTTTAGTCAGGTCTGTATGCAGTTGCCCTATACTTTCCTCTAGGTTACTGGAATTAATGTTTGGAGTTTGCATTGCTTTTTGCTGAACTGCTACAATACTTTTCCCTGACAGTGTTTTTTGTCACACTTTGTAGCTGATTTTCCTTCAGGTCCTCTGTATTTCTTTTTTCCTGACATCTACACAGTGCACTTACTAGCTAGTAACTGAAATTTACCCAGAAATCTAGGTCTATTGGCTTTCTCTACTAAGTTTCTGTTTTCACTCTGGGAGAGTTAGAATTAAGCTGCTACTCAATGTGCAACCATCTTGGAAGTTCCATTAAACAACTGTTTTTGATAATAACTCCAGAACACAAAGCGATTGTTACAACAACTTAGGCAACAGAAAGTGGAAAGGGTTGTTATTAGGCTAAGGGAGCGGGTTCCTATTACGTGAGCGAACTTCAACAAGTTCAAACCCTATATGGTCGAAACCATATAGTCGAACTTGCAGAAGTTTGAACACGTAAAAAATAAATAAATAAATAAAACATGCAACAGTAAACTAACTGTTGCAAGCGGGGGGGGTAAGCTCCCCTGAACCCCCACACCCCTGCTCTTTAAATATAACAACTCCGAGACCGCACTATAGTACAGAAAGGGAATATTTCCATTTACTGCACTGTAGTGCGATCTCGGAGTTGGTATATTTAAAGAGCGGTGGGTGTGCTTGCAACAGCTAGTTTACTGTTGCATGGTTTTTTTTTCCGTGTTCGAAGTTTTGAAACTTTGAACAGACAAGTTCAATATTGTCGTGTTTGAAGTTTCAAAACTTCAATCACGTAATAGGAACCCTAAGGGAGCATATAACAAAAAGAAAATAATAACCAGAGATCCTCTAGAGGTATTTGAGATATTTAGGAAATGTTACTGAAATTTGTATAAAGCAGAGAAGTGGGGAAATCAAGAAAAAGCACACATAGAAATATTTATGGAAGATTTAAATATGCCAGGGTTAGAGGTAGATGAGGCTCAAAAATTAACAGTTAAGATAGGAGGAGATGAGATAAAAATGGTTATGTATAACCAATCTTCAGGAAAGTCTCCAGGAATAGATGGTATTCCTGTGGAGGTTTGTAAGCTTGGAGGGAAGAAAGTGATAAAGATCTGGAAAGTTTGTTTAACAGCATTTTAAAAGGAGGGGAAGCACCAATATCATGTAAAAAAAGCTGTGTGGCTCTAATACCTAAAGATGGTAAAGACCCTTTAGATCCAGCTTCAAATAGGCCCATTTCAATGTTAAGCAATGATTATAAAGTGTTCATGTCTATAATGGCTGAAAGAATCACAAAGGTATTGCTAAAATTGATAGATATGGATCAGTGTGGTTTTGTGAAGAGTAGGCAAACACTTGACAACATTAATATAACAATGATGATCCAAAAGGAAGCAAAATATAAGAAAATACCACTGTTGTTGGTGGGTCTCAATGCACAGAAAGCAATTGACAGACTAAGCTGAGAATTTATGAGTAGGGCAATTGAAGCATTTGCTTTTCCTGCTAAAGTAACAATGGTAATTAGGAGGAGATATGAGGAATCAGAGGCAAAAATCAGTGGGAAAGTTCCACTTTGATAAGTTGTGTCTGACCACAGCAACCAGATAGGGGTGTCATCTTTCCCCTTTGTTATTTGTCCTATAATTAGAATCATTGGTGAAGAAAATAAAGGGGCACAGAAATTCAAGGATATTATTCCTATGTATTGAATAAAAGTTGGCTTTATTTGCAGATGATATTATTTTATACCTGGTATAACTGGAAAAGGACATCTTACATTCTGAGACAGTTCCAGTTTTTTGGGAGATATAAAATTAATGAAGATAGAGTAAAGGCTATAGCTGTAAAATATGTGCCCACATATGAATTGGTTCAGCAATAGCCACATTTATGGGAACATGATACAATGACATATTAAGGAGTATGAGTTAAAAAGGATTCCATTATGGCAGCTAAGAATATGTAGGAAGAGACTAGTCAAAAGATAAAACAAAAATCAAGAAAATTGAAGCTCTTGCCTATGGATATATGGATAACAAAGTACAAGCAATAAAAATGTTTTAGTCCCTTTAGTTTTATGCATAGGTCAGGCATATTTTTATCAACCAGAGGAGAAGTTGTGGACAGTAATTAATAAACAGTTGAAGGATTTTATTTAGGAGAGGAAGAGGGCAAGAGTCAAGTGGGATAGGTTGATCCTTCCAATAGAAAAAGGAGCTTAGGATTACCTGATTTGAAGGGATATGTTAGAGGTACACAAGTTACAGCTAGTATACATAACACAAGCAGAAAGCTACAATTCAAACTGGAAAGCAATGATGATGAAGCAGGTGGGTGATTCAAGAAATAAGGAAAGAGTGGGAATTGGACCAGTATGGTTAAGTACAATAACAACAATCATACAGAATATTATATTCATGAAATAGCAGAAAATATACTAAGAACTAAGCCAACATGGGAATGGAGAAAGAAGATACTGCTGATAGGGAAGACTGCAGTTAGGGGTACATAGACTAGGCAAGAGGGCTTGGAATTTACTAGAGGGAGCTGGCAAAGGAACTGAGGTACTGGGAACAAATTAGAGAGGAAAATGTAATAGAATGGGAAGAGGCCACAAAGAAATTTGGACTGCAGGCTAAAGATTACCTTCCCTAGTAGGAATTGATATCAGCATATAGGCAAAGAGAAACGGATAGGGGAATCCCAAATGAAAGTCCTGCACCAGCTGAGTTTTTAGCTGAATCTAGAACAGAAACTGCTGTTAAAAAAGAGATAATTAGTAGAATATATAAAATATTATATGATAACCATAGGAATCAATCAGAGGAGGTCAGAAAAGATTGGGAAGACAGATCAGATAAGCAATTCACAAATAAACAATAGGGGTACATATGTATGGTCTCCAAATACGCAACAAAACGTAGAAATTTTTTAGATTTTTGCCTGGAAGTGTTTGGATAGGTACTTTTATACCTGAAGCAGACTCAAAAGAATGTTTTCCTCAGGAAGATGGCAAAAGTTGGAGGTGTAATGAGAAAGAGGTACCTGGGAGCATATTTTCTTGAAATATAATGAGTTGGCAGATTTTAATAATTCCATACAGAGTACTCTGTCAGGAATACTGGATGAGCAAATGAGCGTAACTAACAAACTGATTTTTTGAGTTGGGATATAGAATTGTTTACACATAGTTAGGCCATGCTAATTTTAATTTTGATGGCTGTCAAAAAAGCAGTTACTACAACATGGAACTCAAAGTCTAAGCCAACCATACTTAGAGAAGTGAATATTGTAACAGATAAAAGAACAGGAAGTGGGTATGGGAACATTATATGCAAAAAGCATTTTGTAGGAGGAATGAGGTTTAAGAGAAGGCAGGAAATGAACAATTCATGTAATGCTGAGTTGATTATATTATAGTGAACAATTTATATGATGCATTTTGTTTGTAAATGTGAACTTGTTAATATGGTTTATCTTTTATATGAATGTAGGTTTGCGTATGCAGAAGTGATTTCAATAAAGGTGTTTTAAAAAAAATGTTAACTGAGTTTGGGGAGAAATGACTCCTGAGGGTATTCATAGCAGTATGGAGAGAAAGGTGTATCCCAAATGACTGGAGAATAAGCATACTAATCCAGTGTACAAGAACAAAGGGGACATTCACAACTGTGGGCAGTACAGATGCATCAAACTCCTATCACATTGTATGAAAGCTTTGGAGAGGGTCATTTATAAATAAATATGCAGAAAATAAGAAGGGGACTAGGAGTTTGGATTCAGATCAGGATGCAGCACAGCTAATCTGATGTTTACAGTGAAACAGATAGTTGAGATGAAGCTAGAAATGAGAAAACAGTGCAACTGGGCATTTCAAAACTTGGAGAAAGCATATGACAAGGTCCCATAACAGCTGATTTGTGCAATCCTGTGATGGCCTGAAGGCCCAGAAACATTGATAGAATTAGTACAGTCTATGTACAAGGATCCAGTGACACAAGTACAAACAGTGTTCAGACTCACAAGGGTGCTCCCAGAGAGAATGGTTGTGCATCAGGGTTTAGCTCTGAGAACACTGCCTTTCATACCGGTGGTGGACTATATTAGCAAACAAGTCAGAAGGGAGAGATCAACAAACTTGCTGAATGCAGATGATGTGGAATTATAGGCAGAATCTTACCAAGAACTTCAGCAAAGTATAGGAGAATGGAATACAAACCTGAAGGCACATGAGATGAAACTGATTACAGATTAAGACTGTTATAATGGCAGCAAATGGGGGAAATCAGTAGAAGTTATGAACTGAGATAGAAAAGAAAATAGTGGAACAAGTTAATAGCTTCAAGTACTTGGGAGGGATGGTTGAGGAGAAGGTAAATTTGAATGAGAGTCTTTCAAGATGGCTACACACCGATCAACAGTTTACTTTCAGCTCTCCCAGTTGAAAAAAGAAAATGAGAAATAAGAGCCAGTGATATTGTCAGCTTGAGTAAAATTCATCTACTGGCTAATAAGTACACTGATTGGAGGCCAGCAAAGTAGAAATGTAGATAACATGGGAGAAAAATTAACCAGAAAAGGTGAACAGAAAGCACCATCTGGAAAGAATCACACAGCTGTTCATGAAATAGCAGTTCAAGCTTCAGCTTTGGTACAAGAGATGGCTTCCAGTAACTTAGAGGAAAAAATAAATAAAACGTACTGAGAGAGGTGATTAAAATAAATGAAACATTGATGGAGTATATCAACTCAAATAACAAAAGTCTGGAAAAATAGAAGCTTTAACTAGCTATTTAGATGAATGGATAAAACTTAAAAAATCAGAGGTTGAAACGAAGAAAAGGTGACCCAAGTATGAGAATTCTCAAAAGGAGCTATTTCAAAACATGTTAGTTAGAAGGCAGACTGCACAGAGAAAATGGAGATTTTCTGTTGTACCAGGGAAACTGGAAGGAAAAGACTGTAATAATTTTATGAAAGTAAGTAACTGGACTGGTATTTCAAAGCATGATTTATTAACTGAAGGGTTACATCTTGTGTATGTTCCAAACTTAGCTATGAGAAAGTAGCCAAGCTCTAGATTAGTAAAGATGCACTCCTACCAGCAGAAAGAGTTGCTCCTGAGAAAACATGGGTAGAATGGAAAAGTATTACAAACTGGAGACAAGAGACTATTTGTGGAAAATTATTATTCACTGTACCCCAGGCAGAAGAGAATGTCAAGAAGCAGGTGTGAGATTCAAACTGCTGTACCTAGCTATCTTCAGAATATTTTTCCTGAATGATCAAATACATTTTGGTTGCAGAACAGGCTAAGGAAGAAATAAAAAATATCCAATAAAAAGTGAACCATGAAACAGAAGGGGACTCTGTTTCTCATTCTTCTGACAGAAATGTTCATAGAGAGACATTGCCAGTGAAATATTTTCCAATGTTCTAAAGAAAATTACTTAAGAGGCATACAAAAAGCACAGGAGTTGACCAGGAGACTCATGGTGGACCTGAACAGGAGTCTGGTGTTGGGAGATGGAGATGAACAGGAAGAAAACCAGCAACACCGAAATTAGTAAATAAATGGGAGACTAGTATCAGTCACATTTGTGAAATATGGTTTTACAAGAAAAAGTGGCTAAGAAAGTATAGACTTTTATCAGCTTTGTTAAGCTTGTGGGTGGATTGTAAAGTACACACCTCACTTTATGTCATTAATATTTAGAAGGACACTAAAAGGGGGAAGCAATTGTAAGTAAAACAAATTTTGTTCTTATTAGTAATTGTATAAAACATTTCATGTTATAAACTGCACATTATACACAGTAAAGCAGTTTTGTGTAAATGTGTCGGTGGATTCAGTGACTGTTGTATGTGTTAAAGATATTAAAGTAAACAAGTACTTTTTTAGCTGTAAGAAATGTTGGCTTTACAGTATAATAAGAGAAAAAAGGCTGGACAAAAGTACCTTTAATGTTAATATGCTGTAATCTTGGGCTGCTGAGGTGGGGTGGGGTATAAAAGTGCATTGGTTATATTAAATGTAGAATTAAGATATTTTTTGTTATTTTACAAGGGCAAAATGTCCATGCATGCACTTTAGCATGGGTATCCTTCATTTTCATTTAGGAAATTATTGTAGATCAGCTGTCAATTTGAGGCCATTGTTCCAATCTGCAGGGCAAACTTCATGTAGTTTTGTGTGTTTGTTCTAAGCTAATAGGGGGTGGACAGTGTTCTGAAAATGTATTTAGTTTTTTTCAGGGGGTTCATTAAATCAACCTGGAAACCTGTGATATAAGTAAAAATGGAGATGAGAAGAAACAACTGTATAAAAGATCAGCCTGCCAAACATTATTGTATGCATATAACACAAAAGTTGGAAATGCACATTAAAAAACCTGTCATGTATAATAGGTGGGGACAATAACTTTTTACCATAATATCTTGGAATGTAAATGGCCTTACAAGTATAGCCAAAAAGAAAAGAGTAATGAATTATATTAAGAAATGCAGAGTACAAATAGCAATTCTGCAGGATACACATTTGCAAAGAAATGAGCATGTGAATTTGATAAAGAAAAGATTTCAGGATGGACAAAGGAAAAGGGGAGTAATTATACTAACTCTAATTTCTAAAGGGGTTCTGATAGTGCCAAAAGAGGGGAACAAAGACAATAATGGTAAATTTGTAGTAGTAAGGGGCTACTGGCAAAGGAGGAAGATTATGCTGGCATTTCTTTATATACCGCCAAAAACTTGCTATTATAGATCTTAAGAAATTTTGGGGAAAAATAGCTTTCAGCAAGGAATATTACTTATATATAGGGAATGGAACTTGATTTGCAGCAGTGAGGATGCATCAGGGGTATCTAGAATGGAAATATAATAAAAAGGGTAGATTTCTGAAGACATTTATAAAAATATTTGGTATGGTAAACATAAATTCAGTAGCAGGATCTCTGGCAGAATTTACATATTATTCCCTAAAGTACAGTAATAGAGCTAGACTGGATAGAAATTATATTTCACAGGAACATGTGAATTTAATTGAAAACTTCAACACACATCCAATAACAGTTTCAGATCATGTACCAATAAAAAATATAAATGTGCAGAGTAATGAAGTCAAAGTGAGACAGGGGCGCTTTCCCACTTACCTGTGAAAGAAAGAGGAATTTAATAAATGGGTGGTAGAACTTATTTGAGAGTTATTAGAGAAGATAGAAATCTCTTCAGAAGTTATAGCTTGAGAGTGGGATAAAATGAAAATGGACTTTTAAATTAAGGTAAAAATAAAACAAAGGATAAATGATTAGGAAGTAATAGGAATTATTTACAGGGACTGACAAAGGTTAAAGTACTGTAGAATAAGAAGAATCTCACATAGCATGAAGAGGCACAACTGCAGAGTGCTAAAGAGAAAATAAGGGAGTATTTGGATAATATGCATGAGTTTAGAAAGACTGCTGCTACTCAACTATTTTTTTGATAATTACTCCAGAGCACAAAAACTTTTAGCATAATTCTTAGGCAACAATAAACAAAAAAAGTTGTAATCAATCATCTTAGAGAGCCTATAAGAAGAAAAATGACCAGAGATCCAGTAGACATATTACAGATGTTTTGGAAGTTTTATGAATATTTGTATAAAGCAGAGGAATGTGGAAATCAAAAATGAGCACAAATGTAAATATTTATGGAAAACTTAATGATGTCAACGCTAGAGGTAGATGGGGCTCAACAATTAACAGTTAGGAGGTAATGAGATTAAATGGTGAAGCATAATCAGTCTTCCTGAAGTCTCCAGGAACAGATGGTATTCCTGGGGGAGTTTGGAAGTTAGGAGAGAAGGCAGTGATAAAGATAGAAGCACTAATATCTTAGAAGAAAGCTGTGGTGGCTGTAATACCTAAAAACGATAAAAGACCCACCAGACCCAGGCTTCATTTAGACCTATTTCAATTTAAACCATTATTATAAAGTGTTAATGTTTACACTAGCAAATACAATGGCAAAGGGGTTACCAAAATTGATAGATATCGATCAGTACAGTTTTGTGGAGGGGAGGCAAACATTTGATGACATTAATAGAACAACGATGATCCAGAGGGAAGCATAATGTAAGAAAATACCACTGTTGCTGGTGTGTCTTGATGCAGAGAAAGCATCTGACAGGGTAAGCTGCGATTTTAAGCATAGGGCAATGGAAGCACTTGCATTCCCTGATGTAATAATAATGTTAATTGGGAGGATATATTAGTGGCGGCAAGAATGAAAGTTGGAGGGTTGCTTATGATAAGTTGTATTTGAACAGAGGAACCAGGCAAGGGTGTCCTCTTTTTCCTTTGTTATTTGTTTTATATATATATATATATATATGGCCACTGGCGAAAAAAATAAGGTGCTCGGAAACTGAAGGATATAATTAGTATGGTAATCAAGAAAATTTGGCTTTATTTGCAGATGATATTATTTTGTACCTGATAAGTCCATAAAATGACATCTCAGCATTCTGGAACATTTTGAGGCAGTTTCGTCTTTTTGGGATATAAAAATTAATGAAGATAAAACAAAGGCTATAATTGTAAATTGTGTACCCAGACATGAATTAGTTCAGCAATACCCATATTTATGGACACATGATAAGATGAAGTATTTAGGAGTATGGACTGAAAAGGCTTTTGTTATGGAAGCTGAAGATATGTGGGAAGAGACTAAACAAAAATAATACAAAAACTGAGAAACAGGAAGCTCCTGTTTATTGATACGAATAGTAAGATACAAGCAGTGAAAATGTTTTTAGTCCCTTTAATTTTATTGATGGGTCAGGCATATGTTTATCAACCATAGGAGAAATTGTGGACAAAAATTAATAAAGAACTGAAGGAATGTGTTCAGGTGAGGGAGAGGGCAAGAGTTACGTGGGATAAACTGATCCTTCCAATAGAACAAGGTGGTTTAGGATTACTTGATTTGAAGTGATATTTTAGAGATACACAGTTAAGGCTTATATACATAACTCAAGCAGAAGGTTATAATCCAAAATGGAAAGTGATGATGATGAGGCGGGGGAAGTTCAGGAAATAAAGAGAGAGAGTGGGATTTTGGATGCAGATACTTAAAAAGAATAACAATAACCATACAGAATAGTATATTTATAATCTAGCAGAAACTATTCTAAGAACTAAGCCAACATGAGAATGGAGAAAGGAGATTTTTGCCAGTAAGGATAGCTGCAAGCATGGATGCAGAAAATAGGCAAGGGAAGCTGGAATTTATTGGAGAAAGCTCACAAAGGAACCAAGGGAATTAATATCTAGAGAGGGAAACGTAACAGATTGGGATTAAGCCAAGGAGATGTTTGGACTGCAGACTAGCGGCTGCCTTCATTATCAGATGGTGATGTCAGAGTATAGGAAAAGAGAAAGGAATAAGGGAACCTTATGTGACAGACCTGCTGTGGAGTTTTTTAGTTAAATCTAGAGCAGAAGCTGCTGTTAAAAAATAGATAATTAGTAAAGCATATAAAATATTGCATGATGACTATAAAAATCAATCAGAGGAGGTTAGAAATTATTGGAAAGAGAGACTGGAAAATCAGTTTACAAGAAAACAATGGGAAGACATACGTAGGGTTCCCAAGTATACAAGACAGTCCAGAAGGTTAAGGATCTTTGTTTTTAAATAGTTGCATAGGTATTGTTATACTCTGAGCAGACTTCAAAGAATTTTTCCTCAGGTAGATGGCAAATGTTGGTGGTGTAATGAGGAAGAAAGCGGTAACTGGAAACATATGTTTTGGGAGTGTAATGAGTTGGCAGATTTTAAAAATCCCCTACAGATTACACTGTCAGACATATTGGGTGAGCAAATAGCTTTAACTAAGCAAATGATTCTTTTGAGTCAGTATGCAAGATCTGAATTGTCTAGGCATAGTAAGGCCTTATTAAGTTTAATTCTGTTGGCTTCCAAAATACACGTTACTAGAAGAGGAACTCAAAGTCTAAACTAACTGTATTTTGAAGTACTGGATGTTATAAACTAGACAAAAGGACTGAAAGAGGGATCTTTAGAAAAGGGAAGGAGAAAATGACATAGAAATAAATGGAAATTGTGAGGACAGTACATGCAGAATAATGTTCAGGAGGAGGAGGAATGAGGTTTAAGGAAAGGCAGGAATTCAGCATTTTATGTAATGCTGGACTGATAATGATTACAAAGGAAGAAAAGATATGTGATGTATAATGCATATGGGTTGAGGGTTGGCATAATGGTTAAGGTGCAGGGTTTGATTCTCACCTTTGAGTAAAACTGGCTAGACTTAAATTGACCACAATGACAGCTATCCTAGAACTTACCTATGAACCTATGTAAATGAAAAAATTGTCAATATGGTTTGTTTTCTTTTTTAAACAAAACCAACCTGTTGACCAGAAGAACAGACCAAAATCTGAAACACTCTCATAGTGAAAACCAGCCAAATTAATACTTCAAAGTTTATTGGCTAAGCGCTTTCATTCATTAAGAACTTCTTCAGCTGAAGAAGTTCTTAATGAATGAAAGAGCTTATCCATCAAACTTTGAATTATTAATTTGGCTGGTTTTCAATACAACAGTGTTTCAGTTTTTTTGTTTTTTTTTTCTGTTGATGCATGTTTGCCTATCTCTTAAATGATAATTAAAAAAGGGAAGCCTGAATGAGGAGGTCAAAGCTAAAATTTGAGGGGCTGCAGCCAGCTGGCACAGAATGTCAGGGGTATTGTGTGACAGAAGAAAGACAAAGAAACTGAAAAGTCTTTTGACAGTACTACTGTATGGCAGAGAAACCTGGGCAGGGAAGGCTGAGCAGTTGAGGAAGCAAAAGGTGGTAGAGATGACATGCCTGAAACAGGTGGTAGGATGCATACTGTTGGACAGATGAAGATATGAGGACATCAGAACAGAAGCCCATGTGGCTCAGTTGCAGAGTAGGTAAAAAAGAAATGGTTATTGTGGTTCGAGCACATGTTGGAAAGCAGAAGACAATCTGGTGAAGATGATTTAGAACAGAACAGACAGGAAGAAGGGAAGAGGAAACAAGGGCATCCAGCAAAGTGATGGATGGATTGTGTGAGAGAAGACCTGTAACAGTCAGGCATGAGTGCCAAAGAAGACAGCAGAGTGGCAATGAATCAAGAGAGATGGCAACAGTTAATGGAACACCCCAACCCATGTAGAAACTGAAAAAAGGGAGTTGATGATGATGCTGAAAAGCTCCTTATGCTAACTTTAGAATGAGATAGCAATTTGTAGCAGTAAAGCAATATGCATCATTGTCATTAATGTCAAAAGAAACATGTACAAATTATAAATTATTCATGACCAGCAGACAGTATGAGATGAATGACTGTTTAAAGTATAAAGCTCCCCATATTTCTATATGATAAGCCTTGTGCCCATTTATTTGATATGTGCTGCTCTCATGAAAAAAAAAAAAACAATAAAACAGCATTTTTTGCAAGGGCAGCCCTCTGCACCCTACACCGCTACTATTTATGTACACCAACTCTTGAGAGCATACAACAGTAGAAAAATAAAACTCCCTAATCCCAACTGTCCAACAATCTTGCACAAAAAGCATCATTATGCATTCAACAAAATGTGAACTGATTAAAATATTCATTGATTTCTGCTTGTTAGTCTGAACATTTAGGGGCTGAGGTGCTGGTATCTACAGAAGTTGCCTTTCAGTGGTTTCAATTAATATAGGCTGTATTAACCCTATACACATAAATATAGATATAGATAAATGTATGTATGTGAACATAATTTCTTCAGTGACCCACTAATCATGTGCCTTTTTTACATTACAGCAAGAAATTTGCTAATTGAGCTTATTGAGTGATCAGCAACCTTAGTTCTAGTGTAGTAAGAATGGGAGGAGCTAGAGTGCAGAGGTTTTTTTTTTTTAATTTTGATGTTACTGTAATATCATTTATATACATACCATCATAAACCTATAAACACACACACACACACGCACGCACACGCACATACACACACACACACACACACACACACACACACACACACACACACACACACACACGCGCACACGCACATACACACACACACACACGCACACACACACACGCACACACACACACACACAGTAGACACCCACTTCACATTATCGTACAAGCCCTCATTTGAAATCTCTGCAGTTGCTGGTTGCAAGGATATGAAATGTGTATAACTGCAGAGTTTCAAAGTTTGTGCATCCTACACTGGCACACATTCTGTTAATTAGCCTTACAGGATCTCTGGTGCGCATTAGCCAGTTGCTCTACTGCGTCTTCTGAGTTTCAACTGTGGTCAGAATGACATAATACTTCTCATGTAATGTCACTGTTATCACTTAGTTTAATAAAAAAAAGGTGAAATGCATATTTTTTGCTATTTAATATTACTAAGTTCACTTCTCCATATGTCATTACTAAATAAACCATTTATCAGAGAAATATAGTTGAATTTCAGTTATTTACACACTGTTCTGCAGTGCTTGTGACAAAAAAGCTAAGACCTGTTTCTTCCATTACCTTATAAGAAAGACAGCCCTGCTGTACCAGCTCCATAGGCTGTGGCCACAGATTACTTTGGAGCATTCTCACTGCCCACTCACGCACTGGTTCCCACCTCACTAACAATACCTAGCAGGTATTATAAAGACATTAACAATGAGGAATCACAGAGAATAAAGCTCTTGTCAGTAATGTATGAATCCAGGAACAAATAAAAATGGAGAGGAAGCAAACACAGTCGAAGGCTCCAGATATAAAAATGCATATATTAAAGAACAATGTCTTTACACAAATGCTTCATCAGACTTAAACATCACAAAATTAATCAATTATCATTTAAATACTGACATTTAATTGATATGCTGTTCATTCATAAAATTAAGCTATCCAATCATCTCATGTGAACAGTGAACACACTCGACTATCTACATATAGTTTAGTTTTGTTATATATACATATAGTACATACATTGTTTGATATCTTTTAAAATGTATTATTTTTACAGTGTACCACATTATTTATTTGCATTTTCTATGTATATGGTTGGATAGTTGAATTGTAGTTTGTCAATTTATTGAACACGATTTGAGTTTAATTTAGATTTGAAAATACAGTACTTGTATGTTTTTTAATAATTTACCGATATTTTGATAATGTTCACTATATCTGGAGCCTTCAGCCATGTTTGCTTCCTCTCTGTTTTTATTTGTTCCTGTATTATAAAGACAGCTAAGTCAGACTGCGGCTCAGCCCTGTTGCACCTCCCAGTAACATTATGCTTTTGCATAAAACAGTCTTCCCAAGGCAAGAAGTTTTTAATTTGAGAAAAAGTAACCACAATTCTTGCCACCTCCTCTGAAGAACTTTGCTGTCTGCTATTGCAACAGTGAAACTCTCCTAAAAAAAATTGCAACAGACAAACTCTCCTAAAGAAAGAGTTGACTCAGGCTGCATGGCTTTCAAGGCACAGCCAAGCCATGCAGGCCTTCCGAGCTGTTTGCACAGGAAAAATGGATCATAACTTTTAACTTAAAAATGTAGTCAAAACTCCTGTAAACTGCTTATTACCACCCTTATGGTGAGCTTGTTTTTATTTATTTATTTTTTCGCCATCTTATACAATTTTGAATAAGTTCATGTTTGCAACTTTTCTGTCAACTAATTACCCTACAGTTAAACCAGTTCTGTAACCTTGCTGTTTCACACTGTGGCATTTGTAGTCTGAAATAGTTTCTGAGATTTGTGCTCATTGGAATTTTTACTAGCCCTTAGTTTTATGATAGTTTTTTATCTATGGAAGCTGTGTATGCTACATTTGTGTCTCCCATCCATTATCTGTAAGACAGACTGTGGCTCCTGATTCAACATTTTTAATCTTTTCTTGCAAGGTTGACACCTTAGGCATGGAAACTACTTAAGGAAGAGTTTTTGGGTTTTCTCTGTCATTTTAAACAATTATTCTATATGGATTCCAAACAAAGCATGCATATTTGAGTACACCACATACTGCAGAAATAAAGACATATTATGAACTTTAGTTACACTCTTACATTCTTGCATATAAGACCTTTGTGCAGTTTGAAAGTTAATGTCTTATCCACTATTGCACCTTTTCTTTGTACTGATATGTTTTAACTGTTTATTTCCTAGATGGTAGTTTTCTTGAGATGATATTTTGCTGAATAATATGGAATATGTTTTAATACCATATCTGACTACCACTAAGTCAGAGATCTTCACATCTAGTTGGAAAATCAAGCCCAGAGTATGTCCAAATTTGTGTGTAGAAGTGGTAATAACCCAAACAAATGCAAAGTTCTTCCCGGCATAGTAAACAATAGTAATAATAAGATACCATTAGGAGTTCATGCCATGGGGACATTGGCAGTGTCCTTAGGGTCATGCAAAACATCTGGGTAGCTATGTCCTTCTTATTGTTGGATGCTGTTGTACTGGGGGCAGTCATACATTTGCTGAAAGACCTCTAATGCTGACACGCCAGGAAGGGTGAGTTTGGAAGAACCTTGTACATTGACTTGTCACAGTATTTATCAGAGGGGCACGCTGCAGTGCCTAGGTTTGGTGCTGTGGTATAAAATAGGGTTTGTATACCCCTGGAGCATTAGGGTCTATCTGACATGAATGTTGCTCTTCCGTTTATGTCTCCTGTGCTTTTGTCTCTACAGATATCCAGGATGTGATAGAAGCTGCTGCATGGCCTCAACTTTCTGATGCTCCAGTGGTGATCCTGCCTTGATCAGTGGTTACAGACCAGCAGTTGAAGTTGTGCTGCCCCTTCCAATTGCTGCAGTACTGCCCCTCAATATGTGGAGTTGCCCCTATTCACACATGAATGAGTCTGTGACTCAAGTGTTGAATTCATATTGGAGACTTCATAAAATGTAGTTGCGTACTGGAATAAACAGTACAGTTGTGTTTTAGGAATTTGAATTTCATGATGAAAATGGTTACAAAATCATCCATTTTCAATTTCTTTTAAATTTTATAATGAAAAACAATGATTTTATTAGGTCTTACCTTAGCTAGCTTCTGAGTTGCAGTATTGATATGTCTACTACCTTCTACTACTATGTTTTCATAAACACAGAGCAACTTTGTTGACAAATCCTCCCTTTATGTCTAAGGTCAGGTCAGACATTACACTGAATCAAGATATTCAACTTCCCTTCTGCTTTAACCCCCAGAATGTGCTTCAGTGGTTGTTGCACTTTATAGTTATTTAGATTTTCCTTATATTACCAGGACCAAGTAATTAAGAAAGTCTTATCTTTCACTCCTAACAGATTTGCAGCTTCTGTGCATACATAAATAGACTGTTTCTAAGTGTACTGCAAATTGCAGTTAATTTTGCTATGATTCTGCAGGCAAACTCTTTGCATGATGGGAAGAGCATAATCTATTAGGAGAACTGCAAGCTACAACTACGTGGCACGGACTTCTGATAACCAGACAGCAAACTGGATGAGCCAAACTTGTCGAAAAGCACATGTGTTGAAACTGCGTGTGACATCAAAACATAAAATTAAGCATTTTTTTTTTTGTGGGGGGGGCAATCCCTTCTATACCTCCATGTAGGAGGCTTCAAACCTGCTTCCTCCACTTATGTATATTAACTCCATCATTGCACTACCATGAGGAAAAGAGAAAAATTCTGAAGTAAGTAAAAGAAAAGCTTGTACAACTAGTCCTGCATTTCACTAATACAATGCAAAGTAGTTCTGAAAAATACTTATTAGAAGAGTTGGGATCAGAGAAATAACATTCCACATGTTACACTTTATCAAAAGGTAGAATTCCCAACTGCTGCCGCTATGAAGTTATCAGAATATTTTAAAGTGGGAGGTATATGCAAAGTTGTTACTTCACTTTATAAAAACCTATTCTATGTGTTGCAAGCTGAATTATTTTTTAAGGCAAGTGGAGGTTTTGCTACATCAGTCTTCCAACGTAGGCTGGAAGGTGCCTGTGACCAGTGTTTGGATGCATAGCTTGCTATTTTACCCAGAATACAAATAACTGAGGAGACATAAATAAAGGACACATCATAGTACAGTTGAGTGAGGTATTCACCATAACAGTAGTTATCATCATATATGTCTACACAGTTTATGCTCTCTCACTCTGCCTCCCTTGCTTATTATACATTTGTAAGAGTGTGGAGACTCTGTTTCTTACCTTCTTCAAGGTTTCTCAGTTTGTTGGCTGTTATTGTATAACTTTTGTAAGAGTGCTTAATATTTTCATATATCTGTGCACTGTTGTAGTTGAATGCATGATTTTGCTTGCAATGTGAGTAATAATGTGATTCTAGTGAATAGTAAGCCTATTACATTAGTCAAAGACTAAAAATGGAGGTGGTTCTGTAAGTTGCCGTCTAGCTTCTGCCTGAATCTACATGAGCTGAGGCATACTGAGTAATGTTCTGATGGTCTCATCAGTTGATAGGGCTTACAGGTTGCTAAATCTCAGCAGGCCATGTCCAGTTGCAGATATGGCACAGGCTGATCTAACTCGCATGATGTTACTGCAACTCAGAAAGGGGAAAAAGTTGCATGACTACAGGTTTAACTATTTTAATCTGGAACATAAATGGCTTAATTGACCTTGCAAAAGAACAAGAATATTGGCGTATGTTAAGGCTGAGGCCCATGTAGTCATGCTTCAAAAATATATTTAAAACTGGTTAAACAAGAGTTTATTGAGACTCACTGTGTCATTTACAGAACAGCAGAAATTAGCAGGACAACAAATTTGATATTGAAGAGTACATTGCTTACTACTAATGATGAGAAGATGGGCAGAGAAGCTAGTTATGCTATCTTGAGATGGTATTGGCAGGCCAGGTAGGATACATTGGTTAATGTGTATTGTGACTGACTCTCTACCATGGGCCAATAATCAAGGAGCCTCAATCGTTATCACTGACACTGGTGAGAGATGATCACTAAAAAGCAGGAATGGATTTACAGAGTATTTTCAAATGCAGCTCTTTGCATCTAGCACAGCTTTCCCTAAGAGCACACAGGGAACATATTGCAGACCTGGGACTGGACTCTTTGTCTCTCCCGATCCCAAACAAGACTCACTTTGGAGCACTGTGTCCCAGTTCCAAGAAGTTCACACACACACACACACACACACACACACACACACACACACACACACACACACACACACACACACTCCTAGTAAAGGCTGGTATAGATTTACTAGCTGTAATCCTTCTGCCCAGACTATAAGGCAACCAAACTGCCACCAGTCAACCACTCTCAGGTTGTTACAAGGATATCCAATTATACTGAGTAAAATCAATACTAATATAAATCATAAAGTGTAACCAAAGTAGCAAGGCTTTTCCAAGTGGCCACAGCATTATTAAAATTCTCGGGGTGCAAGGTATAAAAATATTTAATAACAAATAATAAAATAGAAAACATGAGAATACTAAATATCTAAGTACAATAAACACCAGAGTGTCAATCACATGAGAAATAAAAATAACACAGCTGGATAGATTCAAACAGACACAGAAAAACAATACTTAACTAATCTCACTGTATTTCCTGACTGTCTAAAGAATAACTGTTCCCTAGCTAAATAATTAATACAGCAACCTGACACCCACTCACCCACCTATGAAAAGTAATGTTTACCTCAGCAGTATAATCACATACACTTTCATCTGCCTTGCATCTATACTCACATTTTTTTTTCTGTAAGCTTAAGGTGTTAACTTATAACAGATCAACAAACACTGTTTTACTGTATCATAGTTTAAATAATCAATGTCAGACAATTTAGAAACAGTAGTTACAGATTTACCATGGAGTAAGGGGGTCAGGAACAGTACCCAGAGCTCTTGGTCAACAATGCATTGTTTACATATTCTCTCAAATATATGAATAAAATTATCAAAGTATCCCCCTCTGCAAATTGTGGAAAAATATAATGACCTTTATTGCTTCTGGGGTCCAAGTATTCCCTTCCCCATTACCTCCATGACATTGACAAAGGGTCAGCATTTCTCTCATGCTAACACTGCTTCTCTTTTTCTTCAGCCTCCAGTCAGCTCAGTCTCTCATTTTCTTCAATCTCCAAATCCTGCAGTCTCTCTTTGGTCTCCAAACATTAGGCCTAAAGTTCATGCTGATGCTGTTTCTCCTTTTCTTCAGCCTCCAAACATTGCAAGTCTCTCTTCAGTCCCCAGTTCAAGTCTGTTTAGCTCCAAACAGATTTTTAAGTCCTCCAAGGAAAAGGTGATCTGTCCTGTTTCTGAAAACTGCATTATCCCAACACTAGACTGATTGTCTTCCTGATCACTGGTCCATGCTGCAGCTGCGATTAAGACTGAAATAATTTCCTCTTTAGTCCAGTTAGCATGCACCAGTTATTTGGCTTCACACACCTTGGCCAACTGGTTCTTTGCCAGCTTACCATAATCCTCTGCTGACTTCTTTGACTGTTTTCTCTGACTAAATTAAACTAACAAAAATAAATAATACTGTTGTGAAAATGAAATTCTATGGCTGTTGAGAGTACACACACCTTCAGTGACAACTGCCCACAGGCTACTGAAGTTCAATTAATATCCCACTGCTCTGCCACCAATAAGTGACAGATTCTTTACCCCTGGCCAGTAATCAAAAAGCCTCAATCCTCACCACTGACACTGGTGAGAAATGGTGACTAGAAATAGGAATGGATTTACATCAAGCACAATTTCCCCCAAGAGCAGACAGGGAATATGTTCCAGACCTGGGACTGGACTCTCTGTCTCTCCAGATCCCAAACAAGACTCACTGTGGAGCACTGTGTCCCAGTTCCAAGTAGCTGCTACACCCACATCTGGGTATTTGATTTTTCACACACACACACACACACACACACACACACACACACACACACACGCGCGCGCGCGCACACACACACACACACACACACACACACACACACACACACACACACACACACACACACACACACACACACACACACACACACACACACACACACACACACACAATCCTGGGAAAGGCTGATACATATTTACTAGCTGTACCCCTTCTGCCAAGACTATAAGGTAGCCAAGATGCCACCAGTCAACCAGTCTCAGGCTTTTACAATGGTATCCGATTATACTAAGTAAAATCAATACTAATATAAATGGTAGACTGTAACCAAAGCAGCAAGACTTTTCGGTGTGGCCACAGTATCATTAAAAGAAGCACAAGTACTTTCAAGATGTTAAAAGTATTCTATAAAAGACCAGCCACAATGAAAGGTATAAAAATATTTAATAATAAATAACAAAATAGAAAATATGAGAATATTACATATCTAAGTACTATAAATACCAGCGTTTCAATCACAGGAGAAATAAAAATAACACAGTTGGACACATTCAAACAGATACAGGAAAAACAATAATTAACTAATATCACCGTATTTCTTGACTGTCTAAATAATAACTGTTTCCTAGCTAACAATTAATACAGCAATGCAAGACTAGATGCTGAGATGCTTACTTCCACAAGGCAAGGTGATGAGCTTCTAACTAAAACTGAACTGAACTAACTCACTCAACTAGCTGTGATAACTGTCATAGATCTTTATAACAGGTTCCAAATAAAATAAAACAAGAAACGCTGCTATGTGAGTTCCATCCTCTCAGTGCTGGTTATAGAATAACATCACATTTGATCACCTGACTCTGGTACAGTACACACTCAGAGCTTTGCTAATTGCAGTATCTGAAAGCTATAGAACAATTTCATAAACTTCTACTCTTCCCTTCCAGAATTCTTTGTTTAAACATAAACATTTAATCAGTTATAATAACACTGCTTATACATTTTTAACACAGGCTTCTGTGCAAATCAGTATGATACTCAAATGACACAAAATTATTTACAAACTCCATCTAACTATACTGGCATATGTTACACATGCACTGCCCTAGTCTCCCTGGCACAGAAGACAATACCTCACATTGTCACATCTATGTCTTCAAGGATAGGTAGAAATGAGCGCAAAACGCTAATAAACAACTAATAGACTTGTTTTTGTAGGTCTGAGACAGCTATGGTTAACAGAAGAAAGAAATAAAGATGTTTAGATTAGGGGATGTGGCAAAGATAAAAAAAACAGGAATTTACATTTTATGCCTACAGGATAAGAGCTGGTCTAGAGCACATACAGTATATGCAAAACATGAACATGTTCCAGTTATTAACATTTTTGAAATTTTAGAGATAGAATTATCAGATCATGCATCTAGTCTAACTCAGGAAGTATATACGGCAAAGCACTTGAGATTTCCAACATACTATTTAACAAAAACACTTTTAACATATGACATAAAGGGTAGATACAAGCTTTAGTATACAAGCTTGCCACAACAGTTGTGGACCAGAAAAACACTTTGGACTTCTGAGAGGAAGATTTTAGAGAAGAATAAGTAGAATGAAAGTGATGTGGGAAGACTGTAATAAATAGAATAGAAATTTGTGAAAATAATAAAACATTACAAAGGAGGTGGAGGAAGAATTATCACAAGAAGAGCAGGGTTCATTGGAAGCAACTACAAGATGGTAAATGACTGGGATGATCAAATTACAAAAGGTAGTGTGATAAAGATGTCCTGCTTTAAAAATACAGTTCAACACCCCCCCCCCCAAAAAAAAATGGCCCAAAGATTAAGGAGGCAGAAAGTCAAAAGCAAAATATTTAAAGTTAGACATTTAATGATGGGAAGGTTTACTAGAAGCTCTGATGAAATACTAAAGATGTTAAGGAGTAATGTAAGAGTCTGTATTGGTGAGAAAAAGAGGGGAACTATGACTTAGATCAGTTATTAGATTTCTTAAGTGGTATCCCATTGATTTCATTGGCCCAGTTACAAATAGGACAATTGTGTCCTATAACATCTGTTGTGTCCTTCGGCTTTTCCCGGTTAGGGGTCGCCACAGCAGAACTTCGGTCCGCTAATGATTGGTAGCTGATTTTTACATGCCGAGTTACCAGCCCTGACGCACAACCTTCAACGAAGGTACGCCCATTCACGCATGTCTCCATGCAGAAGACGCTCTATCTGAGAATCGAACCGGACAGCGTCTTACTAATAGATAAACCTCAGGGAAGTGCCAAGGAGAAGATGGGATACTGACTAAAGAATGGAAAATAGAGGGATAAAAGTCAGTAGATGTTTGGATGAAACTACTCAATAAAGTGCTGTGAGATATGGGTGCCTCATGATCACATAGCCATGGAAGAGTTTTGGTCATACCCAAAGAGTGCCAAGATCCCTTGAGCTTGACATTATATAGACCTTTCTCTGTGATAAATCATGCTTATAAGGTCTTTATGAGGATACTGCCAAAGAAAATGTCAAACCTATTGTTATAATTGACAGCTTGACCAACATGAGTTCATTGAGGGGAGACAGACTGACAAACATTCAACAATATAATCAAAACCATAGTTCTAATAGATGATATAAATAAAACAAAAAATGATTTAGGGATAGGGTTTGGATGTGTAAATGGCATTTGATAGACTTAGCTGAAATTTTCTAAGAATGGTATTTAGAAAAGTGTTGGTTTTCACATAATTTGGTCAGGTCTACATATAAAGGCTCCTTAGCGAGGATAAAAATTATAAGAAGCTTGTCTGAAAACATTAAGTTCTGTAAAGGCAGACACCAGAGACTGTCCTTGAAACCTTTATCTTCACTCATGAGATTAGTTCAAATATGGGGTTGTACTTGGGGAAGTTCACAAATTACATTAGTGCTGTTTTCTGATAACATTACAATATTCCTGGTGAATCTGGAAAGAGAGAGAGATGTATCAAAACTAATGTTAAGGGTTCATAAACTCCCCAGAGGACACCAAGATCCTCCAAGAAGACCTGCCCACACAAATAGCTGGTGTTAAAACCATGGACCAAAACTAAATGCCAAAAAATATATAATTGTATCCTTCGGCAAGTATGACTTCCCTTGAAATTATCACATTGAAAACATGCTTGTGAAAATTGATTAGCTAGGGATCTGGGAACCTATATTGATGAACTGTCCTTTAATCACCACATATCCATTCTTGTAAGGAGGTCATTTTTTTCATTGCACAGATTATATCTAAAATATTACATCTAGATCCAGGGATATAGTCATACTGCTGTACTTGGCATTAATTAGGCCAATCACTGAGTATAATGTCCCTTTTGGGATGTACATGGCAAAATACTTGTCACAGCTGAAATGACCACATTGCTTTGCCACTAAAAAAAAAAAATCAAGGGCCTAAATTGTAAAAACTATGCAGACTGTCTCAAAGCCTTGTCCCTATTCTCATTATCATACAGGCTACTGAGTGGTCACCTCTGCCTCTCATAAAAAGCTTTATCATACCATTTACTTTCAGACCTATTACACATTTGCAAGTCCAATGGTATCATAAACACATGCTCAGGGGATCTCAATCTCTTTTGCAAAATAAATAGAACATGTTGGTGGGATTGTTATATATCACAGAGAACCATCTTCCTCTCCACATATAGCAAAGTACTTCTCTTACTCTATTGAAACGTAATTTGACAAATGACTGAGCAACTGCAAATTCACCTTAGTTTAGAATCCCTGTCCCTTATGGATAGGGGAATCATGTAACTGTCTCAACATATCCTTGTTCAGCCTACCACTGGGTTATTTGTATGCAAACCAGAAGGAATGAACACTACCATGGAAATGTAAGGCTTAGCTTCTTAAGATCCTCACAAATCACTAGCCTAGTAAGTAATTATGAACCTGTGAAAACTGTTTCTGGATCAGAAGTATTTCTGACTTTACTGGGAAACTAAAATTAATGAAACTAGCTTTCAAATATATACAAACATATGAAAATTACTGATTCTCTAGGGAAACAAAACAGCAAAATACTTGTGGTATGATTGGGTCAAACAGTTCCTTTGTAGTTACAAGAAATGTATGAAGACACGAAGAGTGAATACTGGATATGATAAAAATGGAAATTAATGATAAAGAAAACTGACCATAATGTACAAACTATAAAATGTCTGTGCTTCTACAGATCATATACATAGGGCAGCCCTTTGTAGACTCCCTTCTAGAAAGACTATTAGATGGTATTAAAAAGAGGGATGTGGGATTTCAACTGGAAGCGGAATCATCCAGTGGCTGCACTAGAAAAAAAATTGTAATGCCAATAAAATATAGAGGCTTAAGCTTGCCAGATGTGTCTAATTATTATAGAGTGACTCAAATGAGCTGCCTATATTTGTTTCACCAGAATAATTACAAGGTACAGTGAAAGACATGATGTCACAAATAGGGCCAAGTTAAAAAGCAAGGAGGCTTACATCTTGGGCAGTGTAGAATGATAGAGAGTATGAGATGACATGCCTAGCAAAAATACATAGCATAGACAAGAAAGTAGTGAAATATAAGGAACTGAAAGGTTGTGAGCACAAGATCTTTCCATGCAAAAGAACCAGGGAGGGATCTTGATGCTGCCAGAAAGTAGAGAAGTAGAAAAGTAGAGCCTAGATACTGGCAGCAGTTGAATAATCATCTGAGAAATGGCAAATGAGAAATTTGGTCAACATGAGAGTCTCAGGCTACATTTCTATGACCTTCAATTGAAATGATCACAAATGATTGTGTAAAAGGTCATAAGAAGGGGGAGCACCTGAGATTGTTAAATTTCTAGAGGAACCAAGGATAGAAGAACAAAGGGGAAAAAATGATAAGCAAACTTGTAAAATATAGCAGCAAAAAGAGCAGTCTTGAAAACTTAAGATGAAGTAGGAAGGAAAGTTGAAAATAAATTTAGAATGGGAACAGTGGCATGAGATATGTTTGGCCCCAAGATATGCCACAAGGCTAGAACATTTAGGATCTTTGCTATAAAATGTTTGCACAGATATTTTTATACACTGAGTAGAATTGAAAAGATGACCCAGGAGACCATATTTTGGGAATGTCCTGAACTGGTAAGCTTTAAACAACAAGTAATTCAGATGATTGTGGAAGTATTTATGGCAAAGTTTACTTTAACAAAACCTGATTTGATGTTATGCAGTATTGATAGTGGCTAAGAAAGTTGTCACTTGTCAATGAAAAAGCGAGAGTAGTCCCATAGGGCAAGAAGTTATGAAAATAACAGTTGAGATCTTTAAATCAGAGAGTAGTCAGAGGAAGGAAAAACTGAGACAAAAGTATAGGAATAATAGATGCTACGGCTGCATTATAGAGAAAGGAATTCTATGGACTGATTCTTCACTCTAAACCAATAACAGAACATTGTTCTTGGAGAGGTTAGAAGTCTATTAGCAAGATCAAGCAGAAGATCACAAGTGAAAGTTAAAGAAGACTAATCTGGGAATGTGAGAAGATTTTGATTGCTGTTTGTCTGACAATAGCATGAAGGAGACATTGCTGGAAGTCACTTTCCATGAATGTTAACTGTTGTTGTTTCTGCACTGCTGTGCAACTGTGAAGTTTGTATAGATAAGATAGAGGGAGTGTGGGAGTCTCCTCCACATGGTGTATATAGGCAGGCTTGCACCACTACATAAAAGCTTTGCTTTGTTGCTCCCTGAAAGTAGGTTTCAGTGTTAATTCTTTGAGCTGTGGTCTGTCAGGCAAATATCGTTTGATGTATAATCACGAATCCACTAATTTTAGCTGGGGATTTCTTTCCTCACCATAACTACATGCTTGGAATGTTTTCTAATGAAAGGAAAATTATATATATAAAAAGAAAGAACCTCTAAAGTTTTTAGAAATAAGGCATTGAGCTGCTATTGGCTGTTGAAGTGGTGATATGACTTTTAGCTAGTTCCAGTAGCAGCTCTTGAAGTTATTTTGTTAATGTTGAGTAAATGTTTATTTAAAAAATTAAAAACAAATCAAACATACCAGGAAAAAAGAAAATAAAGCACGGAGAAATAAATAGTCCTCTGGCTCAGCAACTATGTCATCAAAAGTTTGATGGTCTAAACACGTTCATGTAGTTTTATTTAATACATGAAGATATAACTACCCTGTCATTGTAGATTGCTATTCAAATATTATCAGTAAAACAAGACATATATACACACACACACACACACACACACACACACACACACACACACACACACACACACACACACACACACACACACACAAAGTGAACAATGAAATCCAGAAATGTAAATTATGTAGTGTGTCATGTTTTTTTTGACAAGCTAAGTGAAGTGGACCTTCTTACACCTGTTTCATCCTTGATACAGGCCATAAGGACAAAGTTAAGTTCAATACATAAGGATAGTTTAAATTAATGAATCAGCCAACAAATTCAAATTTGAATCCTTTGGCCTGTGCTAATTTTGTTTAAATATTTTGCAGATGGGACTGTACCTTTGGTTCATCCTTGGCCTGTGAGTGGATTCTTGAGACATCAATTGCTATATTGCAAAGCTGGAATTGGATTCCACTTACAAATTCTTCCAGGTGGAAAAGTGGGAGGAGCACACGAATACAATGAGTACTGTTGGTAAACCTTATATATCTTTATGCTCTGATTACTAGTTATACTGTAACTACTAAGAAGCATGGAATTCACACTAAAGTAAATTTAATACTGGATGTGCCATAAAAATTGTTTATGTTTTATAAAATATGTGATGTCCCTTGGAGCCTCAATCCTCAAAGGGAAGTCTCTGTGTTCACCAGTGGCAGTGGTTAACACTGAACAGCCTGCCTGTCACTGGAGGAGTGGTTACTGCCTAGAAGCTGTAGTTTTATTGGCCATTTTGGGTCAATTCTAAACTCCTTGATCTCTCTCTCTCTTAAAACCCGGCTGCCTCGTGGTTTTGACGTCTTTCCAGGCTTGCTAGTTGTTGCTGAAGCACCTACCAAGGGGAGAAAATACTGAGAGAAGAAAAGGAGCCACTTTTGCGATTTTAAGTATTTGCTTCTGATTTTTTGTTAAGTTTTACTGCTTTGCTGCCTACTTTTTGGCATTTTCCGGCTTGCTAAAGTTTATATCTGTAACAGTAACAGTACTTGGAACACATCTAGAACCTGTTTACTGCATTTCCTGTGTTGCACTTAATTTAAAAATTGTTTTTTTCTCTAAAAACTGCATTTTACCTGATTTTGGCCTAGCACTCAAGTGTGGGGTCATTTATTGCACTGTTGTGAATAATTTGCTGCTTGTATATCTCTGCTACATTTAAACTACAAAAAAAAAAAAAAAAAAAAATCTTGCTTTTTTCCTACTTTCTGAAAGTTTAGAAAGTTCAGTTACAGATTTGCTGTTCTGAACTGTTTGGAAGTTTCTAGAAGGCCAGTGCTTGCTTGGGCTAAAGGGAAGTCTCTGTGTTCACCAGTGGCAGTGGTTAACACTGAACAGCCTGCCTGTCCCTGGAGGAGTGGTTACTGCCTAGAAGCTGTAGTTTTATTGGCCATTTTGGGTCAATTCTAAACTCCTTGATCTCACTCTCTTAAAACCCTACAACTCTCTTTTTGCGCGGTTTTGCGCACTGAGCAGCGTTGGGCAGCGCCGCCTAAACAGGTTTAAACTAATCCAGGCTCCACAAAGTCTGCTCTTCACTTTTTCCCTTAGAACTGTTCAAACGCTCAAAGTAGTCACTCTATTCTCTTTCTAAAGCCCTGCACTTGCTCAGCTCTTATAAGGAAACACTAACTAACTAAAGCACTACACCCTGCTTGACTTCTCATAAGTATTAGGCTCCTGATTGGTCCTTCCTGATCAAGTGAAAAATCAGTTCCCTTCCCTAATCTGATCAGTAAAAAAAACAGTTCCCTATACTAATCTGGTATGTCCAATGGTCAGTTTTAGGGTTACTTTCCAGTCCAGCTGGTGAATCTGGAAATTTTGAGGCAATGTTACAATTGCCTTATGTACACAGACAACCCTCTTCTCCTTCCAACAAACTATAATACATGTGAGAGATGCAGTTACATAGCCAAACTGGAGGCAGAGTTCTCTCAACCCAAGACTGGCACAGTCAGTCAGGAGGAAAAGGTAACCACCCGCACCATAAATCCAGTCTCACACAGACCTATTGCATCTGCATACTCAACACATAAACACACAAAAACATACTTGGAGGCTCTAAATAAAAATCTGCCTAAACAGCAAAGACCTCCTAAGCAGATATCCAAGCAACAGCCACCCCTCAACAAAACCCACAAATCACATATCTCACAAAATCAGTGTGCCTCAAGGTCACAGCCCTTAAGGCCAAACAACACACCAAATACACTTGTTATAGGGGACTCTATTGTCCGGCACACTGACGTCCCGCTCACCAGACTGAACAAAGAGAAGGTCACTGTAAGCTGCCTGTCGGGTGCCAGGATCCACCACATAATGCAAGCACTCAGGTCACTCCAAAACAAGTACAAGTATGACTCCGTCATTGTCCATGCTGGTGTGAATGACCTGAGACGTACCTCCCTGGACTACATGAAAAGAGACATAGAGGAGCTCTCTGATCATGTAGCCCAGGCTGGTATGACCCTGACCTTGAGTAGCATCTTGCCCTCACCAAGAATGACGCCACAGTATAAAGACAAAATGATCAGTTTCAACAATTGGCTAAAGTATTGGTGTCATTCAAAGGGGATTCAATGTCTGTCAGCCTGGGATGACATGCTCGACAAGCCACGTTGCTTTGCTAGGGACGGCTTGCACCTGTCACCCTTAGGCTTTCGTATACTGGCCAAGGCTCTTGCCACCCCCATAGTGCCTTTTTTAGGCAAGGCTCAAAGGACAAACCCACCTCCATAGACAACCCAAGGATAAAAAACTAAAGGTAATGCTACTCAACGCCAGAAGTCTAAACCTCAAGATGCACACACTCGAGGCTTTCCTCAGTATGGAGAAAATCAATGTCTGTGCAGTAACAGAAACCTGGTTCAAGGCTCCTGAGAGCACCCCAGCACTACCAGGTTATAACTCATACCATGTGTTTCAGCCCCAAAACTCGGACCAAAGCACAAAAGGAGGGGGAGTATCTATATTCTACACCTCCAGGTTAGTGGCACTGCACAAAGCATCGGAAACCATCCATGTGCAACTAAAACTGAGCAAAACTGCCTTTCAGTTTGTAGCCTGCTACAGAGCACCCTCCCTATTACAGGAACCCCACTTGGCATTCCTGAGAACACTGGAGAATATGAAGGTCTCTCCAAACACTATGTTATTGGGTGACTTCAACTACCCAAACATTGACTGGGAAAACTACTCAAGCCCAAATGCCCTCGCCCAACGGTTCCTTGAATTTATAAACTCTAACACGATGGAACAACTGGTCACCACTCCCACAAGAGGGAACAACATATTGGACCTGGTCATCACCAACATGGGGACTGTATGTTCCACACCAGAGGTAAACCCCTCATTGGTAAGATCAGACCATAAACAAATTTCCCTGGACATCCATATCCCGTCCCCACCCCCAGCCAAGGAAATCACAGTAAAGAATTTCTCAAAAGCCAACTTTGCACTTCTCAAGACTGAGGTGGAATCCTTCAAAGCCCCCGGGCCAGAGGATAATACAGCCCAATCCGCAGAATCCTTTACAAATGCATTCTGTGAGCACCTGCAGGAATGCATGGATTGTGCTATCCCAAATAAAACCAAGACTCACTCCTCCAAAAACAGGAGACCTGTCTAGTGGACCCCGGCCATAAATAAGCTATACAGCAGAAGGAGGAAGCTACTACATGACAGAGCAAATTCTCAAAAAGGGAAGGCATCTCTGATCAGTAGTAGCAAGAAACTTCGATCCCTCCTAAAATCATCAAAGGCCAGTTTCAAAAGAAATATTGCCCTAGACACTAAAGATAATCACAAGGCCTTCTTTAGTTATGTCAGGAATATGGGTGGAAACTCCCAGATATGCTCTGAATTGTTGCATAACAGTACAAAATATACCGAACCTACAGACATAGCCAACATCCTGGCAGACAGATTCAGTGCAAACTTCTCCCCCCTTCCCCCCCAAAGGAACAAATGCCTATCCCAACTGAATGTAACCTCCCTGACATCACAGATGCACAGGTGAAAGCTGCCCTCTCCAAAGCAAAAAACACAGCATCTATGGGACCGGACGGTGTCCCAGGCTGTCTTACATGAGCTCCAAGAAGAACTTAACCCTCACATTAAGTCACTGTTCAAACTTAGCCTTACTATGGGATATGTACCCAAAGAATGGCGTACAGCCTACAGTGGTCCCACTCCACAAAGGTGGTGCCACAACAGACCCCTGGAACTATCACCCCATAAGCCTGACTAGTCTGGTCTGTAAAGCTATGGAGCGTATTATCATGGAACTCATAGACAAAGACATTGGGAGCCTCCAGACACTGGACCCTACTGAATTCAGCTTTGTTAAGGGCAGATCTTGCCTCTTAAACCTAGTTGATTTCTTTGAAACAGTTACCAAAGCCATAGATGAGGGCAAGGTAGTCCACACTGCCTACCTAGACCTCGCAAAAGCCTTTGACACAATACCCCACTTGTGCATCATAAATAAGCTTACCAGCTTAAATATCAACCCCTATATCACAAGATGGGTTGCAAACTGGCTCAGGGATAGAACCCACATGGTCAGAATCGCAGGTGCCATGTCCGAATCCAAACCAGTTACAAGTGGCATCCCACAGGGTTCAGTTCTGGGACCTCTCTTGTTCGGTATATACTTCTCTGAGGTTCAGGCTAACACGGGGGGATTATGGCTGACAAAGTTCGCAGATGACTGCAAACTGGGGGCCATAATCAAATCTCCAGCCAATACAAGCATCCTCCAAAAGGGTCTCACAGAGCCGGATGCTTGGTGCCAGAGCCACGGCCTCAAGCTAAATGCTAAAAAGTGCATAGTCATCCCCTTTGGGAAAAACAAGGTGCCCACAAATTACCACATAGGTGGTAATCCATTAAGTACGGAAGAAGTAATTAGAGATTTGGGGACCAACGTAGATAGTAATCTCTCCTTTGATAATCACGTTGCCAAAGTCGTTAGAAAGACCTTCTATATAGCCCACCTTATCACGAAAGGGTTCGCATCTAGATCAAGAGAGGTCATTGTGCCCCTCTACTCATCACTCATCAGGCCCATAATTGAATACAATGCCCCTTTTGGGATGTACCTTACCCAACACCTGCAGCAACTGGAGAGACCCCAAAAGTACCTCACCAAGAGGATGATGGGCTACAAACAGATGTCCTATGCAGCTCGACTAAAGAAACTCTAGCTCTACTCAGTTGCTTACCGCCTACTCAGAGGTGATCTATGCCTGATGTACAAAGCCATGTCAAACCCAGAATTAATGGACATGCTCCACCTCAAAAAATCCAAGTCCCTTAGAGCTACACGCTCCAGGGACTTAAACCTCAGCACAAAAATAAATAGGACATGCTGGAGGGACAGATTCATTTCCCAGAGGTTACCCTTACTCTGGAATAGAAGCCCAATTCATGTTAGACATAGCCCCCTCGCTGACCCTCTTCAAGCGAAATCTGGATACGTGGATGGGTAATTGCAAATTCACCCCTGGGATCTCTTCTGTGTCCCTGCTAGACAGAGGCACAGTAAACTAATCTTAAAGGGTACCTTCTTTGACCTACTTTACAGAGGCACAGTAGGCTAATCTAATAGGGAGGCGGAAGCCAAATACACTCTGGCTAGGCTTATAAATGCCCTAGGGCAGATAGCCTAGTATCTACCTATGAACCTATGAACCTATGGACACTGGTGGGGGAACATTCACTTTGAGATAAATAGACACACACACTATTTTCAGATGCAGCTCTCTGCATGAAGCACAATTTCCCTTGGGAGCACACAGGGAACACACTCCAGTCCTAGGGCTGGAATCTCTCTCCAGGCCCCAAATAAGAATCCACACTGACACTACAGAACTCTGTGTCTCTGTTCCAAGTAGCTGACACACACACTCTTTAAGATTTGATTTTTACAGACTCACAGACAGACACACACACACACACACACACACACACACACACACACACACACACACACACACACACACACACACACACACACACACCTGGGAAAGGCTGTTACAGATTACCCACTGTACCACCTCTACCCAGGCTATAAGGTAGTTCCACTGACACCAGCCAGTCTTAACAGGGTATCCAATTATACTGAATGAAATTAATACTAATACCAATGGTAATGTTGACTGAACAGCGAGACTTTCAGGAGCGTGATGCCACACCACCACTAAATAAGTATAAGTACTCTCAAAGGTTAAATATTTCCTAAAGCAACCAGCCATAATGAAAAGCTTAACTATATTTAATAATAAATAATAAAATAATGTGAAAATACTGAATATCTATTTACAATAAACACCAGAGTTTCAATCACAGGAAATATTAAAAACAACATAGATGGAAAGCTTCACACAGATACAGAAAAACAAAGCTTAACTAATCTCACTATATTTTCCTGACTGATATACATAATTACTGTTTTCTAATTAATAGAGCAGGGCAAGGTCATATGGGTGAGTGGTCTTTCTTGTTAGGTCACCTGACTATGTGGTTCCCACACTACCCCCTTTACTAGAAGCTGAGCCAGGAACTTGTACATATGTGTTACAATACACACATAGAGCTTTGCTAATATGTGTTACAGCATTTGGAAACTATAAAACCATTTCAACACTTCCACCCTTCCAGATTAGCAATTAGTTCACCACTATGGGCAATACAGCAGGATTCCTAGTTCTTGTTTTAACAAACATTGTGTCTCTGGCTGCATTTAATTTCCAGTTATTTTTCAAAGTTAGCCAGACTGAAATTAACCTCTTCTCTTCCAGTATCCTCTGTTGAAATATATTCATTTCAACAGTTACAGTGCAGTCTGACATACAGGTATATTTATTTTCTGTCCAGCAGAACTCACTGTTGGTATATTTTTAACACAAGCAGCTTTACAAATACATTTTCAACATAAGCACCTGTACAAATCAGTTTATACAAATGACATATAATTCTTTACAAAACTTCAGCTACCTCTGCTGGCATATGTTACACATGCACTGCCCTACTCTCTCTGGCATAGCTGGCACTACCTCACATCATCACAATATATTTACTTATTTTTAATGTTATGATGCTCCAGTTTTCTCATATTTGTGTTTAGTCACTTATTTGTCTCTACCAAAGAAAACATTTTCCCTCAACTCTACTATGCCATTTCTGAATGAACCACACCTATGTGGTAGCCATCTGAAGGTCTAATACCCAAAAGTTTAGAAGGCTGTTTCCCTCAAAAGTGAGTCAGACTCCAGGTGCCTAATTTGGACAGCAAGCAATAACTGGCAAAAACCTTAGTTTGCTGCTACTTTGTTTCACAATGTCCTCTTCTTTTGAAGTTTTACAATTGCATAATTATTGTTTTAGGTTTATGTTATATGCTTTGTATTCATTGTTGGACTTTTTTTTTTTTTTTTTTTTTTTTTTTTTGCATTTCATAAAATTCTGCTTCACCTCCAAGAAAATCAAGTTTTGCCCAATGGACAACTCAATCAACAAAACATAAGTAATTTAGGATTCTTTGCAATGATGATCCATACCCATATGTACAGATATGATACACTGGAGTGGGCAAGTTTCAGACTGATAGAAGTAGAGCTTACTCAAGAAAGACAACATTTGCATTTGGGGTTCTCAAATGCAGACATAAAGAGGCTCTCAGATATGGAATTCATTAGCCATTTGGGAACAGATGGTCTGCATGATCTGTAGACTCTATGCTTCAGTGTCAACTTGACTACACAGTCATATGAAACAGAAAGGTCTGGAAAGCAGACTTTAACAAAATGGGACTCTGCCTCAAAAAAGCTTTTGTAAACATGACTAAAGGCAGCATGATAAACAATGCAGATACATAAAAACTATCACACATATCTCTCAAGTGCACCTCATTACAAGGAATGTTCCTTATTTGGGGTCTTGAAACATCCACATTCCTCACAGTTCCACACTGAAAAGATCTGTCATACATTCAGTGTTAGCAATTTTAACCAATATCAATGGAAAATTGAACTGAATCATTTAATTCATTAAAAAAACTATTACATAATTAAAAATATCTCATATTAACCATCCTATGAGTTTCTTAGATGAAGCTCTTAGTAAGCTGTTAGTGAGTGTTCCACATTTTGCCCATTTGTTCCACATTTTGAAAGGTAGTGTTCCTCAATTTGAAGATGGAAGGTTGAGAGTTATGATCACGCAAGCAAAACAAGACTTTTTTTAAACAAATGTTATTCAGAAAGAAAGAAATAATTTGAAAACTGTAGAAGAACGTTGAAATATAAAGAAATAGAATAGACAAGACAAAAACATAAAGAATTAATATAAAAGAGTCAAGAAAAACAGTCAGAAAGGGTAAGGCTCAGAATGAGGAAACAATGGCTTAGTCAGTAAAGTAAGGAGATAAAACATTATTTTAAAAGATATGTAATAGAGAAAGAAAGACAAAAGGAGTATAGTGAAAATTAGAAACATTGATAGTGGATAGGCAGCAAAGTATGAAAAAAACAATAAGGCTATGAAATGAAAATTTTCTTCAGTAGTCTCAGAGCAGGAGAAGGAAGGCTTACTATAGCAGGTCAGTAGAAGCAATCAGGAAACAGTCTTTTCAGAAATGAAATGATCATGAAAGAACTTCAGAAACTAAAATTCGACAGCATAATGGGACTCAATAGGATTCAGCTCTAGAAATCTTATTGAACTGAAAGAGAATTGTCAGAGTCACTAACTAATATTTTAAACAGACTGTGGGAAGAGAATAAGGTTCCAGCAGACCAGAAGAGGTTAGATGTGTGTCATCTCCATAAGAATGAAGACAAAGACACTGACAGAAAATGATTAACCTATAAGTTTTGTTTCACTTGTTCATAAAATCATGGAATAATTGTTAAAGCTAAGAAAGATGGCATATTTAGAAGTTAGCAAGGCAATAAACTCAAGGATGATATGCAGTTAGTGTGATCAAGCAGCAAATAAGGCATATGGAGTGCTGAAGTGTAGAGGGAGAGACATCATCATAGGGAGAAAGAAGATATCTGTCTATAAGGACAGCTTTTGAGATCCCCATCTAATTCAAGAGATCTAGATTCTGGTGTTGAATAAAAGGAAAGCAATATAATAGGAGGGCAACAAAATATGTTTCATGGTCTTTGCAGAGACTGCATGAAACTAACATGTATGCTAATGCAGAAAACAGGCAAAAAGGAATATGAAGAAATCAAATAATTGTTTTAGGTACCTCAAGGAAATCCTCACAGTCTAAGTGGGTACACTGGTTAAAATAAATGAGTAAAAAGAATGTGGTTTAAAACTATAAGATAAAAGGCCCAAGGGAGAAAATTAAGTATTTTTCAGAGGAAAGAGCAGTAGAATCAACATAGTAAAATAATCCAGTAAGTCATAAGACATGGGGGAGTTCTTAGGTTCAGTGGAAGAAAAAAGGAGAAAGCTGTTATTTAAATAGGCTGTGTAGCAGGTCTACTTTAGTTTAGCGAATGATCAGATTATCAAACACAGTTAGTTCGAACACTAAGTGTCGAACCGGCAAAATAGTGAATGGCCAGAACTGCAAATTTTTTTCCCAGGGAAAGAAATCACTGGGTCGGCTGTCCGGTTTGTGCCATTTCCTCCACTGTAGTACAATCCCGGAGTTGGTATATTTAAGTGGGGTGGGGTGGGGTGAGGGGTAGTGATTTTTTTGTGGGGGGGAAACAGTGATTTCTTTCCCTGGGGAAAAAAAATCGCTGTTCTGGTTGTTCGCTGTTTTATGTATTCAAGATTTAGGGGTCGACATAACAACGTTCGATCATCTGATCATTCGTTGTTATAATATAGACCCTGTGGAGCTTATTCAGAAGGTAGGATGCTGGGCAGATTGTGTGGGCTAAGAGATCCTTATCTGCTACCAGAATTTCATTATGTTTCATGCTTAAAGGTAAACACAAGTAATGGTAGTTGGAAAGTTCCTTCCTAAACTTGCTCTGCAGGTAGCCTCTGCCAAGTCACAGTCATGTGAATATATGCATCCCCATTGTCACCCTACTTAGGAGAAGGAGAGTAGCTGTCTGTGATTTAATCTTCTTTCTGCCATGATAATCTATATCTCATCCTCACTATAACCACAATATAGCAGGCAGGTATTTGCTTGTGTGTTAAAGAGTTAGCTAAGATGCCATCTCAGTCAGTGCAGTTAGGCTGCTCTTCTTTTCCTGTGACATCATTCTCACCTTAGGTACCAGTCTTTACTATTGAGGTCATCATATAGTTTCTCACCTTAAAACCAATACTGCTAAGTCCATTGAACATGTGGGAGAAACAGACATATGTATGTTTTGTGGAACTGAATTGGAAACAGTCATACACCTTATTGCTGGCTCTCTAATAGCAGAGGGACTGTATACTGAAATGCATAATAATGTGACGAGATGGTTACACTGGAGATTGTGCAAACATTATGGTATCAAAGTGGCTGAAAAACACTGGAAACATGAGCCACAGAGAATCATATAAAATGAAGTTTACATCACATGGGATCACCCAATACCAACAGTCCAAAAGATAGATGCTAGAAAACCGGATATAGTGGTCCGAGAAAAGAAGACAAAGGTAGCATTGATCATTTAAATCATCACACACAGTGACTACAGTGTCTTGCGTACAGAGAGACACAAAGTCATAAAATACCTCGATCTGCAGGCAGAAACGAGAGCCATGTGGAAGAAAGATACCCAGACAGTTCCAATAGTAGTAGGAGCAACTGGTCTTATAAAAAAGAATTTGCAATCGTATTTAGATATGTTACCAGTTCATGTAACACCGTAAGAATTGCAGAAGGAGTCATTACTGGGCACATTGTGGGTGTTGCGAAGATCACTTTTGGCTAACATCAAAAAGTGAAACAATACTAATTTCATGAACTTTAATCGTACTTTGACTTAGGAATGGAGTCCATTCCCGTTATGGTATTAGAAACCCAAAAGACTTGGAGAAATAAAAAAAAAAAACATAAAATGTAAGACTTTAAAGGTTGAACATGAACAGCCCCAGTTGTTTTCTGGTTGTTTACAGCTCAGTGAATCAAGATACATTTATACTATGAAGTAAGGAACTGCTGTGGGTAATTAAATAATTATGAGATACGCTTATTCCCGGGGAATACTGGGGTAAACAAAGTAATTATGAGTATGGGGTACTACTGGAGGTAACATAATAAATATAGGATCTTATACCTAGACATTGTGGGGGTTATATGAATAACACAATTATTATGAGGCATGTTTATACCCAGGGGTATGGGACTGCTGAGATAACATAATAAATATAGGGGGGGGGTTATACCCAGGAGTTAGGGGGAATTACTTGGAGTAACACAGTAACTATAGGGTATGTTTATATCCGGGGATGGGAAACTACTAGGCGGCAACACAATAATCATTTGTTATGTTCATTCCCAAGGGGTAGGGTGCTTCTACGTAAACATAATAATTACAAGTTCTTATACCCAGGGTTAAAGAGATTACTGGGGGGGGGGTCACACAATAAATATGAGGTATGTTTATACCCTGGGGGTAACATAATAACTATGACATATGTTTACACCCAGGAGTAGGAGACTACTGAGGGTAACACAGTAATTAAGAAAGGTGGTCTGCTGCTGCATTTGGAAGACTGATGCTAACCATTTATATGAAGTGTGACTGAAAAGTGTGGGTACCACTGGGTCTTGCCTTACAACATGAATCAAAAGTTACAGTTGTAGCAATCCTCACTACCTGTTGGATGAATTGCATTAGCACATTCTTCTGGAAGGGACTTCCTATCTGGACTTGTGTGAGCCCCGTCTCTCTCTCTCTCTTTTTATATATATATATATATATATATATATATATATATATATATATATATATATATATATAAATATCAGACACACCTTACTGCTTACCTCTGTCATACTGCAGTAGGTAGATGAGCATGTTTCAGTCTACTTGTGGTAGTTCTTGCAAATTAATATGTGGCTGACATGTTGGGCCACTCATCACCATACATAGTGTCACAGATGCAGGTGAAAAACAGCAAGTTGCTCGGATGGTGTGGTGTAACAAGGTGTGTGGAGTCACTGGCTCAGAGCTCAATCGGCTATAGAAACAACACAAAATTGGAAAAAAATGATGACCTGGGTATCTGGAGACTTCCGAATAAGATTCATTTGCAAAAAAAAAAAAACTAACAACAATCACAGGTCCTAACCTTGAGCAATACATGCTGTGAGAATCTGGGGTAACTGTTGTGCTTCCTTCTACTACACTAGGCCATAAGTGTCCTTTTTTGCTATTAAATCTATCCTGTCAGCTATGCAGTACAAGTAATTTTTTTACATAAAAAATAGATACAAACTGCAGAAAATTATGCAAAGATGTTTCCACACAGTCACTTGGAAACAGCTGTTTACTGTCTGAAAATGTTCATGAATTATTCTTGTGTGTTGCTATCTAAGCTGGTCACTGTGGAGATAACTGAGAATAAATACCATTCAGAAAGGAAAATATAAAGAAAATATTACTTCATTGAGTGGGTGGTGAGGTTTTGTAATGTGTTTCTGGGGAAGATACTTAAGCAGAGGATTTCTAATAGTACATGGGACATGCAGGAAAATGATAGAGAGTTAAATGCAGTTGTAGATAAGTAACTGCAACACTTGAATAATCTTGTGACCCAAATCCCTTCTCACATCAGTACCTGAATATGTCTGTATGTCTATATGCACCATAATGGCTGTGAACAGCACTGTTATATGAATCACTTCTTGGGCAAAAAAATGATTAGCAGTTTCATTTTGAATGCTAGCTGTTCAGACTGCTTAGTGAACAGAAGGAAAAAAGGCAGCTGTTATCCTTATGGCACATTAGATTGGGAAGGAGGACATAGGATAGCTGGACATACAAATGGATGTCCTTCACTGGATGTAAACATATTGCAATACTGCCTAAAGGCACTTGTAAAAAAAAACAGGCAAACCAGAACCAGGCAAAACTATCTCTTTTATTCATAAACCTAAAAACACATAAACGCGTAACTGATACACTGTATTTTCGTCCCAGCAAGAGTTCATCAGATGAAGTCTGGCTCTGGTTTGCCTGATTCTTCACAAGTGCCTTTAGTTGGTTCCTAGTTACTACACTTTTTGTAGGTTGGCACTGGACTGCCCTCAGTTTACTTTTTATTTTGTAATACTGTAGTAAACCAGTATATTTAAACATATATTCATTTATTCACTTACACACACACACACACACACACACACACACACACACACACACACACACACACACACACACACACACACACACACACACACACACACACACACACACACACACACACACACATATGCACTAACATAAAAATAAAAGTACATTCACTTTGGACAGCATATTAAGGACATATAAAATGTATTTCACCATCTAAGAAATAAAGTATTCCCCTATGCATCTCAACAAAATATAAGTAATAAAAACATATTCTGTTCGAATGACTGAAACATCATAGGAATATTTGAGATTATAGAGTTCACCCTGTGGTATTTATATTAAGTATTGCACAACCTAAAAATTTCTCATGTTGCTTTGCGGATTAAGAATTTCCATTGTTGTAGTGTTAGGGAAAAATTAACCATGATGCAGTAGTAGTTTTCTTACTTTCTGTGATTATAATCAACTGCAAGTCCTGATGTTCAGTTAAGATGGACTGTTTTGAACTTTTCTCATTTCTTCTTCGTGAAATTACATCAAATTCTGGTCTCTAGAGATAGCTTTATTGCCAACAAAATTAATTCATTCATTTTATCAGTAATATTTAGTTAGCTTGTTTACACCTAAAATTTATTTTCAGAATTGGAGTTAAATGCACCTGTTAGACACGTAACTGCAACACTTGAATAATCTTGTGACCCAAATCCCTTCTCCCATCAGTACCTGAATATGTCTGTATGTCTATATGCACCATAATGGCTGTGAACAGCACTGTTATATGAATCACTTCTTGGGCAAGAAAATGATTAGCAGTTTCTTTTTGAATGCTAGCTGTTCAGACTGCTTAGTGAACAGAAGGAAAAAAGGCAGCTGTTATCCTTATGGCACATTAGATTTGGAAGGAGGACATAGGATAGCTGGACATACAAATGGGTGTCCTTCACTGGATGCAAACATATTGTAATACTGTAGTAAGCCAGTATATTTATGCATATATTAATTTATTCATACACACACACACACACACACACACACACACACACACACACACACACACACACACATGCACTAACATAACAAAAATAAAACACGTGCACTTTGGATAGCATATTAAGGACATATAAAATTTATTTCATCATCTAAGAAATAAAGTATTGCCCTATGCATCGCAATAAAATATAAGTAATAAAAGCATAATCCCTTCAAATGACTGAAACATCACAGAAAGATTATTGAGTTCACCCTGTGGTATTTATATTAAGTATTGCAGAATCTAAAAATTTCTCATGTTGCTTTGCAGATTAAGAATTTCCATTGTTGTAGTGTTAAGCAAGAATTAACCATGATGCAGTATTCATTTTTGTTACTCTTCTGTGATTATAATTAACTACAAGTCCTGATGTTCAGTTAAGATGGACTGCTTTGAACTTTTCTCACTGCTTCATTATGAAATTACACCAAAGTCTCTAGAGGTAGCTTTATTGACAACAAAATGAATTAATTCATTTTATCAGTAATATTTAGTTAGGTTGTTTATACCTAAAATGTATTTCCAGAACTGTTGATCCTGGCTGAGGTTTAAGAACAGCTTCTGAGCAGGCACAAACTTGTCACTCAGAGTTATGTCAGCCATAAAGCCAGAATGGATAGTCCTAATACATAATGATCTCTTTACACCAGGCATTGGCCACTTCAGCTGCCTTTACAGCAGGGACAGGTAAACTATACAGAAGTATATGCAGTTACGGAAGTGTATCATTTATTAAAACCTTTGCCTTCAGTAGAATGTCTGTCAAAGGCTTGGTATCAAATGTAGAAAACAAATACAATACTGACACCCTGCTTGGAGTATTGTGAATTTCTCAACAGCTTGACAACAGTTTGGATTCTTGTTATTCTATTCCTCATCCTGGCAGTAAAATGTGATTCTAGCATAACCAAGCTCCATCTGGCAGTGAGTTAAGTCCCTTGCCTACTATCTTACAATACCAGTAGAGGTCAGGAATCCCAAATCACCTTCTCCCAACTGCAGTAGTGATTGCAGTCCTCAGAGTACCCACTCCATTCCAGCAGTGATCAGAGCCCCAGAATGCCTTATCCAGCTTGTCAGTGTTTAAAATCCCCTCCTGACTACCTCACCATGCCTAGCAACAATTGGTGCTCCCTCCTAGCTCTCTTACTTAGCCTAGTGGTGGTGATCAGTGCCTCCCTTTTAGTCTGCTCACCTGCTAGTGATGAGTTTTCTCTACAAGATGGCATGTCAGCCAGTGGTGCTGGTAACCCCTGGAATAATGGTTGACCTCTATCCCAAAACCATCAGGACACACTCTCTCCCTATTTGACATAGAAGTGCACACTGCAGCTTCTCTGCTACCCTTGATTCACATGGTCTAACTATTGCCCTACACATGGGGAGATTGTTTTCTGCCCATGGTAATGAAGACATGCAATCATACTTCAGTACACTTGCTTTTGGTGGACAGGTTTCTGTACTATAGTGGTGTTACACCACATGATTACCATGTACTTTACTTCTTCTGTCCCAGTAGCAAATGTATGGTTCCTACAATGGTCTATCAGAACAACATGGACAATACTCAGAGCAAACCTATGCAAAGCTAATTACCTAGCTTCGTGGAATCCAACCTCCTGTCCTTTGTTTGCCTCCTGAAAGGTTTTGTGCAACCTTATTTTTCATGAGGTATAAAAATTACCAAGTTGCATTTTATATTCTTTGCGATTCAGAATTCAATATGGGTCTCAGTCTATAAAGAGACAGGAAAATATCTTTCTTACTTTAATCAAGATAGTATTAATCCTGTCAAGTAAGTGCAAACCATTTAGCTTTTGAGTCATTTGTCTGTGTCTCCAAGTACGTTTGTTGTCCTTAATAACTTGCACAGCACTTCAGAATGTTTGATTAAAACACTCAGTACAAACTGAACAAAGATCAAGCTGAACAACTTTAAATATAAATCCTTTTAGTTTCAACTCTGATAAGATGCAAAGAAGCATGATCTGTAGCACAAAGCCTTTCTCTTTAAATTAATGTTTCAGTAAGTAGACTTAAATTTCACAAATGACAACGACCCTGAACTGTTTCATACTGTTCCTTAAACAGTGTTTTCTACAGTATGGATTGGCATTTAACATTTTAATTTGTTGATTAGTCCCTTTTTGGAATAGCATCAAAAACCTCATTAATGTCAAGATAAGCAGTATGTAATATGCCTGACTCTGAGTCTTAGAAGATTAAAATCCTGACAGGGCCCAAGATAACCCAGGCTTAATTAGCAGCTTGAGAAGCTGGAAGGGCCAAGTTGGGGGATGGGCACCTAGGCCCATTGCACTGCTGACTCTATTCAGCAAGCTGAGATATTACAGCAGGACACAACTCACAGGGTCATATTGACTGTATGTTGCACACAGAGTTGACAGGCTGCCATGTGGGTACATGCTCTATCCCAGACTGCAACATAATGCAGGGGGTAGCCACTGCAGAGGTAGGGTTAGGTGGAGGTTGGAAGGGATCCTATTTAGCTCCCACACTGGACCTCTCCCTGCCTCCTGACAATCTGCTGGGGAAAAAATGGGCTGTCATGGATTGGTTCAGACCAAGAACAAATGATAGGCCTCTCAATCTGCCCAGGTTAGAATCTTGCTGTTATCCTTACCAGAGGATACATGGGCTAGATGGGAGAGGAAAGAAGAACCATTGTTTGGAGGAGGTCATCTGATCACCAAGTTAATAAACAAATTTATAAATAGAAAGATAGAAAAAATAGTATGAGGTGACAACCATTCATCAAGTGCAGCTGTTTGCCAACTAGGCTGGATGTCAATGGTCCAGATGGGAGAGATGAGACTAAGCAGCTGATGATCAGCTCTTCTGTCATATGGGAAGGCTGCAGTGATGACCCTTACGGAGGCCTGAAATAAAGCAGGCTACAGCAGTATAACTCTTTGGGAGGGCAGGACATTACATTGTCTTTGACAGCATGTAAAAGTGTGCCCTGTCAGTATACTGCATCACTACGCTCTGTAAATGCCCACTGGAGAAGCAGAAAAAGCTGACAAGGAAAAGGAAAGTCAGGCTGCTCTGTGGTTTATAACTGCATCCTGGTTTTTGGATCCAGAATTGATTGTGTGAAAACACAGTTGCTTGGACTCTCTGGTAACTACACATTGTACGTTCTGCCATTTTCTAAACATGCAGCAGCCCCTGAGTTAGATATAATGTGTGGCTTAGAGGTCATGACATTCCGCCTACAAAACAAAATATATATATTTTTGTTTGTTTACGGAAGTTTGCTTCTTCAGTTAATGCAGTTTGACTAATGTTTTCTTTAGTGAACAGCTGTTGCTGAGGACTTGTAAAGTGAAATCAGCTTGCTGTTCATTCACTTTGTATAATTGATATACTCCACTTATTGCAAGCTCCTTCCTCAATGTGGGATAACAGAGACATGATAACTGCATGGTAGGGTTACCACATGTCCCTGTTTGCAAGGGAAAGTCAATCTTTGGACAATTGTGTCCTGTGGAAAAAATTTAAAAATGGCAAATACCCTGATATTTTAGGCAAAAACATTTTCTAAATTTTCTTTAATAGTTGCATAAAACAGTTATTTTGTATCTGAAACACCTAAATTTTACATTAAATAGCATAAGCAACTCAAATACTACAAGAATAAGCTTTTTGTTTGGCAAAAAAGTGAAGTTCTGTCCTTTGCACTATATGTGGGGATGTTTTGCCCTGCAATATTTTGCTTTTCTACAAAAAATGCCCAAATTTGGGCATTTGAAAGGGTGGCAACCCTTGCTGCATGGTATTGCCCAGGAAGCACAGGACTATTGAGATACAGCTAATCTTAAGCAGTTTGTAACATTAACTGTTTGCACTAACTTTTAGCTATCTGTGGATGTATTGCTGGAACCTATAAAACAAGAATGTGTAATAAAGGTGTATTGCAAGCTGTTAAAGGGAAAAGAAACTGACTATCAGAACTATACGAAATAGATAACCACATCCAAACCAATTTAATAATACAGATAAAGGGAGTGAGAAGAAACACAGGAATAGGTTATAGTAAGACAAAATGACAAGAAGAGTGACTGTACTCAAAAACCCACACATTTATTAAGTGTTTTCTTCTTCAATAAGAAAAGGCTTCATCAGAATGAATGTATAAAAAAAATTAACTTCCTTAAGTAATGGAACACTGAAATCACATGATTCAAGAATAACCAATCAAGGTAATGTGTCATGTCTGCCTATAACACCCTAACAATAGATATATACTCATTTAAACCTGGTGTCTTACAAGCCTCTTATAAAAGTTGCCAGTATAACTCTCTATACAATAGAAAATTTGACCATTCACCACCTCCTTCCCTCTCCTTCACCTTTTCCAAAACAAAAAATAGAAACTCATTAAAGTTTAAACATGAAGCACTAAGTTTGGCTAAAGTGTTGGTATCATCCTTTCTCTACATAGCATATTTATGCTGGTAAATTTTCATTCTAAGTTTATATTAAGTTTTATCATCATAAAATGCAGAACAGGAAGAAAAAGTGGCCACGTAAACAACTGCTCAAGTATTAAAATTATAATGGCCACTGCAATAGTAGTATTTACTAGTATTACTAATCTGTTTAAATGCTCCCTCATGGATCAAATTACATTGTTGACAGCTATTACATTTATTCATGACACAATTAAAAAACATAGTTTTCTACATTCATTTTAATGATTTTGTTTGTATAGAAAATGAAAGCACTTCATAAACTTGTGGGTTTTTTGAGCACAGTCACGGTTCTTGTGATTTTATTTGCTTTATTATTTTTTGATCAAAAGTTGGACATGGCTTCTACTTCATGTTTTTTCCAGGGTTGCAGTAAGAGTTAGTTAGGCAAAAGACTAAGGAGATGAGGAAAAGCTGGGATAATTACAGACCAGAATCTCATTCATCCATGTGTCATGTAATTTAGTTAACAGTAGGTACAATTAATAGTTAGGCAGGACATAATAAAATTCATTTTGCTACCTCACAGGTGCATTCCCTTTAGCCTTTAATTGGAATTTGAAAAAATGTAACTTAGAGACTTCAAGTAGAGAATGTCACACCCCAACTAGTTAGTTGAAAGAGCCCATCACCAAGCCTAGTTCTGCTTCTAACTGCACCAAGTAGGTCTTTCCCAATGGGCCTATTGTTCTGTATGTTTTAGCTTAGTGTCTTGAAGACAGAAGGTTGTTGTGAAGAGAATATCAGTGTGTGGGAAAAATAGAGGTGTATTATTCTAAATGTGGTGAGAAGGCATGGCCAGCCCATTTGGCTTAAAACAAGTCAGTCATATTACGTCCGTGTAGATTTACTTATGGAGTTTGCTTTCCAGTAATAATAAGACTTCAGCTTTCACAAGACAGTGCCTGGTAGCTGGGTGTACAGCACAGGTAACAGGAGTGCAGTAATGAGCTTAAGCTTTGAGTCAGTGTCAGGAATTAACTGACTCTGGAGATAGGCAGGTAGCTGGGAGGTCTTTTTAGTTACAGTTAGTAAAGCATCTTTGAAGTTCATGTCATTATCACACAGTAGACCAGATGTTTTGGTCAGCTTAGTTGTCTGAACAGGCACATATATGCAGAGGTTAAACTAAATTTTTCTTGGCCTTTTTAATGAAAACAGTATGATTGCAGTTTTAGTGCTATTAACAGCAAAGCAGAATCAGTCAATCAATGTTCAATGCAGTGGAAGCCTGCTTGTAACTTAGCCTACATAAGCACCTGAGTGACTGCGTTTGCCTGACAGTCACCCACATGTTGCACTAGCTATAGATCAGATCATCAACATGCCTCCATGTCATTTTAAAAAATGTAGAATACAAATAAGCCACACACTGACCTCTAAGTGAATGTTATAGGCATGTGAAAAGGCTCAGAGTTTGCACATTCTAGGCATAGCCACAGTTATAGATCCAATCCAAACATGATGGTTCCATGTCTAATACGGTCATTGTACTGACGAGAAGAAGAGAATATTTGATGTAGTGAAATGATTTTGGCAAATTTAAAAACACCTTCGCTGGGATTCATTAATGCCTGCACTAAGTATACACTGTTCTGAGGGAACAGACAGCACAAGCATAAATCACACCTTCATCCTCATAATTTTAGTTTTCCTACTGATTTTCTTGCAGCTTTAAATATCGGGGGGGGATTCATAAAGGTTATCACAAAGTGCAGACTACATATTCACTTAGTGTAATCTTTCTGAGTGACTAGAAAACATACAAAATGTGTTAGATGTATACATGTCCCTCTGTAGGACACACTGTAGATATATTTTTGCCCCTCTGTAGACACACTGTAGATGTATATTTGCCCCTCTGTAGAACACACTGTAGATGCATATTTATTCCTTTGTAGGACACAACGTAGATGTAGATCTGTCCGTATACTTATCCCTCTGTAGATACATTGCAGATGTATACCCGTCCCTCTGTAGACAGATTGTAAATGTATACTTGCCCCTCTGTAGATATAATATAGATATATACTTGTCCCTCTGTAGACACACTGTAGATGTATACTTGCCCTCTGTAGACACGCTGGAAATGTATACCTATCTCTCTGTAGACACACTGTAGATGTATACCCATCCCTCTGTAGGATGCACTGTAAATATATACTTGTCCCTCTGTAGACACTCTGTAGATGTATACCTGTACCCCTGTAGACACACTGTAGATGTATACTTGCCCCTCTGTAGGACACACCGTAGATGTATATAAATAAAAATCCACGGCCACTGCACACCAATAGCTGAAGGATCCAGTATTGTCCAAGATGGAATAAATCAAAGCCAGGACATCAAAGTAATCCACAACCATGAAATATTTAATGACAGACTTAGCGCTTTCACCTTACATTTAGATAGTGGGGGTGACATCAAGAATAAGGTAGCTTTAAAAGAGATGGAATGGCAACTTAGGTTAAATGCTATGAGCTACCCGGGGCTTAATGATTATATTTCCATTAAGCCCCCTTTTGGTGCATAGATCCCAGGTCTTGTAGATCAGCAGATCAATAGACATCTAAGTACACCATCAATATGACAATATTAATGTTAATATTATTAATTTTATACATACCATGTATATAAGTATACAATAAAAGTTTTTTTAGGAACATTTATTGATAGATTCATAACTTTACCATGTTAATTTTGATAAATTAATTTTAGTATAAATAATAAGGATGCGAACAGTATTTATCTATAACATATATTTTTGTGTGTAATTTTGTGTGTGTATTAATGAAATGGGTATTTAATATTTCAACATTAGTGTTGATATTTGATACCAGAATTGTTGTATGTTTTTATCAATAGAATTCTAGACATATATACAAAACTTGGAAAAAATTTTTTAAAAAGATATATATATATTTTATTAGGTATTTCCTGATTTTTTAACATGAATTATTGAAATGTGTATTAACTAATTGATAGCAAAGGCTCATTGGGTGAGTGTATATGTTTAAATGTTTAATTGTTTAATTGTTTTAATTGCTTACAGATTTCAGTATTTAAATGAGGGTTATTGTAATGGGTATTCGACTCTGATGATGCCTTGTAAGGTGAAAGCGCTAAGTCTGTCATTAAATATTTTGTGGTTGTGGATTACTTTGATGTCCTGGCTTTGATTTATTCCATCTTGGACACTACTGGATCCTTCAGCTATTGGTGTGCAGTGGCCGTGGATTTTTATTTGTAGTTATTTGTGCCCTTCCATTGGGGCTATTTTCTTCTTTTTTGTTTGGTTACACCGTAGATGTATACCTGTCCCTCTGTAGACACACTGTAAATGTATACTTGCCCCTGTATAGACACACTAAAATGTATACCTGTCCTTCTGCAGATACACTGTAAATGTATACTTATCCTTCTGTAGACACACTGTAGATGTATACCAGTCCCTCTATAGGACACACTGTAGATATATACTTGCCCTCAGTAGACACACTGTAGATGTATACCTGCTCCTCTGTAGACACACTGTAGTTGTATACCTGCTCCTCTGTAGACACACTGTACCTGTATACTTGTCCCTGTGTAGACACACTGTAGATGTATACCTGTCCCTCTGTAGATACACTGTAGATGTATACTTGTCCCTCTGTAGGACACACTGTGGACATATACCTGTCCCTCTGTAGACACACTGTAAATGTATACTTGTCCCTGTGTAGACACACTGTAGATGTATACCTGTCCCTCTGTAGACACACTGTAAATGCATACTTGTCCCTCTGTAGACACACTGTAGATGTATACCAGTCCCTCTATAGGACACACTGTAGATATATACTTGCCCTCAGTAGACACACTGTAGATGTATACCTGCTCCTCTGTAGACACACTGTAGCTGTATACTTGTCCCTCTGTAGGACACACTGCAGATATTTTCTTGTCCCTCTGTAGACACACTGTAGATGTATACCTGTCCCTCTGTAGACAAACTGTAGATCTATACCCATCCCTCTGTAGGACACACTGTAGATATATACTTGCCTTCAGTAGACACACTGTAGTTGTATACCCGCTCCTCTGTAGACACACTGTAGCTGTATACTTGTTCCTCTGTAGGACACACTGTAGATCTATACCCATCCCTCTGTAGGACACACTGTAGATTTATACTTGTCCCTCTATAGGACACATTCTAGGTGCATACTTGCATATTAGTCTAACTCCTGTTTCTTCTGTGTACCAGCTTAAAAGGTTATTGTTGTGCTTGTCTGCTCACTTTAGTTGTAGTAGTTGTTACGTAACATTTTTAATGCCCTTCCTATTCAGTCTGATGTAATGTCTATTATTAACATCATGTAAAGTTCATCATGACATTCAAATTTCACTTGTTGTATTATCCATTGTTAATGTATTTTCTTGCCTTTTTGAATTTTTCCAAGACGTTTGGGTTTCTAATACCATGACGGGAATTAAACCCATTCCTAAGTCAAACTACAATTAAAGTTCATGAAATTAGTGTTGTTTCAGTCTTTGATGCCAGCTAGAAGTGCTCTTTGCAGTGACCACAATGTGCCCAGTAATGACTCCTTCTGTAATTCATATGGAATTACATGTATTGGTTGTTGTTGTTGTGTCTTTTGGCTTTTCCCGGTTAGGGGTCACCACAGCGGAACTCCGGTCTGCTAATGATTGGTAGTTGATTTTTACGTGCTGAGTTGCCAGCCTTAACAAACAACCTTCAACGAAGGTACGCCCATTCACGCATGTCTCCACGCAGAAGACACTCTAGTTGAGAGTCGAACCGGTCAGCGTCTTACTATGAGGCGACAGCATAATATATCTAAATAGGATTGTAGATTATTTTTTATAAGAACTGTTGCGCCTACTACTATTGGAACTGTCTGGGTATCTTTCTTCCACATTGCTCTAGTTTCTGCCTGCAAATCCTGATATTTTATGACTTTGTGTCTCTCTGAACTCAAGACACTGTAGTCTGTGGGTGTGGTGATTTCAATGATCAATGCTACTTTTGTCTTCTTTTCATGGACCACTATATCTGGTTTTCTAGCATCTATCTTTTGAACTGACGGTAATGGGGGATCCCATGTAATGTAGACTCCATCATTTTCTATGATGCTTTGTGGTTATATTTCCAGTGTTTTTCAGCCACATCAATACCATAATGTTTGCACAATTCCCAGTGCAACAGTCTTGCCACATTATTATGCCTTTCTGCATACAGTCCTTCTGCCATTAGTATGTCACAACCAGCAACAAGGTGTGCAACTGTTTCCAATCCTGTTTTACAAAACCTTCATTTGTTTGTTTCTCCCAAATGTTCAATGGGCTTTTTAAACCAGCATGTACATAGTCCACTATCTTGTGCCGGAATATTAACCTTTCATCTCTTGGTTTGACTTTGCCTCTCCTTAACCATTCCTGCATTCCTTCCTGATCAACATGAGCATCTTCCACACATTTTCTATACTTGCACTATATTGATGCATTTTCCACAGTTCTTGCCTTCTCATCTGGTCCTTCACCTTATATTCTTTCTTTTGTTTTTTTGGCACATTCAGTTGCTGCCTGATTTTTATCTACTTCTGGTTTGATTTCCATTCCTGCTTGATGCTGATATGCTTCTGCTAGCTTAAGCAGGGAAGTCATCTTAGATTTATTCTCCTCATACTTCAAAACTTTCACTACGTTTGGGTCTTGTGACGTCAGCATATACGTGCGGAGTCTCACGACTGCAGATATGTACATGTAATCAGTTTGAAGGAGGCCCATCCCTAATTTGGAACGGGGAATATATATAATCTTGGTATGCACAGATTTTTATAAATCATTTGGTGAGCATGAAGCATCCTTCTTGTTTTTCTATCTAATCTATCCAACACATTCTGGGGCCAGTCAATCACTCCAAAACTGTAAGTTAGGACAGGAAAAGCAAATTGGTTTATAGCTTGGATTTTGTTCCTAGATGTCAACACTGTTTTCAGGATTAATTTAAGTCTTCTAAATTAAACCTTACTAGGTTTTATTTGCATTTGTTCATGTTTTATTGTTGATCCTTCATCATTTCCCAAATATTTATGCACTCCCTCTTGCTCAAGTTCCTTTATTTCACATTCTTGTCCCAAAATGATATTTTCGCGGTGCTGCAGCTTTCCTGCATTAAAGGTTGCTTTTGCACATTTATCAAGACCAAATGGCATTCTTACATCATCTGAAAAAGTTTTGACAGCTTGCAGTTGTGTTTTCAGTTCCCCATCTGATGAGCTATACAATTTTAAATCATCAACAAAGAGAAGATGAGATGTCTTTACACTTTAGAATTTTTATATTAATGTTAGTGCAACATGTAATACTATGCATGTGGTATATCTTGCTACATGTACTTTATGTAATAAATATTATGTAGGTAAAACTGATCGCTCACTAACATTAAGAAAAAAAACCTCATAAATGCACTTGCTAAACATGTGGTGAATACAAATGAATCACATATTTTTAAATTTCTAGTTTTAGGTAGGACTTATGATAATGTGAGACATGGGGATATTAGGTCCAGAACAGAAGAGTTGGAGGCTACTTCGATAGTCAGAGTTAGGGCAGATCATGGTCATGGTCTTAATGACCATGTCCCTATAAGACCTATATTACGCAAGAGACCTTTACGTTAATAATATGTATTATGTTTTTATATATATTGTCGTGTTTTTAATTGATATTACACTAGTATGATGCTGTTCACATATTTTTAAATGTCATGTTTCTTTAAATTTGAATTTATTTTTGATCATATGATGCTCTGAATGAGTATATATATAGGTGGTTTATGTCAGCAAATGTTAAACACCTGATGAAGCTGTATGTGAAAGCGTTAGTTTTATTAAAGCTGAGCTCCAAGAATATCTTCTCTGCCTTCTATTTCTTGGTACTACATATCATTTGGAACTAGTGACTGTGTATACTGGAGCCATACCTTTGCTATTTGGATTTTCATTTGGACTACATTTTTTCAGCAGAGGTAATAGTTGTTTGTTTGGTGACGTTGTTGTTTTTATGTCTTTGCACTTTGTTGTTTTCTAGGAGCCAAATTGTAGTCATGGCCTAAGCTCTTAAGTTGACAGCTTAATGGGTTAAGAGCAAGGCAGCGGTGACAGAGAGCCTCCCTGGAATATCTCATTTTCAATTTTTATCCCTGGAATAATAATTTGTCCTTTATCATGGCTTAATTACGAAGTGGTCTGCAACAGTTTCATGATCACTGCAATGTAGTTGATCAGTGTAGGTTGAAACTTATACATTTTTAAGCACTCTTTTATCCATAAATGTGGGATACTATCAAATGCTTTTTTGTAGTCAATCTATGCCATACTTAAAGTCTTCCCCTTTTTATAGTTCTCCACTATGACCTTATTTAACAACAAATGATCCTTTGTTCTATATGACTTTCTTTTATTGCCCCTTTGTTCTATTGCCATAATTAAGTTTTCTTCTAAATGACTATAAACTCTATCAGCATCAATTCCATTGTATACTTTGCATGTTGTCAGAAGGCAAGTTATTGGTCTATAATTTTTAGGGTAGCTTTCAGTTTCACTTTTTAGTAGGAACATTGTTTTTCCTATTGTTAGCCAGGTTGGTGTCTGTTCAGGGTGTGCATATAAATAGTTCTTACTCATGGCTACATCTTCATGCAAAGATGTTAATACTTTTAAACAGACGTTAGTTACTGCATCTGAGCTTGGGGTTTTCCAATTAGAGGTTTTCTTAACTTTATTTCAGTCTTTCTGGCTGTTACTTCATCCCATTTCATATCTTGTACCTTTAAACTTCGTATTTTCTGTTTTACTTCTTCTATCGATTTAGCATGTTTGTTATGTTCTACAGGACCTTCATAGACACTTCTCCAAAATGTATCTATTTCTTCTTTTTTTGGTGGTCTTTTAATTCCTTTTACCTTGTTTCCTAATTCTGTATAAAACTTTTTTGGGTCATCAATAAATTGCTTATTTTGTACTTTTCCTTTATATTTTTCTGTGTATCTTATAAGTTTTTTTATTTTTTTATTTGTGATAGTGCATGATAGATCCTGATCTGTTCTAATACTGTGCATATTTTTTATCAAGTCTATCTTTCTAATTGTTTTTGTTGATCTGTTCCCTCTTCTATACCCTTCTAACAGTGATACTTCTTGTCTTAATTGCTTTATAGTTTTTTTCTATTCAATACTTCCATGATGGTATTCAATTTCTCCCCGTCCTTTCTCTCACTACCCTGTGTTCTTGTGGTAGAACTTTATCAGTTATTAATTTAGCTGCATACTAATATATTCTGTTTACTTCTGTTATATCACATGGATCCCTATGGACAGTCCTAATTACTGTGTTCATTTGTTTTATCAAACTTCTAACTCTGGTTTTATTGACCTTCTGCAGTCTATTTCTTTCATTGATCTTAATATGTCTATCTATCTCTATTAAATCAAGCAACTCTTTTCTTAGCTCATTTTCTTCTAAACTGAGGGCACATTTTTTTGTTTTCCATTTCCTGCGAGCATTCTATAGAAAGTTCTATAGCATCTTCCTGTGGCACATTCTCTTCAAATTCATCCTGTGCTATCTGTTGCTCTGTCATATGGGAACTCACCGGCTTATCACGCCTCAACATTGACTGCATCAGAGTTTCCACAGTTTTCTGTTCTTTCCCTTGCTGTCCAGCTTCAAATAAACATTTATACTGGTTTCCTGTAGAAGGCTCCAAAATATCCTCATATGCCACCTGACCAATTGCTTCCCATTCCACTGGTTTTCCCTTAATTTGGAGGTCCATTGCTCTATCCTTTTGTGGAGCTTTCTGATTTAGATTTTCTACACTGAATCCTTCACTTCAGAGGTACTCCATAACTTCAGTTTCTATTTCTTTAACTTCTCCATTACTAATCTCCTTTTCGTCTTCTTATTTTTTATATTGTAAAGTTTTCCATATCCAGATTCCTTTGCCTGTGTTTCTCTTCAAATTTCTTTGGTGCTGCTCTTTTTGTATTGGTTAGTTTTGCTTTCTCCTTTGCATCGATATTACACCATATTAAATCTCTTTTTCTTTCCCATGTCCATATTTCTTCATTAGATGTCTCCTGATCTTCCTGCTTCTCCTTACTTTGGGGACTCGCTCCATCATGCTGTGATGTAACCTGTGTTAGACACTCTATGTCAAATCCTTCACTTGCAGGTACTCCATATCTTTATTTTCTATTTTTTAACTTCTGCTTTACTATTCTTCTTTTCTACATTCCCTCTTTGTGAAATTATTTTCTTTTATTATGAAATGTTCCATGTCTGGATGCCTTTACATGTATATCTCTTTGAATATCTTTGGGGATGCCTTCTCTATGTTGATGAATCTAGCTTTCGCTTTTGCATAAATATTGCATCATATCAAATCTCTATTTCTTTCCCATGTCCATATTTCTTTTTTATATTTTTCAAAAATATCTAGGTTTTGTTGTTTATATTTTTGCACTTCCTCAGATGCTTCTTTTTTCCAAACAGATCAAAGTTTCTATACACTGTTTTTCCACAAATCTGTTGTATTAATGACCACAACTTTTTATTTGAAGCTTCTCACAATTTTCTTATGGAAGTAGTTTTCTTTCCTCTAATTTCTCTCTTAATCTGTTCGTATATCTTGTTCCTGGAAATTCTGGGCTTTTTCTGCAATAGTAACAATACATAATTTCTTTCTTATCCCCAGTAGTCCACTTTATTGTCTTATGGCTCTTCTTTGGCCTATCAGTTTTTGTGATTTCTGTGGACTGCTACTTCCTTCTAGGCCCCTGTCCACTGAACCTGTTAATAAACTGTAAATAAATAAATAAATAAAGAACCCATCTGCCCCCATGAAATGAGTCAGCTGCTTATAGATTATGCTTTTTGTTTTTTTTTTATAGCAGCAGAAAATGGCATTGTTGGTGACAGCTGAAAGTTTCACACTTGTAGCTGAATTGTGAAGTAGCAGCAGTATGGCTTCCTTCTACACACTAGGTGTATCCATACCCTGAAAGTCCTGTTAGTGAGTATTATAACTGGCCAAGCAGGTAGTATATATACTTTTCAGAAAGGAAGCTGCAAGGCTAGTGGACACTGTCTGTGACAGTAGCCTCCTTATTTGCTATCAGGCAATTTTTGAAGTTGAAAATTCTAGGTGTGACCCATCAGCATATAGACTGAAACTGGTAATCATACAAACTGGTAGTGTGGTACTGAAATGGTGAGATGCATTTTCTTCTGAGTCAGGCCAATAATTTATTTTCCAGTCTACATTTGAGAGCAACTTTCCATAAAGTTCTACATTACAGTTCTTCACAAACTGGACTCTGATGTACTTGCACATGATACTGGGGTTTGTATAGTTGCTCAGATTTTAAACATCAGCAGATATTCACAGATGAATTCTACCAATGTCTAAAGAGTTTTGGAAAGAACTAGTAATGCTGATAAACTTCTTAATAATTTATGGCAGTGGTGAGGTTCCTAATGACTTCAAAAGAGCAACTGTGGTTACCCTTCATGAGAAGGGGGGCAGGACACAGACTCAAAAATACTGAACTGTCAATCTAACCTTGGCTGTAGCAAAATCTCATGAAATCAGTAACAGAGGAAACTAGTTCTATAATATGTGGGAGCCAGCAGGGACATGTGTTCAAGTTAGCACGGCAATACAGTGGAATGGACATGCTAGGCAACTCTGGTAAAGCTGTTTGAGGGGCTAAGCCAATGAACAAGGAAAGAAGCTCTGATCACAATTTACTTAAACTTCAATGAGATACTTAGCATGGTATCCCACCGTGGTTAATAAATAAGTAAGACTGGCGTATAATGGATCATATGGTGTAGCACTGGTAAAGCATTGGCACACATGGTAATCATAAATGATGCCCCCCCATGAACTAATTCTTACAAGTGGTTTATTATAAATGTTAATATTGAGGCCAGTTCTTTTCAATGTCTATATACATGACACAGCAAACTGATTGAAAAGAAAGGTATGCCTTTTTGCAGATAATGATATGAAGGCTTGCAGGAAAGTTGGCACACAGGGTTTTGTGGAAAGCATGAAAAGAAACTGATTTCATAAATGTGAAAGTAATGCATTTTAGTTGTAAACAAACAACAAAATGAAAACATAAAGGAACCAACAGCAATAACAAAAGTGGAAAGGGAAGGGACATGGAAGCAATCACTTCAGATGTACATGTCAGCAATGTAATTGAGCAACAAAGGAGGAGAGTGACATGACACTGGGATACACAGAAAGAGGAATTGCCAGTAGAAATGAAGATAATGTTATCTTACTTTATAGCATTTATTTGTGCATTTGTTGTTTATTGATCAGACTTTTCAAACTTAACCAAAATAGAAGAGGCCTGAAAGGGATAAAAGCTCTCTATGTAACAATAATATTACAAAAGTCTAGCATGCATAATTTCAAAACACAAAATGTACTTAATGTCAACATAGTTAGCGATTAAACATATATTGTCAGTAACATAATAGTAAGTAGTTTGAACACAAAAGTAATCTAGTACAGGAATACCTCCATCATAGTAATCAGAGCAGAAGTACAAAACATAAAGTGACCTAATGCAGTAATCATTAAGAATGAAGACACGACTTATACCCCTATAATGTGACAGTATATATATTCTCTGTGTAGTACAAGACAGTACACAACCCGTTAGCTAAGTAAAGAAAAGTTGGTATAAACTGTGTTACTCAGTGCAGAACTTGATTTATTCATAGTGAGTATGCACCCATCTAGACTACTTTGGGCTACTGACAGGGAGTAGGCAGTTCAGATAGGGAGGCAACAAAATTGTTTGTGATTTTACTATAAGCCATGTATAGAGAAAGATATGTACAGTTTGGCATATGCAGTCTTGAAGAAAATAGGCACTGGGATATAAAAGAAACATTTAAGTACTTTAAGGTAATTCACAGCATTACTACCATAGCAATGATGCATGTCTGAACAGCCTTCTTGAAGAGGTCATATATGATGGCTTTAAAGAATTCATGGGAACAAGATAATGTAATTCTTATAAAGTGTAAAAAATATATATGGATATATATATATTGTTTAGTAGGCTTGGCACTTCATCCAGTAGTCTTTGTTTCTGTGATTTATCCCAATTGCCCACCAGCATAATTAACTATACTGAAGTGAGTTCACAATACTGCACTGAAGGGAGATATTGATAAGAATGTTATTTCAGGCTGTAGCAGAAAAAATAAAACAATACTAAAGAAGAAAATTTATGAGAATATGACATGAGGTCATAATAGGCTTGACTTCTAATCTGATTGTCTAGCAGAAGATTAACTTTGAGAGTGAATCTCTAGCAGAATTCTGGAGAAGTGTCCCAAGAAGTTGTACGAAGGATAGAATAATAAAAAAAAAATGGCTAGTACTATGGTTGAAAATTCCAAAGTCCAGCCAATACAGTATATAACTACACATCTGCAAAAGGGCAGCTGTACTTAACAAGAAGTTTCAAAGCTCAGTCATGTTTGTTTATTTGATGTACAGTATATAAAGTACAAACAGCACCTGCATATTTAACAGCTTACTGATTTCACTAATGAGGGTCATAAATGTTTTAACAGAATGTGTAAAGAGAAAAAACAGCTTCACAGCACCAAGTATTAAAAGTGTAGAAGGTTTTAATACAAATATTCCAATTTTCCAAAACAAATCTTTCGGACAAAGTCCTTCATCAGTGTTACAAGTTCTTTTCCATATACATTCTTTTATACAACCCTAAAATAATCACATGACACAACCTAACCTATCATATAAATATATTAATTAATAAGCATAGAAATTTAAAAATACATATCATTAGTTCATTTTAATTTAATAAAAATAGAAGTAATAATAAAATAAAAAAGATAAAAAAAAAGACTATTATTTCATTTTATCAGAGTTTCATATATTGCTGTTTATGTTTCAAAATTGGCTTAATAGAAACTTGTTTATTAATTCCAGGTGGAGAATCCACATGAAGTCGAATAATCCACTCATATTCCTTCTTTTCCAACTTGGTGTTAATATCCCCTCTTCTTAAACTTGGCTCCAAAACATCTATAACCCTAAATACAAAACTATGTGCCGGTCCTTCTAAATAATAGTCTTTTTATCTTTTTTATTTTATTATTACTTCTATTTTTATTAAATTAAAATGAACTAATGATATGTATTTTTAAATTTCTATGCTTATTAATTAATATATTTTTATGATAGATTAGGTTGTGTCATGTGATTATTTTAGGGTTGTATAAAAGAATGTATATGGAAAAGAACTTGTAACACTGATGAAGGACTTTGTCCGAAAGCTTTGTTTTGGAAAATTGGAATATTCATATTAAAACCTTCTACACTTTTAACACTTGGTGCTGTGAAGCTGTTTTTTTTCTTTGGACATTCTGTTGTTTTACAAGCTTTGCTTTATCTCAGTTGTGTTTATTTTACTATTTTTTAACAGAATATGTCCCATCTCTGTCAAATGCCATGCTTGGAAGTGTGGCTAATGGTAATCTAAATATAAACTCTGTATAAAGCACGGATAACTGAGTATGAAACTCTAGCTATTATTTTTAACACTGGGCCATTGCATTTGCATATGCATTATATCTTTTAACCTGTCTGTATATTTCTGTAAATGCATACATGAGCCATGCTTACTTTTAATCCTTTTCACTGTGATCTATTGCAAATCATACTGTTCTTACTCCTGATAGACTACAAAAGCAAATAGGTGGGAGGGGACAAATCCACAAAGCTGCTGTAAGAAGATAATGTGGCACTACAGGCAGGCTCTGAACAGGGACCTCAGCAAATGATAGGGGACTTCAAAGCCAAAGTAAAGGCACATGGGATGAAATTGAGCATAGACAAGACACCTGTTATGTCAGCAAATAGAGGAAATCAGAGGAAAATGAAAACTGAGACAAATGGGAAAATAGTGCAGCAGGACAGGTTAACCATTTCAAGTAGCTGGGTGGGGTGGTTCAGGAGAAGGGAAGTCTGAATGAGGAGATCAAAGCTAAAATCAGAGGTGCAGCAGTCAACTGGCACAAAGTGTCAGGGGTAGTGTGTGACAGAAATATGACAATGAAGCTGAAAAATAAGGAGCAAAAACCAGTGGTGTGACCTGTGCTTTTATGTGATACAGACCTCTTGACAATATAAGCAGAGCAGATGAAGAAGCTAGAAGTGATGGAGATGAAGTGACTGCGATGAGTGATAGGTTGCATACTGCTGACTGATGAAGAAATGAGTACATCAGAGCAGACTCCAAACTAGCCTCAATTACTGGTGAGATCAAGGACTACATAGTACTGTGGTTCAGTCACATGTACAGTACATTGTGCTTGTTACTACTCGGCCAAGCTCCTCGTGGTCCTGCAGAGTGGTGCTAGCAGCAGAGAGGCTAAAAGAGTGTCTGCTAACCTAATAAAAGTGTTTTTTTTCCTGCTACTACCTGGGCGACTGTCCGATCTAGCTAAACTGCAAGTATTTCTGCTTCTTGAACTGTTTTAAACTGTTTAAAGTTGTTTTTGCACCTGCACTTTTAAAGTTTGTCCTGTTTGTTGCATTTACCTGTTGAGGCTGCACACTCAAGTGCGCTAGCCTGTGTTACATATTTATTGCATTTTCCTGCTGTTTGTTGCAAAAAACAAAAAAAAAAACAAAAAAAATTATCCTTGTTTCCCGTCTTTCCTGACCTAGAGTAGTCCGAATACAGGCTTTGCTGTATTCTGGACTTTTGGAAAGTTCCTGTGTTGCCCATTTCCTTTCTTGGATAAAGGGAGGCTTCTTTGTTTACCAGTGGCAGTGGGGAGCTTAGAACAGCCTATCTATCCCTGGAGGAGTGTTCCCAGCACAAGAATCTGGTAGTCTATTGGCTGTTTTGGGCCAATTTCTAGCTCTTTCAAGCCCCCTGTATAAAACCCGCTTTGGCGCGATTTTGCGCATAGCGCAGCATCGGGCAGCTCCGCTTAATTGGGTTTAAACCATTCTCGGCTCCACAAAGTCTGCTCTTCACTTTTTCCCTTAGAACTGATCTAGTTCTCATAATAAACACCCCATTCCTACTCTAAAGCCTGGCACTTGCTCACTAAAGCAATTATATAAGTCAGCACTAAAAAATTAAAAGCACCACACCCTCACAAACTCCCCTTGAGTACCTTGTTCCCCATTGGCCCTTTTTTCAATTATAAAGGAATTCCCAATACTATTCTAGCATGTCCAAAGGTCAGTTGTCAATCTCCTCTCTGGTCCAGCTGGCAAATATGGGAATCGTGAGGCAATGTTACAACTGCCTCATGTACACAGACAATCCTCTCCTCCTCCCAACAAATTCCAACACATGTGAGAGATGCAACCATATAGCCAAACTGGAGGCTAAGCTCTCTCAACTCAGTACTGGCGTAACCAGTCAGCAGGAGAAGGAAACCACACTCACTACAATTCCAGTCTCACATAGACCTACCACGACAGCAAACCAAACACATAAACAGACAAAAAACATACTTGGAGGCTCTAAATAAAAATCTGCCTAAGCAGCAGAGACCTCCAAAGCAGACACCCAAGCAACCGCTACCCCAAAACAAAACACATGCAACACATAGCTCACAAAGCCAGTGTGCCAAACAGTCACAGCCCTTAAGGCTAAACAACACACCTGATACACTTGTAAGAGGTGACTCTATCGTCAGGCACACTGACGTCCCGCTCACCAGGCTGAACAAGGAGAAGGTCACGGTGAGCTGCCTGTCGGGCGCTAGAATCCGCCACATAACACAAGCACTCAGGTCACTCCAAGGCAAGTACAAATATGACTCAGTCATTGTCCATGCTGGTGTGAATGACCTGAGACGTACCTCCCTGGACTACATGAAAAGAGACATAAAGGAGCTCTCTGAGCATGTAGCCCAGGCCGGTATGACCCTGACCTTGAGTAGCATCTTACCCTCACCAAGAATGATGCCACAATATGAAGACAAGATGATCAATTTCAACAATTGGCCTAAGTATTGGTGTCATTCAAAGGGAATGCCTGTCAGCCTGGGATGACATGCTCGACAAGCCACGATGCTTCGCTAGGGACGGCTTGCACCTGTCACCCCTGGGCTTTTGGATATTGGCAAAGGCTCTTGCCACCCCCATAGTGCCTTTTTTAGGCAAGGCTCAAAAGACAAACCCACCTCCATAGGTATCACAAGGGATAAGAAACTAAGAGTAATGCTACTCAACGCCAGAAGTCTAAACCTCAAGATGCACTCACTCGAAACTCTCCTTAGCATGGAGAACATCGATATCTGTGCAGTAACAGAAACCTGGTTCAAGGCTCCCGAGAGCACAGAGCACCCCAACACTACCAGGTTATACCTCATACCATGCTTTTCGGCCCCAAAACTTGGACCGAACCACAAAAGGAGGGGGAGTATCAATATTCATCAAAGATACCCACACCTCCAGGTTGGTGGCACAGCACGAAGCATTAGAGACTATCCATGTGCAACTAACAGTGGGTAAAACTGCCTTCCAGTTTATAGCCTACTACAGACCACCCTCCCAAACCCAGGAACCCCACTCGGCCTTCCTGAGAACACTGGAAAATATGAAGGTCTCTCCAAACACCATTATATTGGGCGACTTCAACTACCCAAACATAGACTGGGAGCATTACTCTAGCTCCAACACCCTAGCCCAAAGGTTCCTAGAATTTATAAACTCAAATGCTATGGAACAACTTGTTACCACTCCCACAAGAGGGGAAAACATACTGGACCTGATCATCACCAACATGGGGGCTCTATGCTCCAGACCAGAAGTGTATCCCTCACTGGTAAGATCCGACCATAAACTAATCTCAATGGATATTCACATCCTGACCCCACCCGCTGCCCACAAAACCACAGTGAAAAACTTCTCTAAAGCAAATGTCACACTCCTCAAAACCGAGGTGGAATCCTTCAAAGCCCCGGGCCTGTGGAAAATATGGCCCAGACCGCAGAATCCTTTATAAACGCATTCTTTGAACACCTTCAGGAATGCATGGATCATGCAATCCCAGATAAAACCAAGACCCAATCCTCCAAAGGCAGGCGTCCTGTCTGGTGGACCCCAGCCATAAATAAACTATACAATAGAAGCAGGAAGCTACTACATGATAGAGCAAAATTCCAAAAAGGGAAGGCATCTCTGATCAGTATTAGCAAAAAACTGCGGGCACTCATACAATCGTCTAAGGCCAGCTTCAAGAGAAAAATTGCACAGGACACTAAGGATAATCACAAGGCTTTCTTTAGTTATGTTAGGAACCTGGGTGGGAATTCCCAGATATGCTCAGAATTAGTCCAAAATGACAAAAAATACACTAAACCCACAGACATTGCCAACATCCTAGCTGACAGGTTCAGCGCAAACTTCTCCCCCCCTCCCCACCAAAAGGGCAAATATCTATCCCAGCAGATTGCTGCCCCCCTGACATCTCAGATGCTCAGGTAAGAGCCGCCCTCACCAAAGCAAAAAACACAGCATCAATGGGACCAGACGGTGTCCCGGGCTGCGTCCTACATGAACTCCAAGAAGAGCTAAACCCAAGCATAAAACTACTGTTCAGTCTCAGCCTTACTACAGGATATGTACCCAAAGAGTGGTGTACAGCAACAGTGGTCCCTCTCCACAAAGGTGGTGCCTCAACGGATCCTGGAAACTATCACCCCATAAGCCTGACTAGCTTGTTCTGCAAAGCTATGGAAAGGATCATCATGGACCTCATAAATAAAGATATTGGGGACCTACAGACACTGGATCCTACCCAGTTCGGCTTTGTTAAGGGAAGATCCTGCCTCTTACACCTGGTCGATTTCTTTGAAACAGTCACCAAGGCTATTGACGAGGGGAAGGTGGTCCACACAGCCTACCTGGACCTCGCAAAAGCCTTCGATACAATACCCCACTCGGGCATTATAGATAAGCTCACCAGCTTAAATATAAACCCCTATGTCACTAGATGGGTTGCAAACTGGCTCAAGGACAGAACCCACATGGTTAGAATTGCTGGAGCCATGTCAGACTCCAAACCAGTTACAAGTGGCGTCCCACAAGGCTCAGTCCTGGCACCTCTCTTGTTCGATATATATTTCTCGGAGGTACAGGCCAACACAGAAGCACTGTGGCTGACCAAGTTCGCAGATGACTGCAAACTAGGCGCCATAATCAACTCTCCAGCCGACACAAGCATCCTACAAAAGGGCCTCATAGAAACAGACAACTGGTGCCAGAGCCATGGCCTCAAGCTAAACGCCAAAAAGTGTATAGTCATCCCCTTTGACAAAAACAAAGTGCCCACAAATTACCACATGGGTGGTAATCTATTAAGTACAGAAGAAGTAATTAGGGACCTGGGGCCCCAAGTTGATAGCAATCTCTCATTTGAAAACCACGTGGCCAAAGTGGTTAGAAAAATATTTTATATAGCCCACCTAATCATGAAGGGATTCACATCTAGATCAGGGGAGGTCATCGTGCCTCTTTACTCATCCCTCATCAGGCCCATAATTGAGTACAATGCCCCTTTTGGGATGTACCTTACCAGACACCTGCAGCAACTGGAAAGACCCCAAAAGTACCTCACCAAGAGGATCAAAGGGCTCAAACAGATGCCACATGCTGCCCAGTTAAGTGGATGGGAGATCGTAGGTTTACCCCGGGTATCACTTCTGTGTCACTGTTAGACAGAGGCACAGTATACTAACCTCGAAAAAGGGCATAGCAAAATTCATTTAAAATGGGTGGCTAAAGCCAAACACACTCTGGCTAGGCTTATAAATGCCCTAGTGTAGGGCAGATAGCCTAGTATGAACCTATGAACCTATGAAAGCAGAAGATTTGTTGCAGAAGATATAGGAGAATCAGGAGGAAGGCAAGAGGTAATGAGCACATCCAGCCAAGATATGGATGGATTATGTGAGAGGAGACCCGTGACAATCAGGCATGACTGTCAAAGAAAGTAAGACAGTGGCACTGATTTGAGAGAGGTGGTGACAGCTTATATGACACCTGGACTCCATGTGTTAAAATGGAGAAAGGTGGGGGGGGTTGATGATGATGATGATAATGATATTGCAAACCATTCACATAAGTTACCAACCAACTACTTATAACCTGAATTCTGAATTACCTTGTAAAAAGCTATTAGATTCAAAGTTGCTAATTTAACATTCTGTCATCAGTTGCTAGACTTGCACTACTATGTATCCCCTCTTTTAAGTATATTTTGGATACTTGGGAATGACACTGCTTAAGCTTCTCTTAATGTAATAAGGCATCACTATCAAATCCAGTACACACAAAGGATAGTCAGAAACCCAAAAGAAACACAGGCCGAAACAAGATGCTAAAACAAAATTCAGCATAGCTTTTTTGTGAGGGGGGGGGGGCAACCCCATATATACTATGTATATGAGGTCACCAAGCCTTCTGGGAAATAATAAAGTATGATTGGCAAATGTCATTTTAGCATCTGGAACCAGTACAAGCAGATTTTGGTCTACAAGCTATAATTGTGGTGTTGTATTCCATTTATCTCCCAGATTTTTAACTTCCTTGCTAAGCTTTTTTAGAGTAATCTAAGGATAAATCTCATAAAATCATCAAGCTGTTGAAATAGAGCATCATACATGGATCTGCTGCATGCCCATCTAATTTGAAGATTATAATATAAGGGCAAATTTGTAGAAATTTAGGAACATTTTAGTTGTAAAATAAAAGACAAACTTGAATATCTGCCTAATACATTCCTTACCAGTCTGCAAACAATATGCATTAAAGTGAGGAGAACCAAGCACAGGCCTAGTCTTAGGTAAAATGGATCTTGAAATAGATTCTCATTCTCTGGAAGACTTGGCTGCCTGCTTGGCTGCCACCCATCCAAGGAATCTTATTCATAGTTTGACAACTGATTCCCCAAATGCCAATGCTCCAAAGGCCATGCATTCACTTTCAGGAAATATTGTTATAAAGATCCTCTCTGTGTTCCTAATGTAGGGAATACCCCTTACACTCCTAGATTTATATATGTATTCCGAGGCTGCCCAACAGTGAAAAAGAGAGAAAACTCTGGTGTTGCTAAAAGTTGTTTCAGCAAGTTGACTTACTATTGGCATTCCCTGAAATAGTGTTTCATTTTTCATACATTCCCCCATCCCATGCAGTCCTCACTGTCTTGTTTGTTGCTGTACATTGACACACCTGCTCCAAGTCTGATGTCTAGTCTCACCTAATGGAACATAGCAGTATAGCACATGGCAACAACGCAAAAGTGCTCACCTTTTGTTTCGTTGCATAATATTTTTTTTTTACTTGGATACTGGATTCATCAGTCGTGTTTGGATACATTTTTGTACTTTTGTGACAACTTAATTCTCGTAGTGGGATAGTTTTCATATCCAGTATAGCACATGTTTAGTTCTGCAGCTTCTGCTGACTTCTACAGCTGTTTCTCTTCAAAACTGAGCAATGATGTTTCAGTCTTTCACTTCTTAATCTAGAACCACTGCTAAAGAAGTGCATGTAAATTAAAAATTAGAATAAAATACAAATAACAAGGAAAACTATGACAGTTTCCAGAATTAAATGTTTGCTATGGCTATCCATTTAAAAATTTCTGAAGTAATATTTTTACCATATATGATGCATCTTTAGGTCTACATTTAGGATCTACAACATAGAAAGCTAACACAATGCCAAATGTTGGCTTGCAGAGCACTGGTAGAGCTAAATACAGGTGTAGAGGCATGAATGGAATTATGAAACAGTTGTCTAGATGTCATATTTTTTATACAAAAATTGTGAACAGATATAATTTATCTAACAGTACAAAACCAAATCACTTACAAAAGGAGATACTAAAAAAAATGTCTTTCTTGACTTCACAAACACCATTCAGCACTATGGTTGTAAACTTCAAAGTCAAACCAATGCAATATCAATGACAGGGTGTTACTATAAGTTAGTTAATTTCAGCAGTGGTATTATTCTTAATACATAAAAAGACAATATGGTTCTTTATGATCATCAGTTTCCTTGCCCATACCACCTGGTCGCATATAAAGATGTTTATAAAAATGGAATTTGTAAAGTGGGTTCTGGTAGGAAGACAATAATTCTGATTACATCTGTGAATTTTGTTCAATAAACAGCACTGTATTCTGTTCTTAAAGTTGTGAAGTTGAACTATGGTATGAGCAAAACTGCAAGATATAAGTACAGTAACATTTGCAAACATTGTGATAACGTTTCATCTAAGATAGACCAAAGGGGGGTGTGTGTGTGTGTGTGTGTGTGTGTGTGTGTGTGTGTGTGTGTGTGTGTGTGTGTGTGTGTGTGTGTGTGTGTGTGTGTGTGTGTGTGTGCAAACGGAGGCCTTCTGGACTCCAGACTCCAGACTCCAGATGTCACAGGTGATAATTTTAACTCACTATGTTCTACCACAGGAGTGGTATGGAATTAGTCCTGTTCAACTTAATGTTGAAACATTGAGGCTTAATCTGCCCAGTATAGATTGTACTTAATGTGTGCATTAATATTTTATTTGCTAGCTAGCACTGTATGCACACTGCCCCATCCAAAATATCATGCAACTATATAGTTCTTCCTTCGTCAATGACCTAACAGTTTATAGTACTCTAATCTCTAATAAAATATGCTTCTTTATACAGGTTTCAGCAAGACCTGCCAGCATGTCTTTTGTTGTAAATCACAAGCATGAAAAAACAAACCTACATCAGTGAGAGAAAGAAAGGTAGCATTTATTAATGCCAAATGTCAAGTCACACTGATAATCAACTAAAAAAATATGATAAGGGAAAATGGGGGACAATTATTACCAATATACAGCAGACAAGCCATTCTGTAAAAATTAGTTATGTGATATTACTTTGTCAAATCCATAGCGAGTGTCATGTCTTTTTATACCTGGAGGTGGCACAGATCACTGCAAATCACTAGTTTCTGTTCAGCACAAGCAGATGCACAGACACAAACATCACTAGTAAATACAATGGGATGTAAGAGTGTACACAGTGTGCTTACTATGCAGCTGGATGCATTTTTTTACTACTAGATAGGAGAAATTTGAAAGAGCAAGGTCTTCTTAACTGAGCAACTTTACAACACCCATTAATATTGTCTTGTTTTATTTAGCTATACTGTTAATACCTACTCTTTTTATTTAGCAATGCTGATGTTTTTTGCCTAACAAAGCTTTTAAGGATCTTTTCTTTTTATTTTGGACTCCCATACAGAACAAAAAATACTGAAAGGCCAGTTGGGAGCTGTCATATAATTCGGGTCATGCATGATTCATGGACCTTCACTTCCTGGATTTTCTTCCTGATTTATACTCAGCCAATGACCATCTCATAATCATGTCCTTTATCAGTCACAGATCAATGCATTTCCATGGAGAGAATAGATTACTATAGCAATAGGTTCATAAGTTCATAGATACTTACTAGGATATTGATGTGTGAGGATCTTTAGAAGCCTAGCCTTGCACTCCCATTAAGCTTTTAGCCTGTGTAATCTAGCTATAAATAACCCAGAGACAAACATAAAATTTAAATGTTACCCTTTTCCATAAACCAGGAGTTAATTTGCAGTTTCCCATCCACTCATGCAGATTACATTTAAATAGAGTAAAGTTAGTACTTTGCTTTATGTGGAGAGGAACACTATTCCAAAGAAATGGTATCTCTATGATACATATCTATCTCTCCAACATGTTATATTTATGTTGCAGAAGATATTAAGATCTCTTAAGTAGGTGTTTAATCCGTCATTGGACTTGAGGATGTGCAGTAGATCAGAGAGGGTAGATTCTGTTGAGCCTGTTTATGTAAGGCAAAGATCACCCCTCATTAGCCTGTATGATACTGATAGGAAGGATAAGACTTTGAGATAGTGTGTGTTTTTTATGATTTGGGGCCTTGTGACTTTTCCCTGATTTAGGTGCTTGTGACTCTTCACTGATGATTTATGCCATGGTGACTTTTCACTGGTTTAGGCCCTTGCTACCCTTTCTTGATGATTTATGCCCTTGTAGCTTTTCCCCAATTTAGGTGCTTGTGACTCTGCACTGATGATTTATGCCCCTGTGACACTTCCTTGATTTAGGCCCTTGTGGCTCTTCCCTGATGATCTAGGTCCTTGTAGCCTTTCCCAAATGTAGGCCCTTGTGACTCTTCACTGATGATTTATGCCCCTGTGACTCTTCCCTGGTTTAGGCCCTTGTGGCTCTTCCCTGATGATTTAGGCCTTTGTGGCTCTTCCCTGAAACTTCAAATGTAATAAATGTCTAGAAGAAGATTTTTTAAACAACTTAATTTTCACTTAAAGTATTATTGGACCCAGATAATTTGGGAAAGTGAAGAACCAGTAGGGAAACGCACAGGGCAGTACTTTGCTATACAATATTCCCCTATCATCCTCCCTATAACTGCTTGTGCTACTTCTCCAAAATTCTCCTAGTCATTGTTTTATTGTTTTATCCTTCATACAACTTCTTGGGACACCACCAGAATTCTGCTAGAGATTCACACTCAAAGTTAAACTTCTGCTAGAAAATCAGATTAGAAGTCAAGTTTATTATGGCCTCATGTCATATTCTCATAATTTTTACTTATTCAGTATTGTTTTGTTTTCTCTGCTACAGCCTGAAATAACATTATTATTAATTATTTCTCTTCATTGGAGTATTGTGAACTCACTTCAGTACAGTTAATACTTCTGCACAAGCCAACCATTGCATCATGCATAGATTAGCTCAGGATCGGAGGACCCCTTGTGATGAACAAGCAAAAGCTGTGCTTTGTTAACAGAACCACCAACAGGATCTGTTAAAGGAGGTTGTTATTTTGTTGTTCTGGTGGTTTAAAAGTATTTTAAATAGTAAATATGTATTAAAACAACATAATGATGTTTGTTTACTGCAAAAAAATGTCTGTAGTCGAGTTTGTAGAATTCAGTCTGGCAGCCACACTAGTGGTGATTGATTGACTGATTATGAGTTTATACATAAAAAAGGACAGACTTTAAGGTAATAGAATATTGGCAACCCATAAAAGTTCCAAGGTTTGGACAAATGGGCTTACCATAAGGTTGCCACCTTTTGTTGTAGCAAAGAAAAAAACAGATTGGTGGCAAACCAAGCTTACCAAGCAATACTTGTGAGCATCCCCATGCAAATGAGGATAGGTCTAGCATCCTATCAGATGTGTAAATTGTGAGCAGGGGAAAGGCCCCCCATGCAAATGAGGATGGGTCTAACATCCTATCAGATGTCTTTATTCTGAGTAGGTGAAAGGCCACTCAGGTGAAAATGGTTGTCCCATAGTGTATTACAACCATTTTGTAATGGTATTTATAGTAGCATCATCACGATTATAGAAAATTCAGATGTAAGAACTTGATCTGAAGAAGTTTACAAGGATCAAAGTGCTTATCCCAATAAAACCTATAAAAGGAATGATCTGGAGTCAGTCTCTTTTTTTGAAGAAGGAGGATTTAGAACTGGATTTATTTTCTTTTTAGAAATGAAATTATTTAGTTGAAGTGATTGCTCTAAATACTTGGACTCTCAACAATCCTGTATTGGAATTTTGATTGTCCTGATGTATACTCCCAGTGTACAGCCAGGTTGGATTAGAGTTACTGGAACCTTCACCTGTGGGTGACCTTTGATTGTCTAATTTGAGGGAGGAGCTCAGGTTCGATTTTTATCACTGAGGTACTTACAACTCGCTTACTTTAATGTTAGAATGGCTACAGCACCATGGTACTTTTTCAAAACTGCTACACCAACAAAACTAATATGCTGTTGGTATGCATTTATGACAATAGCACCACTGTGAATACTTTAAATAAACATTGCTATAAACTTATTTTATAGACAGGATCATGTATAAACTGTTACAGCTGGATACACTTTCATACAAAAGCCCATAAACTCTTACACCTCTAAAGAAATATTCATTTCTTTAGAGAAAACAGTTTTCTCAAATAGAAACTGTGATTTTGCTTTGCTTTTAGATGATTTAAAAAAAAAAAAAAATATATATATATATATATATATATATATATATATATATATATATACATATCTGAATATATATATATATATATATATATATATATATATATATAGATAGATAGATAGATTCATATATAGATATAGATAGATATATAGATAGATATATCAATGGGTCTACTTTAAAATGTCAACTTACCATTTCATCAGTGTTCAAAATAGTGAGACAAAAACGTTAGAAGGTTACAGTCATGAACTCCTGGAACATCGTATTTCCTCTCTAAGAAAGTATTCACTTGGCCACCAATGATAACATTACAAATAGAAGCAAATTATACCCACTGAAGTGGGGGGCTTCACCCCCACACCCCCTAAGATTGCACTACAATGGAGAAAGGGCAAAGTTCACCATGTTGGCTAAGTGGTTACTTTCCCAGAGAAGAAATATGTTGTTCTGGGAGTTTGTGATTGTAAACTTCCAATGTTTTTGTCTCGCTGTCTTGAACATCGACAAAATGGTAAGTTGATATTGTGAAGGGGGCCCATATCAACATATCTATAAAGGATAAAGAGGTAAAGATGAGCAAATATATTCATGTCAACATATCTATATTGGGTAAAGATGAGCAAATATATTCATTTAGGTATAAAGGTGCTTTCACAGTTGTCTGAAAGCTTCTGGCCATAAAGCCAGATGGTCAGTGCAGTGGTGCAGAGGTTAATGTTGTCACCTCACAGCAAGAGATTCTTTGGTTCGATTCTTTCCTTGGGTGCCTTCTGTGTGGAGTCGGCATGTCCTCCCTGCATTAGTGCGGGTTTCCTCCAGGTGCTCCAGTTTCCTCCCACATTACAAAGACAGGCATCTGGAGCATTTCTCCCCAGGCCTGCGCTGAAAATTGTCTTTGTTCCAAGCTGGACTTTCCCAGTAAACAAATGTTAAATAAATAAATAAAATAAAATAATTAAAGATATGATTCATTAAATATATTTCTATGGAAATGTACTCTCTGGTGCAGTAGCAAAGCTAAATCACATGCATACATATTTACATGACACCATGCCAGATCATGCCAGGACGTCTGCAAAGAGCAGTGCCTGCCAAATGTGTGCTTTTCTTTTATCACTGCAAAAATAGTTCCCTTTATCTCACTTTATTTATTTATTTATTTTACATTTGTTAACTGGTTAAGGCCACTGGACACAGTGCTATTTTTCAGGGCAACCCAGAAGTACTGCGTGGTTAAGCGACTTTCTTCAAGTCACACAGTAGACAAGTGGAGGTGAAAAGAGTCAAAAAATGTTCTGAGCTACAGGAAAGAGCCTTAGCCCTCTGTACTAATAGTCATGCTTTATTTTCATGATTCAATAACAGTGTAGTTTGTGGAGAAAACTAACATTCCTTGACCCTTTTTAACATAAAACACCTTTTCTTGTTGCCCTTATCCTTCTGATGATTCTATTAATCTTGTATCCATTCTGCCATGGGGCTTGTTATATAAAGAAAAGACTGACTATTCCAGCTCCAGCTGTAGGTTATATGGCTGTTGTTAGGCTTCTCAGCATGTTAGTTACTTGTTTCTAGTGATTTCCTTTGAGCATGGCAGCTGTATGTTTGTTAGCAAAAATATCTGCAATCTAGTTTGTAGAATTCAGTCTGACAGCCACACATGTGGTGATTGATTGACTGATTATGAGTTTATACATAAAAAAGAACAGACTTTAAGGTAATAGAATACTGGCAACACATAAAAGTTCCAAGGTTTGGACAAATGGGCTTACCATAAGGTTGCCACCTTTTGTTGTGGCAAAGAAAAAAAAAACAGATTGATGGCAACCCAAGCTTACCAAGCAATACTTATGAGCATCCCCTTGCAAATGAGGATAGGTCTAGCATCCTATCAGATGAGTAAATTGTGAGCAGGGGAAAGGCCCCCCCCATGCAAATGAGGACGGGTCTACCATCCTATCAGATGTCTTCATTCTGAGTAGATGAACGGCTAATCAGGTGAAAATGGTTGTCCCATAGTGTATTACAACCATTATATAATGGTATTTATAGTAGCATCATCGTGATTATAGAAAGTTCAGATGTAAGAACTGGATCTGAAGAAGTTTACAAGGATCAAAGTGCTTGTCCCATTAAAACCTATAAAAGGAATGATCTGAAGTCAGTCTCTTTTTTTTTAAAGAAAGAGGATTTAGAACTGGATTTATTTTCTTTTTAGAAATGAAATTATTTAGTTGAAGTGATTGCTCTAAATACTTGGACACTGAACAATCCTGTATTGGAATTTTGGTTGTCCTGATGCATACTCCCTGTATACAGCCAGGTTGGATTAAAGTTACTGGAACCTTCACCTGTGGGTGACCTTTGATTGTCTATTTTGAGGAAGGAGCTCAGGTTTGATTTTTATCACTGAGGTACTTACAACTCGCTTACTTTAATGTTAGAATGGCTACAGCACCATGGTACTTTTTCAAAACTGCTACACCAACAAAACTAATATGCTGTTGGTATGCATTTATATATAGATATAGATAGATTAATATATAGCTATAGATAGATATATCAACAGGTCTACTTATATGGATGACATTTAGCTTCTCAGCATGTTAGTTACTTGTTTCTAGTGATTTCCCTTGAACATGGCAGCTGTATGTTTGTTAGCATACTTAACTATAACTGCCAATTTAACAAGTGTAAAAGATGTAAATGTTTATTATTTCAATTTATCCAAGCATAGTTATCAGCTGGGCACACTATGACTTCCTGTGTTTACAACGTCACCTCTAATTTTTTATGGTGTAGTTCTGCATTTTATGTAAAACAATTGCTTTCTTCATACATCCTTACTGTTCATGTTACTACAGTTTTACTTACTTTGCATTACTTGTTTTGATTGTGTGGAGCTTTTCTCCCCAATAATCCGTTGAAAATGATCTGTGTCCAGTTGGAATTTCCCGGTAAACAAATGTAAATAAATAAATAATACTTTTGCTTAGGAGGTCTACTGTCTTGTGGCTAAAGTGGATTCACCTTTTTGTTTAATTCCTTGACAGTCACAAAACTTTTCATGCTGATCACTTTTGAATGATAGACATTTATTCAGCTCTCACTGTCTCTGACAGGATTAACTTGGTTCTTAAAGTATCTTTTGCAGCTAACTGGTACCAAAACTAATTGAATTAGGGAGCATAACGCTGTTTTCCTTTGAAATTACCAAAAAAAAAATAAAATAAAATAACAAGTACTCTTCTCTATAATTAAATGAGTCATCCTTGCATTGCAATATAATGTTTTTCAAATCTGCTGCACTGCATATGATTTTTCTCACAATTAAATGCTATATTGCATGTATCTATTATAAAAATTGGATCCCACTTACAGGAACCAAAAGTAGGAAATATTTTGTCAATAGCAGAAACTACTGCATGTGAAGATGTAGTATGTAAATAGACAATGACCAGAAATCTTAACTAGTCATCAATAATAACTAACAGGTACTCCTTGTTTATCACTGAGTCCATGGTAACCTCATACATGCTGTCACTTCTGTTTGAACAGATATACTTTATTTTACATTGACTTGATAAGACAAACAGGCTATATTTTTTCAAACTCAGTTGATGGCTCTTCATGTTCTACCTCACGTTTTGCTACTATGTTCTACTCTACTGTCTTATTATTTTTTTCTACTTCATCTTCCATTTCTATCTACCAGTCCAATGTTTTCTACTAGGCTATAACATGGTTGGATCATTTTTCGTCTAGGATTTTAAAATTTGATTTTATTCTTCTTCTTTTCACTATGACATTTCCCTTCATGTTATCCTTAAAAGAAGTGCTATTTTTGAGCTGTAAATGCAAACCCTTTTCTTGGATTTCTGCAGGCAGTTCTGACATTGGCATTAACTTGCTGCATATCTGATCTGTTTAGATATTCAATAATTATCCTGCATCTATCCCCGTATTAACTCCTTTCTTTGATATGCTTACTGATTTCTGACCTTTCTGCAGTAGTAGCTATATCTTGAATTTCTACATCTCTACCATTGATTTGTGTCTTGTTTCTGATGAATTGCTGACTGTCAATAAAAACTGCTCCTTCTGTATTATTGCAAATCATTTCTATGTCTGCTCTGCTTCTACATACTCTTGTGAAATGTTTTTTTATACTGCACATTATTTTCTAGAATTGAGTACTGTCTCTTAACAGAATATTTTCTACCACAATGTTTGCACTGTTTTTTGTAACCCCTGTTTTCTATAGTATGTGTGGATTTTTTTTTCTATCTTTTTCTGTTAATTCACATTGTTTATCTTCAAAGACCCTCACAGATGTAGCTAAATCAATTGCTGCCCTGGTCAGTTCTTCAGCTGGCACCCCCCCCAACATGATAGCCCTTTCAGAAACTGTGGTAAAGAGCTATACTTGCTTCTTGTTATAGTTCCTAAAACACACACACACACACACACACACAAAACAAATCATTTAAGCTTCCATAATCTCTAGTCACTGCTTGAATGACTAATGATATTGTTATCCAGCAAATGTGATCAATCAACTGAGTTGTAGACATTGATTGGCACAGAATTCCACAGTGTCAGTTGCACCCTCTAACACCTAGCACCTGGACCATCAATCCTCTTTGCCCCATCTTAGTTAAAATTCTGGTGTAACCTAATTGCATAAACCAAATTAATGTAAAGATGAATTGTTTTTGAGGCTATAGCAGGAGGTGGGGTAATAGTTGAGTGGCACACTGCATTGGTGTAGTTATTTTTAATGTTCTGCTTTAAATGAATATAAATACTCGGGAAGCAATTTTTAGACAAAAAGTTACCTCACTGTACAAAATGCTTATCTGAAATGTACATATAAACTGGTTGTATAAGTATGAATGTACTTTTCCAAAACCGAAGAGAGTATATGCTGAACATGTCGAAGCAAAACAAGAATGCACTTTTTTATACTGAGATAATATCTATTACCATATGTTAATTCATGTGTTATCAGAGCAATGCAATGGAAGTTTCTAAATGTTAAATTAAATGATTAGCAAGTGATAAAGGCATACAGATATTTCAGAAGTAATTTTACTAAGTTGTTTAATTATATATTATAAATCATTGCTCAGGTAGTTTATAGGGAACACATTACTATGGTGAATACAAATAAAATTATTTTGGTCAAGGCAAAGCATATATCACCTGGAAAGGTTTTTGGATAGCATCTGGGTGAGGGTCATGTATGCTCTGTAAGAACCTTTATTGCTGCTGTGGAAGATTGTTCAGCATATGCAGAAATAACAGAGACGTACAGCATATGCATCAATGCTAATGGAATAAGGAAATTCTTAACCCTAATTAAAGCAGTGGGCCTAAAATAATTAGCTTCTTTCTAAGTCTGACTGTGCCAGAAGGGCCTAAATTTAAGGACTTTTACAATGTTTTATTTTATAAGAATGTTTGAATCTAAAGGTATCTATAATAGTAGAATGCTTTAGATTTCATAAATAATATTAAAGGAAGGATAAATCTATTTCTCAATGTTTAGTGTGATCTTTCTAAATTGGCAGAGTGTTGCCATTTTAAAGAGGAAGAGAGGAAGACACCAAGAGACCGACTGACCTGTGGGGTATGTCATTATACCATGCCAAGACTTTTACATTATTTTCTGATCAATCATCTCCCAAGAATATATGTTTGAATCATGGTATTAATTCTGCCTCAATTGCATATTCAGTCCATATAACTCCAGGGCTCTTCCTTTAAAAAACATTGGAAACTTTTTTTAATTTTCTATTTTTCTTCTTCAGTGAGAAATCTTCATTTTTGATACTGGTTACCCAATTCCATCTATCACTCTAGATGTCTATCTTACTCCATGTCATGACAGGGCTATAATATATTTGACTGCACATGGCTGGGACTCGCAAGTGAACAAAACAAATGCCAGAATTTAGAATTTTGCTATTTTAGCAAGCCGCACTTGTTATGACACATGCCACAAGAGAGAAAGTATGCAGATATTCACTCACCTTCTGGCCAGTGTGTTAGATTCTTAAGGTAAAATCATACACAGAAAGGATTAAATCACAGCAAAGCTCACACACTTGGCATTTATTATGGCTGTAGGAGAATATATGTAAAGCATTACTGCTGAAATCAAATTTAGCCCTGATAAAGCATTATAAATCCCAATGTCAATAGAAATGACAGCACAGGACATTAGGGAACTGTAACAAGAACTGAGGAACATTGTGTACGAAGTATTGTAAGAGAAGACGATGTTGGCATACATCTCAACTGTTCAGATTTTTACAGAATGTCCAGACTTTTACCTCATAATTTTGGACTGTTCCTTATAAAATTTGTGGTTTTCTGACAGATGATTGAGAACTGAACACAGTAAATAATGACAGACATTTGACTTTCAGACTACAAGTCCTTCAGAAAATTCATGTTAACACAGAACCTGGTATTCTAGAAACTTAAGTGTATAAGTGCAATATTTAAAAACGATCCCTATTTTTGAGCCTTTGTTCCCCCATTATTTTATTTTTTTCCAGATTTCTTGGGCTAAGAGGTTGAGAGGTATGGATATTAGAGTTAAGTGCAGACGTGAGGATTTACTATAACAATCAGAATAATACATTGCAAACTGTTGTAGTATATAAGGTAGATGCCCAGACAACATGCCTAAGTCAGAATCTGCGAATGACGATGAGTGTGAAGCCCAGGGTACTGAGTGTCTGACCCACGGTATTGAGTATCTGACCCAAGGTATTGAGTATCTGACCCAGGGTACTGAGTGTCTGACCCAGGGTGTTAAGTATCTGACCCAGGGTACTGAGTGTCTGACCCACGGTATTGAGTGTCTGACCCAGGGTACTGAGTGTCTGACCCAAGGTGTTAAGTATCTGACCCACGGTATTGAGTGTCTGACCCAAGGTATTGAGTATCTGACCCACGGTATTGAGTGTCTGACCCAAGGTATTGAGTATCTGACCCAGGGTACTGAGTGTCTGACCCAGGGTGTTAAGTATCTGACCCAGGGTACTGAGTGTCTGACCCAGGGTATTGAGTATTTGACCCAGGGTGTTAAGTATCTGACCCAGGGTAGTGAGTGTCTGACCCAGGGTACTGAGTGTCTGACCCAGCATACTGAGTATCTGACCCAGGGTATTGAATATCTGACCCATGGTACTGAGTGTCTGACTCAGGGTGTTAAGTATCTGACCCAGGGTACTGAGTGTCTGACCCACGGTATTGAGTGTCTGACCCAGGGTGTTAAGTATCTGACCCAGGGTAGTGAGTGTCTGACCCAGGGTACTGAGTGTCTGACCCAGCATACTGAGTATCTGACCCAGGGTATTGAGTGTCTAGACATATAATCTAGAAACAAATACTTCTAGAGATATATATGTCACATTAAAGCTATCTGAACTAAAGCTGATCATGAAACTGAGTACTAGATCAACTTTGTGCATTTTTTTCTGTGAATAAATATGATAATGTTTTTGTCTATACATTAGAAAAAAAGCTCTTCTGTTAAAACTGCATCCGGGGATGCATTAACATCTACAGGCATGCTGAAAGTTTCAGCAACATTTCAATATAAAAGATAAATATTGCATTATTATATGTGTGGTGAAACAGGACTTCTTTTATTTGGCAAAGGATGGACCTAGTCATTAGAAGTGAGCACAGAATTTACATTTAGCCACAGCATAGCTGCTAAAAGCAGGCCAATGAACAGCAGTCACTGTTACATAAAGTACACAAATATTACACCTCATCAAACAAACTATAAGTGGCACACAGATTATATCATTAAACCAAGTATGAGTGCTGCAAATCAAACAATTACTTTTTTTTAACCAGGTAGCTCCAAACACTGAACTGTACATGTGCACAGCTTTGAAAGGTGTAAAGCACTAAGCTTTGTCAAACAAAGGACAGCCAAAATTTAAGTGCCTCTCTAATGAACTGACAGGTTTACAAGCTGCTAATTATGTTAATTATTTCAGTCAGCCTTTTTTGTGGTGTTGAAAAGTGTTTTAAAGCTTTTAATAACTGTTACCATTCCCTGGTGCTATTCCATGTTGGATAGTGCTTATGCTGTAACATGAAATTAGAGTATGCTAACTCTGAAAAGATGCATAAAAAACATATACAACTCTTTGATGTTTATGAGCTGTGCAACACGAATGCCCTTTTCCCAGTTCTGGAGCATAATCATTGTACTCAATATACCATATATAATTTAGATTATACATACACACACAGCTGTTTTATGCAAGAGTTTGGCAACTCTTTCTTATGTTATGAAGCATGCCAATGCCATGCAACTCTTATTTTCCTTGTGGACTCTTGTAAGATGATAGAAGGTATAGTGTATGTAGGCACTAGTGTACATGTGCATATGTGATATACATACTCCCACTCAGCTAGGGTACACCTTCTTATATAGTGCAAACATAAGGTTAACAGTATGAAATTCTTTCTGATCTGGCCTGCATTGTAATCAAAAATGGTTTATTGAACAGTTGCAAATTCCATTTAATAACATTACCTTGGTATCATTTGCACATTGACACAAGTTTTATAGCTTGTTTATGCTCAGTAAAACAAAAATATTTGCTTGTCTTTATGTGTCTTTTGTAAATAACTTCTTAACCATGTGTCAACTATTCCTGAATCTGTATATTACTTCCTTATTTAACTGTGCTTATTCTTTGGCTGGTATTCATAGTCCAGGGCTTCACATTTTCACATTTTTCAGCAGTAATCCATGTTTAGTGGAGCTATGTGGATATTCAAATCCTGGACTTTCAGCATGAATACCACATGCAAAGGAGTTGTTATAAACATGCCCCCTATTGCAAAAGCTTAACATGTTTAACGCATATGCAATAGTGGGGCAGCTAATATGCTGATAAGAGGCCTTAGACGTTTGCGTATGAGTACAATGCATATTCATGAATCTATAATGAGGTAACTAGCATACTAAGCATGTTAATAGCCCTGATCTTACGCCAGTAAGCAGCAGTTTTCCAGGAGAATATGCAAATGAGATGGGAAATCAGTTTGTTAAATGCTTCATTTTAGTGCATATGTATACCTCAACATATTACTGAAGGGGTCACTTGAGGAACTGTTTCTTTTTGGTGCTTGTACATAGTTAGACATATTCCTGAAGGGGTTGCTGGGGGAAATAATTCATTTGTGTGTTAGGAAAGTGTTTGTGCATACATGGTCAGACTGCTGAAGTGATTGCTGGGCAAAATAATTTACTTTGTGTCATTTTAGTATGTGTGCATACTTAAGACAAACTAATGAAAGGGTTGTTGGGGGAAATAATTAATTTGCATGTCAGGAAAGTGCTTGTGGATACTGCAACAAACTAGTAAAAGGATGGCTGGGGCAAATTCATGGATTGCAACTCCGATATCAAAGGTGAAGTATCGCTTTTAACAACAGATGTGTGTTCCAGACAGACATTGGTCTATGAAATGAAAAACCACTTCATCAGCATACACTGCTTTACAACATTTCTCATTTGCATCTTAATATTTTTAAGGCCTTTACATTAAACGGCCTCTATGAATCTCGCCTTTGCTATGCTCGTTCGTAAGCATCAGGAATACTCCTATTACATTTGCGCAACTGACAATGAATACCTGCCTTAGTCTTCTTATAATTTATTTCATTATTTAACTGTCCTTTGAATCAACTTTGTTATTCTCAGCAAGTACACATCATGCAAGAAACAGAAAACTACTCATGTACTAACTCATTTGCCCGTTTTCTGAAATTCATCAATTCCAATGCCCTGGACCAGCTTGTCCATACCCCTACCAGGGATAGCAACATCCTGGACCTGGTCATTACCAATATGGGTAATAGATGCTCCATGCCAGAGGTCATCTCCTTGCTGGTCAGGTCCAACCACAAGTTAATTCACCCTAGACATCCATATCCCGCCTCCCCTTCCCCATTAAGGAAACCACCATAAAAATATTCTCCAAAGCCAACTTCATGCTTCTTAAGTCAGAAGTGGCAAACTTCATTACACCCACAAAGATGGAAAATAGTGGCACGACTGTTGAATCATATACAAATGCACTGTATAAGCACATACACGAGTGCATGGACTGTGCCATCCCCAACAGAACCAAGACGCTATCCTCCAGAAAAAGGAAGCCAATCTGGTGGTCCCCTGCCATAAATAAGCTCTACAACAGAAGGAAGAAACTGTTGTAGAAAAGAGTAAAATCCCAGTAAGAAGTTGCGATCCCTCATAAAATACACCAAAGCTAGTTATGAAAATAATAACACCTTGGATTCTAAAGACAACCACAAAGCCTTCTACAGCAAAGTCAAGAATCTCAATGGCAACACTCAGATCTAATTTGAACTACAGCACAATGGCACTACATTTACCGAACCAACTGATATTGCCAACATCCTGGCAGACAGGTTCAGTGCTAACTTCAACCCCCCAAAGGGCTCATCCCCATTTCTGATGATTGCAAACCCACTGAAATCACAGCCGCACAAGTGAAGACCACACCCTCCAAAGCCTAGAACACAACATCTATGGGACAGTACAACATCCCAGGCTGCGTTCTGCACGAACTACAGAACGAACTGGCACCCCACCTAAGTACCATGTTCAACCATAGCCTCACTTCAGGCTTTGTGCCTAAGGATTGGCACACAGCAACAGTTATCCCACTCCACAAAGGGGGTACCACCACAGACCCTGGGAACTACCGCCCTATTAGCCTGACAAGCCTGGTCTGCAAGTCCATGGAACGCATCATCCTAGAGCTTATAAACAAAGACATAGGTAACCTCCAAACTCTGGACCCAAGTCAGTTTGGGTTTGTAAAGGGTAGATCATGCCTCCTAAACCTGATTTACTTCTTTGAAGCAGTCACTAGAGCTGTAGACGAGGGTAAGGTAGTGCACGCTGCCTATCCTGACCTCACCAAGGCTTTTGATACCATCCCCCACTCTGGCATTATAGATAAACTCACTGGATAAACTCACTGGACTAGGCATAAATCCCTATGCCACAAGATGGGTGGCCAACTGGCTCACTGACAGAACCCATACAGTGAAAGTAGCCAACTCCAAATCTGACTTCAGACCAGCGACAAGCGGACTACCACAGGGTTCGGTCCTGGGTCCTCTCCTGTTCAGTATCTACTTCTCTGAAGTCCAGGCAAATACAGCTGGTCTCTGACTAACAAAATTCGCAGATGACTGCAAACTAGAAGCCATAATCGATTCACCTAAGGATGTGGACATTCGACAAAGAGGCCTCACTGAGACTGATGCTTGGTGTCAAAGTCATGGCCTAAAGCTCAATGCCAAGAAGTGCATTGTCATCCCCTTTGGGAAAAATACCATACTCATGAACCACCACATAGGCGGTAGCCTACTAAACACCGTTAGTGTGATAAGAGACCTTGGGACACAGAAGGATAGTAGTCTCTCCTTTGATAATCACGTCGCCACAGTAGTCAGGAAATCCTTCTACGTGGCACACCTCATTACAAAGGGGTTCTCCTCCAGAAAAAGAGAGGTCATTGTTCCTCTCTACTCATCCCTTAATAGACCCATCATAGAGTACATGCCCCGTTTGGCATGTACCTCACAAGACAGCTGCAACAGCTGGAAAGGCCACAGAAATACCTCACTAAGAGGATTACTGGCCTCAAACAGATGCCATATGCTAACTGTCTCAAAAAACTCCAGCTCTACTCTGTCGCATATTGCCTAATCAGAGGCGACCTCTGCCTAACATACAAAGTCATGTCTAACCCAGACCTGATGGACATGCTACACTTAAGAAATCCCAATCTCTCCGAGCCACATGCTCCAGGGACCTAAATCCTGTCACCATAATAAACAGAAAATGCTGGAGGGATAGATTCCTGTCCCAGAGACTTCCCCTCCTCTGGAATAGGCTGCCCATTCATGTCAAGCAAAGCTCCTCATTAGCCCTTTTTAAGAGAAATATTGACAATTGGATGGGTAATAGGAAGTTCACCCCGGGAATCACTGCTGTGGCTCTGCTCGACAGGGGCACAGGAAAATAATTTTCTTGGGTGGCAAAAGCCAGGTAATTCATTTGGCTAGGCTTGTATAGGCCCTAGGGCCGATAGTCAAGTACTTACCTATGAACCTATGAACCTATATATTTGAATATTGTTACTAAGGTTATTCAAGTATGTTCCTTTAAATGCTGCTGATTGGCAAGGTGCATAATATGTAATTTTATTATTGCTCTACATTGTACAGTTTATAAGTTCTGATGATGCTTTTCAAAATCTCTACCTCCTTTGATAAGAGTCTGGGGTTCAGTCCTGACGCCTGACCTTCAGTCATTGTGTGGAGCTTGCATGTTCTCCCCATGTTTCAGTGGAGAGACTGCAGGTGTTCAGGTTCACTCCTACTTCCCCAAAACACGCTTGTTGATTGGCTACTCTAAAGTGTCCATAAATATTGTATTTATTGTTGCTCTTTGGGCCTGTGTAGCAGATGAAAAGAGTCTGAGGACTATCAGCTGTCTGACTGAGAAACAAACAAAGAAATAAATTAATAAGTTCATCACATGATATGCAATGGCTTTATTATCCTGTTCCTGAAAAGCCTACATACTTACAACCTAAATACAATAATTAATTTTACTGTTGCTCTACATTCTGAATTGTATAGATGTTGGTCATACCCTTCAACCTATAATCTGACTATGGGCTTTAACTGTTATGTTATCTTGTGTTGTCAGTTGTTATTGTATGTACCATAAACTTTCTGAAATAAAGTTACTCCTGTTTATATTCCTGTTTGGCTGCCTTTAGCATGGTTGGAATGGGTCCCAGACCAGTTCAATTTCTCCCAAATCAAATAAATAAATATGAAGTCAGAAATCAGAGGATGAATAGCTTAGAGAAAATGTAAGATTTTCTTTTTCTCAGAGTTCTGTAAGCATGGAGCAAACTGCCTTTGTGAGAAGGAAGTGGTGATGTTAAGACTACAGAAGAATTCAAAAATGTACAGGACAGAAGCAGGACAGTTTTGAGTTTTTTTGTTGGATAAGTGGAATCTTATGGGTTCTAAAGTGGTTCGGCTGTGTGTGTGTGTGTGTGTGTGTGTGTGTGTGTGTGTGTGTGTGTGTGTGTGTGTCTGTCTGTCTGTGTGTGTGTGTGTGTGTGTGTGTGTGTGTGTGTGTGTGTGTGTGTGTGTGTGTGTGTGTGTTTGTAATATTTATGTACTGTAAAACTATATGCTTACCATATGCAAATTTTGGACTAGGTTACATTGTTTTATAAAGCTAGGGAACAGCATCACAACTAGGCAGTATGCTATTTTCCCAGTAGCAGCTGAGGTTTGGATAGGGCTCTCCCCCTTATCTATACACAGTTTTATTGCATATGAATACAATTTTGCTACTGTTTAAACCATAAGGCTTTCCCCTTTCCTCCTCCATGCAAGACCTTAACATTTTGGCAGCGTTAAGGAATACAATAAAAACTATTTCCTCTTTTTCATTGTCATCCCACCCCACCCCAGCTATTATTAATGAGATAGCATTATGGGTTAAAGTTAAAGAAAAAGCTAAATGAAGATACCTTCATATCTCACACCCTGAGAACTGCACATAGAAGTGATTCTTTGCGTAAAAATCACATATAGAGTTCTGTTACCCATAACACATTTTCTGTCATAGCACACACACCCACACATGCATACACACCCATACACACACACCCACACACACACACACACACACACACACGCACACGCACACACATAAAGTATAGTGTACATATATGTAATTCAAAAAGGATGTCTTTGGATGATATTTTCTAATACTTAGACTTTATTCTTTCAAATATGCCAGTGTTGGTGTGCTCTTTATTGATCAAAAATGAGTGTACTACAGTGAAAATCTGTAGCTCATCAAGCATGTTTCTAGACTAGCTAATGTGTCACTTGTTTTCTAGTTCAGAAGTTGTAGTTAATTGGAAATGTAGACAACACAAGAAAAAGAAGGCTTATTATGACAGAGTCTGCCTAGTGCCTACCAGAGGTCTTCCTTCATTAGCCAGTACCCTCTCCCTTCTCACAATAAATTGTCATATATTATATATTCATTAAAAATGATCACAACATGGATGAAACTGTGTGAGCATTCTTATTAGGTACTTACTATTATAAGAAAAAGTAAACAAGTTAGGGAATGAAGTTATTTTACTAAATGAAAATGAAGGTATTGTTATCTGCTTATACTGCCAAACCACATTACTGAGCAGATGTTCTTTTCAACAAAAAAGTGCTTATTTATGAGTAAGCAAGCGCTAAATATTCATCCTCAATCTGTGAGTTATAAACTCATGACTCATATGAACGAACTGTCCAACAAGATCTATCACATTATACAACACATTTTCAGGGAAGGGGCAGAAAAAGAATTGCTCTGACAACTGCAATTGTAATGATTGCTTCTGAGGTGTTTAAGATGCTTTGGTTACTTCTTTTATCATCACACATTTCATGTGTGATGCATATACTATTACATCACCACCATGGTTCAGTGGAAGGATTTCTGTATACAGTTCCAGGTTTCAATCCTGACATCTGTTCAGTGTGTGAGGTTGGTATACTTTCCCTATATCTGTACATACTTTTTCCTCTCTAGGTAGTCCAGTTTTCTTATCTACCAAAAAAGAGATAAAATGATTGAATGTTCACTCTAGGCTGTCCATATGTCTCTGTATTTATTGCATATGCCCTTGACTTTCTGGCCTGGTCATGGCTGAAAACAATTGAAAATAGACCAGTCCACTTACATAGTTAATAGATGAATAAGTAGAACAAAAATCTAAAAATAACTGCCTATTACCCAAGGTGAGCAACACCCTAACACGGAATTCTTCAAAGATAGGGAGAAAAGAAAATCAGGAGGATGAGGCGTAAGGAAGATAAAGTCACTGATTATCAATGCACCAGTGATATTCTTGCATTTAAAAGGGGTTTCTCACAACTCATTCTGCTTACACTACACAAAAGTGCTGCATTTTTATCATTCTGTTTGTATTTTGAAAAGCAAGCCTTTTCTACTAACGATCATTCACAGAGCTTCCACACAGCAATTAATATAAGCCAAACCAGGAAGGGTGAGGTGGAAAAAGGAAAGGTTGGGTAAGACAGTGGAGTTGTGTAGCGACAATTTCAAGACTGCAGATTTACTTAAAAGTGTCTGTTTCCTTATAATACAAAAGAACTTAAACCCACATAATCTGACATAGCCGTGCACTGTGAGTCAGCGTATAATGAGTGTGTGAGTCATCATCATGAGTTCAAAGTCTGATCACAGCAAGTTTATCAAAGACAGTATTTACAGCAGCTAAATACTAAAAAGAGACTGTTGGTAGGCATAGCTTCTGTGAAACATACATGAGCTGAAAGGAGACGTTCACAGGTTCCATCCCTGCAGAATGTCTGCTCCAAACAGTATATTTTTGACACCAGACATTCTATTGTGCTGTGTATAATTTAAACTGTTCCTTGCCTGTTTTCTTATGTCGTATCACAGCATCAGGTGTGGAAGACAGCTGTGCTTTTCACTTACACATTTTCCATTTAAAAAATGACACAGCTGTCCTTTTGATGTATCTAGATAAAATTCTTTCTGTTTACCTGACTTTCATTAGATCAGCCTGGTGTGCACACTTTTTATACACCATGTGACTGGCTCATCTGGCTTATCTGGGCACATTTTGCTAGTTAAACAGCTGCTCTGCAGTATGTATCTGTCTGTATGTCATACAGTTGATTCACATATCCAATTATTTAATTTTCTTGGCCTACCCACAACCACAAACCTGTTTCGAACTGTACAGCTGATGATGTCATATGCCCATAAGAATGTTACCAAGCAGCCTTTTATCTGTTGCGTGTTACGTAGATGACGTGTCTTTTACCTGTTGAATTTCATGCCTCTGTGCTGTGAGTCTTTACACTGAAAATTATTTAGCTGGTCTGCCAATATAACTACTGATTTTCATATTTTGCAGTCCATGTATTTATTCATTTGCACATTCAGTATTGTATTGCTGGCCCAACTGTGCATCTATGTGAGTGCTGAACAACTGGTCTATCATTATATCTGTTGATGGTTACATAATTAAGCCGTCCATTTATGTGGTTAATAGCAAGTTACTAGTCTTTGCATAGTCAAGTAGGCAATTATAAGTTGACATATCAATATGTAACACAACTAAAGGATCCAAATGAGACAGTCAGCAGGAACAAACTAAAAGATACCAAATCGAACTTTTATTCAAAGAAATCGTTCTAGCACCTCAGTGTAACCACCTTTAAAGAATATAAAAAACGTTTATAACCAGTTCCTTATATACATTAGTTTTAAATTAATCTACCATCATTATTCAATTAAACAATTAAACAAGATGAAATAAAACTTTTTCTTAAAGCAAGCACTTCCAATTTACTTCATTGTTAAGCCCCATAGGGGCTAACATAATATTTTAAAATATAAATAGACTCTTTGTATAAAAGTTTATCTTTTAACAACAGTTCATTCCCATATTTCACATTTATTTGTCCAAAATGGTACCCTGTAATAATAAACAATTACTTCCATGTCCAACTTTAAAATGTGCAGAAATAGCCTTTCTTCATGTTGTTTCTTAATATCTCTCACATGTTCCATAAATCAAGTTTTAAACATTCTTTTGTCTCCACAATATAAAATAAATTACAGGGACATTTCAATACATAAATTACCCCTTTACTGGTACAAGAGAATGTCCCTTTACATGTATACTTAACATTATTAATATACTCAAGGGTAGTTAATATCTGTGCACAAACTGAGCAATTACCACACGGACTAGTACCTAGTTTCTCTTGCGAGCTCTGACCGTATACTCATACACAGAAAAACTAAATTTCCGTGTAATAACATGTCTCGTAAACTTCTACCTTTAGTTTATGACAATGTAAGATATTTTGGTAACATGTTTGATAAGACTTTGTTTTTCTTTAAAAACTCCCAATAGTATTTAACCATATTAGTAATTTATTACTTTTGATGTTATACATGGACACAAAATACATCTTTTCTCTACACAAAGCTTCAACGTCCTGATGTTGTATTTTCCTTTCTCCTTCTTCTTTTATATTAACTGTATTTACTTTACCCCTATTAAGAGCTTTCTCTTGTGCCTGTCTTACAACCTTAGGGTCATAACACCATCTCAAAAACATGTTAGCCGATTGTTTAATCTCATCATCCAAGACATTCTCATTGTTGCATAGCCTAGATAGACATAAAAATTCCCCATAAAGAAGGGATGAAACCAAATGTGGAGGATGGCAAGTCGAAGCATGTAAAAACTGGCTGCCATCCACAAATTTTCTGTGAACCTTTGTGAACACAGAACCATTTCTTTTACATTCCAACACAAGGTCCAAAAAGACTACTTCATTACCTTCTTGTAACCCATCAAATGAAAGGCCAAAAGAATTATGTTCTGACTCAAAAATAAATTCAGCAACCTGATTTCTTCCCCCTTCACAAATGAAAATTAAATCACCTATACATCTGCAATATAATTTTATATATTGTTTCATGAATTTTTGTTTATACAAAAACTTTTCTTCAAAACAAAGCCATAAAAAGGTTGGCTGCATGGGGGCAAATGGTGCTCCCATTGGCCGTCCCTTATTTTTGTCTATATATTTGATTGTTATAAGAAAAAAATATATTCTTTAGACAAAAATCTACTAATTTTATTACAAAATTGGAAAAAGGACTATCACCTAACATAAAAAGTAAAGAGGAACGACCATCTTTATGCTTTATTGAAGTGTATATAAACTTTTTACATCTAAAACCAGCCGATACAGCTCCTCATTCCAAACAACTGTCGAAATTTTGTTCAGGAAGTCAAAGCTGTCTTCTATGTATGAGGGAATCTTTTGTACATAAGTAAGCAATAATTGGTGTAACAGGATACCTATATTATGTAGAAAATATTGACAGGCTGATATAATCGGCCTGCCAGGTGGATCTTCCATATTCTTATGGATCTTAGGCAAACAAAAAATGTAGCTAAATCACTACTTTTATTTATAATTTTTTTCTCTACATCTTCCTTAGATAGATATCCTAAACATACACTTTTTTCCATTAGTTCTTCAAACTTCACTTTAGCATCTTCAAATTGTTTACCCTCACATATTTCATACACTTCCTGAACCCTTAAATGATCTAAACACATTTTGTGATACTGTAATACATTCATTATCGCAGTTTTATTACCTTTATTGGCTGGTTTAATTACTAGGTCTTTCCTATTACTTAAGTCTTGTAAAGCCTTCCTTTCTGTATATGTTAAATTATACTCAATGTCCTTTTTGTTGCACTTCACATTATTACAGATATTTTCTCCTTCAAATTTAACCATAGAATTAAAATGTGCAATATTTTCATTCTGAAAGGGTGGAATAAACTTGTTTGCAACAGGGATACTAGATGTGTCCAACATACAATACACATTAACTTCAGTCAATTCAAACAACTCTCTCTCTTTTTCATAACACAAATAAAAACTTTTGTCAAAAGAATTACACTCTGAACATTCGATGCATTTGTTTGAACTATTATTAAAAAACACTCTCAAATGTAACTTGCGTACTAATCTAAAAATTTCTTGTTGCAAAACATGACTTCTGGTGGTAACTGTTGGAATAAACTTCAACCCCAGATTTAACACAACAAACTGTTCCGCTGTTAAATTACAACTGGACAAATTCACAACCATATTCACATCATTATCAAGCAAAGCATCAGTACCATTTTGTTTTCTTACTATTGAACTGCCCAAAATCTTTTTTGTTTGTCCCATTCCGATTATTCCTCCTCTTTGTCCCTGTTGTTGTCCCTCGTTGTGACAAAATCATTGCTGATGTTCTTTGGCCTGTTCCTGTGGAGGTAGCGCCAGAAACTCTGCCTCATTACTCACTCGTGAATCATTCTGACTTCCTCCCTCAGAGGAAGCAAAGGAAATGGAATGAGGTCTCTTAAAGCCTTCATGCTTAGGTTGGTAATTCCTTCGTCTCTGATTGGATGAAGCTACGATGGCCCTACCATTCTCATGCTCACCAATATCCCTTTGCAATTTAGTTTTTTGTACTCTATTAAGTCTGCTTCCAAATCACTCGACCTGTCACTGATTTTTTTCCATCAAGCTTTTAGTATTAACCACACCCAGAGAGTTAGAAATTTCGCTTGACAAAACAGATAGTTCCTGTTTCAATTTTTTCTGCTTTATTTGATTTCTCTCAAGCAGAATTTGTAACCACTCCATTATACATTTATGTGAAACAGCTATCCAGCACTATTTATACTGTTTATCCAAAGTGCAGTTCTCATCAAATGGAGTACTCAGGTTCTTAATAAAGCGTAACCCGCTGGGTGTGATATTAAGATCACTGTATCGCTGTAGACCCATAATGTTGTACTGCACTCTCTTTTCTTTTTCCTAATAACTTTTCAAATTTGTCACATATATCCCTTTTGTCTATAGGTATCACATTAGTTGTATATCCAACTGACAAAAAGGGATTAGGTGCACGTTTTGATTTCTTATTAAAAAACACATCAGAAAACTGTCCTGAATTATGACTTACATTAGGGCTTACAGCTCGGTTCTCGTTCACCACACCAGCCAAATTCTGTGTAGCATTTAAATAGTGTTCTAGCGACCTCTGGGATCCAACTAGGGACCCTATACCACCAACTGCCCCCATGGCAGAGGTGGAATCCTCTCTAAACACTCTGGGAACATCCACATTAGGATCCGAAGACATAATATCACACAACCACTTTTCCAATCACCAAATGTAACACAACCAAAGGATCCAAATGAGATAGTCAGCAGGAACAAATGAAAAGATGCCAAATCGAACTTTTATTCAAAGAAATCGTTCTAGCCCCACGGTGTAAAGAAATCGTTCTAGCCCCACGGTGTAACCATCTTTAAAGAATATAAAAAACTTTTATAACCAGTTCCTTATATACATCAGTTTTAAATTAATCTACCATCATTACTCAATTAAACAATTAAACAAGGTGAAATAAAACTTTTTCTTAAAGCAAACACTTCCAATTTACTTCATTGCTAAGCCCCATAGGGGCTAACGTATTATATTTCAAAATATAAATAGACTCCTTGTATAAAAGTTTATCTTTCAACAACAGTTCATTCCCATATTTCACATTTATTTGTTCCAAATGCTGTCCCATCTGTGCATCTATGTGAGTGCTGAACAACTGATCTGTCCTTATATCTGTTGATGGTGATATAATTAAGCTGTCCATTTACATGGTTAGTAGTAAGTCACTAGTCTGTCCATAGCCAAGTAGGCAATTATAAGCTGACATATCAATATAACTGCTGAGTGTTATCTTGATAAACTGTTTGGTCCCTTCTACTGTAATTTTAGCTTGGTGACCTTTTTGTGGAACTGCTAACATGGTTAGCTCAAGCCAGTCCATAGCATTCATGTAGTTACTAACAGTTATGTTTTTGGCTCAGTCTGGACCATGCAGACTGTTAGCTCACTTTACAGATTGACAGGTTCTTACTAAACCTATAATGAAGGAGAACAAAAGGAAACTCCATGACATCACCCAATATTGGTGCGGCATTAATAATGTCCTCCATTAAGTAGAATTTCCACACATATCCCAAGTGAAAATTTGTGAGCACCCAACCACTCATCCAGACTGGTTTTAAATGTTATCAGGGAGAGCACTTTCTTGATATGAAAGGGGAGCGTATTCCAGGAATGGGGTACACGTTGGGTAAGATACCTGCTGAACCAGCTGGCATTCTTAATGTGGCAGCATAGCATGAGATCTCCAGCACAGCTGTATATTTAGGTGAAGAAGTGACCCATCTCTGTGACCAACAAAAGTTAAACTGTTTCCCGGTTCTTGTTGACTGCAGTTTCTTAGCTGGCATGTTCATATGCAGGAATCTGCTGAGAGTTATGCAGTCCCCTCTTTGTGAATTAGCAGATACCAACAGTGGTCTGCCCACTTACTTGCAGAGTGATTTATAGCTGGGATAACTTCTACATATGTTGAGCGTTAATTTGATTGACTTGACAACTTAATGGTTGACTATTAAAATAATTACCTGGCCATGAATCCTCTTTGTGCTATGCAGTTTGTCTGTTTAGGTCCATGATATTTGTTTAACTGCTAATGTCTTCAGGTACATTTGAGAGATGTGTAACTAATCTGTTCATATATACCTACCTGTGGTGTATTTGACCAATTACCTATCAAAGGGCAGTTTGTTGACCTAAATATTTAACTTTTAAATAGTATGCTGTTAACATGACTTCATATGAGCTGGGTATCGTTTAGTTGATTTATTTAAATACATGCAGATCTGTAAAGCTGTCAGTTGAAGACAGCCTGAGCTAAATAGCACCAATATAGGTATTGTAGGGGCTAAGGTATGTAGCACCCTATTGCAAAGCCTGAGGTACTGAATGGTAATTTAAGCACTGCAGCTAACACTATGAAGCTATGCTTCCCTTATACCTGCCTCTTTCTTTCTTTGTCTATGTCTCAATCAATACTGAAGAATTCCTCTCATGACATATACTGTACCACTTCATCTGGCTATTCTATCTAAGGTCCATCAACCTCTCTGTAAAATACTATTTCCCAAAGTCAGTCTAGAGTCATCCAGTTTTTAGGTGCCAACAAAGTCCTTTTTATCTCTCCTGTGACATTCTTCATCTCACACTCTTGCATTCTGGCAGCGCGATGTGGCCAGGTGATATCCTGACTTTCTCTTGTGTCTTCTCTTTTAGGGTAAACACCATGTTTGATAACACTGTGCTGCCACTTCCTTCTGTCTGAATCTTCCTTCCTGTAATGGCCACAGTACTGAAAATCTATTCCATTACTTTTCCTGGGACAGAAGTGAGACTAACAAGAATGTTATGTATGGAGCACCAAGATTACACTCTGATATTGGGAAAAAGATAAACATATTCAGTGCTTCCCTAGTACGAGCCCTTATTGCATCAACACTTAGGAGTGTTTAACAAAGGTTTAAGCCCCCCCCCAAGTGCTGTTATAATTGGGTCTCACACTAGGGACATTGCCACCAGGCAAAACACAATCCCATATTTTAAAACAGTTTTAAAACTAGTAGAACTTTATTCTGCCATACTTATAAAACAAATGTCAGAAAGAAGGGTCTAACAGCTTTTTCAGCTCTTTGTTTCACAGAGGGGCACTTTGTTTCTGCCTGCTGTCTCTTTGATTGTGCTAGTGTTTTGCCAGCTTTCAAAGGTTTTGATAGCCACTAAAACACTTCCCACTCCCACACTTTTTTCTGTAATTGGTAGTGAGTGGAGCAGATAAAGTTCAAAGCACTGCAAAGAATTTTGATCATATCTGTGAGTATAATTAGCTGTGTTCTCAACATAAATGCTAAGATTCAGCTCTCAAGCTTCACTGTCAGAGTGAATTTCCTGGCATTCATGTCTCGAACACGTAATATACTGGTTATAATTGGAGACCCAGTGATAATCCTCCCTAATATATCCCAGTTCTTTCCAAGCCAGTACCTTTATGCAAGGAAACTACCACTGCTATCCTCCAGTTCTGTAGCTCAACTCTGGTTTGTAAATAGAGATTAACAGGACTACCAGCTCTTTTATAACATACTCTATCCAGAGCTTGTACTTTATCTCCTTAAAATCCCTTGAGTTCTTTATCTGTGTTATCCCTTGTCACTTCCCTTTCTGCCCATTTGTCTCCACATTTCTGACCTACTGCCCATGCTGGCACTCCAACTCATCATTTCTCCCAAAGGGTGAAGAACTCATACCAGATGTCTTCCTAATAAGTAGTATTTTTGGCTATTTTACCCATCCCTTACCTCCAGGGTATTTTCTTCTCCTGCATCATCTTAGTATGCTTCCTTTTTCCTGCTATCCTCGTAATCCCTTTTCTTATCTTATCCTATAGTTCTCATCCTCCTGTGTACCCACATCACGTCACCCATCATATCTATTACTGCTATCTCTAGGGCAAGACCAATCCAAAACAAAAACACTTAGCGGGGTGATGCTACTCTGTTCATTATAAATGAAGTTAAAAACCAAAAATGAGCTTTTAGCCTAGAAGAATCATTATCCTGGAGCTGACATGTTTATATGTCACAACATCTGAAAAAAAACATTGGTGCTAATAGAATACAGTGTGCATTCATATCTAAACATTCTAATTTATCCAACTGGTATTCAGATTTCAGACTTAACACAATAAAGAACTGAAGCTCGCTGACTGTGTTTCTGAAGTCTGCTTGGGGTATAACATCTACATAAACATTTCTAAGCAAAAATCCTAAATCTTCTGGACTGGGCAATGTTGCATACTTAAGAGCCCTACAGATGTCCTCCAACTGTTCCTTGGTAAATTGCCTTTCCAGTCGCTCTTGCCATAGTTTTTATTCAATATTTTGTATGCCTTACTAACGATTGTTTTTTAAAAGGCAGTTCTGCATGGTTAGTTTTTCATGTAGCACCCCTCTATCCATTTCCTTTGCCTATATTCAGTTATCAGTCTCAGGTATGGAAGGCAGTTTCGGACCTGCAGTCCAGTCTTCTGTTCGGCCTCATCCTGTGCTGTTAACCTTCCCTCCCTAGTTATTTGCTCCAAATACTTTGGGTCTTTTGTTAATTTTCTCCAGTAAATTCCAGCTCCATCTTGCCTATTTTCTGTACCCCTACTTGTAGTCACCCCTATTGGTCAAAACTCCTTTCTCCAGTCCCTTGTTAGTTTAGTTCTAAGAATACGATGAATGTAATGTTTTCTCTCGGTTTAACTTCTCCAAGTCTTTTGAGTGTCTAATACCATGAAAGGAATGGACCCCATACCAATCATGGTATGATTACAGTTCATGAAATTTGTATTGTTTCAGTCTTTGATGTTAGACAACAGTCCTCTTGTCTGTACCCACAGTGTGCCCAGAATGGCCTCCTTCTGTAATTCATATAGGTTTACATGTACTGATAGCATATCTAAGTATGACTAAATTCTTTTTCATTAGACCAATTACTCCTAATACTACTGGAACTGTCTAGAGCATCTTTTTCCACATTGCTCTAGGTTCTGCTGCAAATCCTGATTTTTTTATGTTCTTCGATCTTGTAGCCCAGGCAGATATGACCCTAGCCCTGAGTAGCATTCTGCCATCACCCAGAATGATGCGGGAGTACAAGGACAAAATGATTGACTTCAACAATTGGCTGAGCTTCTGGTGCCATTCTAAAGGGATCCAGTATCTGTCTGCCTGGGATGACATGGTCGACAGACCACGATGCTTTGCCAGAGATGGCCTGCACCTGTCACCCCTGGGATTCCGGATACTGGCCAAGGTTCTTGCCGCCCCTATAGTGCCTTTTTTAGGCAAGGTTCAAATGACAAATTCACCACCGTAACAGGAACAGGCAAGCAAAAACTGAGGGTGATGCTACTCAATGCTAGAAGACTAAATCTCAAAATGCACTCACTTGAGGCACTCCTTAAAATGGAGAACATCGATATCTGTGCAGTGACTGAGACCTGGTTCAAGGCTCCAGAGAGCACCTCTGCACTACCAGGCTATAACTCATACCACACTATTCAGCCATGTAACTTGGACAGGAACACCAAAGGCAGAGGTGTGTCCATATTCATTAAGGATATCCACGCCTCCAGGCTAGTTGCTCAGCATAATGCAGCCGAGGTCATCCAAGTGCAACTAACTCTGGGCAAAACTGCAATCCAAATTGTAGCTTGCTACAGATCACCCACCATGCTCCAGGACTCCCACTCCTCTTTTCTTGATGTACTGGAAAATATTAGGGTTCAACCAAACACCCTAATAATGGGCGATTTCAACTACCCCTCTATTAACTGGGAAAACTACTCATGCACCAACAGCTTCGCTCAACGCTTTCTGGAATTCATAAACTCCAATGCCCTGGATCAACTTATCCACACCCCCACCAGGGGCAACAATATCCTAAATCTAGTCATTACCAACATGAGTGACCGGTGTTCCGCACCTGAAGTCAACGCCTCATTGGTCCGATCCGACCATAAGGTAATTACCCTAGATATCCACATCCTGCCCCCACTCCCCATTAAGGAAACCATGGTAAAAAATTCTCCAAAGCCAACTTCATGCTTCTTAAGACAGAAGTGGTGAACTTCATGACACCCATGCAGATGGACAATACAGTTACGACTACTGAATCCTACACAATTGCACTTTATAAGCACTTACATGAGTGCATGGATCATGCTATCCCAAACAGAACCAAGACACTATCCTCCAAAAAAAGGAAGCCAATCTTTTGGTCCCCTGCCATAAACAAACTGTACAACAGAAGGAAGAAACTGTTGCAAAAGAGAGTAAAATCCCATGAGTGGAGGAGCTGCCTGGTCAGCCTCAGTAAGAAGCTGCAATCCCTGATAAAATCCTCCAAAGCTAGTTACGAAAACAAAATCACCACTGATTCTAAAGACAACCACAAAGTATTCTATAGCTATGTCAAGAATCTCAATGGCAACACTCAGATTTGCTCTGAGTTACAGCACAATGGCACTAAATATACAGACCCAAATGATATTGCCAACATCCTGGCAGATAGGTTCAGTGCTAACTTTACCCCCCTCTCACCTCCTAAAGAGCCCATCTCTATACTGGAAGAATGCAAAGTTCCTGTAATCATGGCTGCACAGGTAAAAACCACACTCTCCAAAGCCGAGAACACAGCATCCATGGGACAAGACAACATCCCAGGCTGTGTTCTACATGAACTACAGAACGAACTGGCACCCCACCTAAGTACCATGTTCACTCATAGCCTCACCTCAGGCTTTGTGCCTGAGTGACGTAGGGGTTTATGCACAGCGACGGTTATCCAACTCCACAAGGGGGGAGCCACCATGGACCCCGGGAACTACCACCCCATTAGTCTGATGAGCCTGGTCTGTAAGGCCATGGAATATCCCCCTTTGAATTTTTATCCCTGGGATAATAATTTGCCCTTTGCTGGGGCTCAAATGCAAAGAGTTTACCTCTGTTTCATAGGTTCATAGGTTGGTACTAGGCTATCGGCCCTAGGGCCTATGCAAGCCTAGCCATAACAATTCCCAATTCCCTGGATATTTCTTCCCACGATATTTACTTCTCTGGACCCCTGTCTAGCAGGGCGACTGACATGATCCCCGGGTGAATTTCCTATCTCCCATCCAATCATCAAGGTTCCTTTTGAAGAGGGCCAATGATGTGCTCTGCTTGACATGTATGGGCAGTCTCTTCCAGAGTATGGGGAGTCTCTGGGTCAGGAACCTATCCCTCCAGCATGTTTTGTTCATTGTGATGACAAGGTTTAGATCCCTGGAGAGTGTGGCTCTGAGGGATTGGGATTTCTTTAAGTGGATCATGTCCAACAGCTCAGGGTTTGTATGTTAAGCAGAGATCACCTCTGAGTAGACGATATGCCAAAGATTATAGCTGGAATTGTTTTAGATGGTCAGCATATGGCATCTGCTTTAGGCCTGTGATTCTTTTAGTGAGGTATTTCTGTGACCTTTCCAGCTGTTGGAGATGTCTTGTGAGGTACATACCAAATGGGGCATTATACTCTATAATGGGTCTAATGAGGGATGAGTACAGTGGGACAATGACCTCCTTTTTTCTGGATGAAAAGCCCTTAGTGATGAGGTGTGCCACATAGAAGGATTTCCTGACTGTTGTGGTGATGTGGTTATCGAAAGTGAGACCTCTGTCCACCTGTGTCCCTAAGTCTCTCATCACACTTTTGATGTTTAGCATCCTGCCACCTATGTGGTAATTCATGGGTACATGTTTTTTTCCAAAGGGGATAACTATACATTTCTTGGCATTAAGCTTGAGCCCATGGCTCTGGCACCAGGCATCTGTTTCTGTAAGGCCTTTTTGTAGAATATCCACATCATTTGGGGATTCAGTAATGGCTCCCAGTTTGCAGTCATCTGCAAACTTTGTTAGCCAGAGTCCCTTAGTGTTGGCCTGTACTTCAGAGAAGTAGATGACAAACAAGAGTGGTCCCAGGACTGAACCCTGAGGTACTCCACTTGTCACTTGTCTGGAGCTGGATTTGGAGTTGGCTACTTTTACAGTCTGGATTCTGTCAGTAAGCCAGTTGGCAACCCATCGAGTGACGTAGGGGTTTATGCCCAGTTTAGTAAGTTTATCTATGATTCCAGAGTGGGGAATGGTGTTGAAGGCCTTGGCGTGGCCCAGATAGGCTGTGTGGACCACCTTACTCTCATCCACAGCTCTGGAGACTGATTCAAAGAAGTCAATCAGATTCAGGAGACAAGATCGGCCCTTCACAAACCCAAACTGGGTGGGGTCCAGTGTTTGAAGGTTGCCAATGTCTTTGTTTATAAGTTCCATGATAATGCGTTCCATGCCCTTGCAGATCAGGCTTCTCAGACTGATGGGACAGTAGTTCCCGGGATCCAAGGTGGATACTCCCTTGTGGAGCGGGATAACTGTAGCTGTGCGCCACTCAGTGGGCACAAAGCCGGAGGTGAGACTATGATTAAACATGACACTTAGGTGAGGTGCCAGTTCATTTTGTAGTTCATGTAGTACACAGCCTGGGATGTCATCTGGTCCCATGGATGCTGTATTCTTAGCTTTGGAGAGTGCGGTTTCTACCTGTGTGATTATCGGAATTTGGCAATCTTTTGGTATTGAGATGGGCCCTTTAGGGAGTGAGAGGGGGGGGTGAAGTTGGCACTAAATCGATCTGCCAGGATATTGGCAATATCCTTGGGATCAGTATATTTAATGCCATTCTGTTGTAGCTCAGAGCAGATCTGAGCATTGCCATTTAGATTCTTGGCATAACTATAGAATGCCTTGTTGTTGTCTTTGGAATCTTTGGCAATTTTATTTTCATAACTAGCTTTTGAGGATTTTATGAGTAATCTCAGCTTCTTACTGAGGCTGGTGAGGGAGTTTTGTGCATCCTGAGATTTTCCTCTTTTCTGTAACAGTTTCTTCCTTCTGTTGTATAGTTTGTTTATAGCAGGGGACCACCAGATTGGCTTCCTTTTTTTGGAGAAGAGCATCTTGGTTCTATTTGGGATGGCACAATTCATGCACGAGTGGATGTGCTCATACAGTGCCTTAGTGTCATGGTCACTGAAATGTATGTGATCAGTGTGAGATGCATCTTAGACATCTGTAAGCAGTCCTTTATCTATGAATGTGGGACGCTGTGAAATTTTTTTTTTTTTTTTGCAATCTATCCAGGTTCTTAGGATTATACGGTTGTACCCTAATACTTTCCAGTGTATCAAGAAATGAGGAGTGTGAATCCTGGGGCATGGTGGGGGGTCTGTAGCAAGCTACAATTTGGATTGCGGTCTTGCTCAGAGTTAGTTGCACTTGGATAATCTCAGATGCATTATGCTGTGCAACTAGCCTGGAGGTGTGGATATCCTTAATGAATATGGACACGCCTCCGCCTTTAGTGCTTCTTTCTGGGTTAGGTGGCCGAAAGGTGTGGTATGAATTGAAGCCTGGTAATGCAGGGGTGCTCTCTGGAGATTTGAACCAGGTCTCTGTCACTGCACAGATGGCACTGACTCCAAAGACAACCACAAAGCATGCTATAGCTATGTCAAGAATCTAAATGGGAACACTCAGATCTGCTCTGAGTTACAGCACAATGGCACTAAATATACAGAACCAACTGATATTGCCAACATCCTAGCAGATAGGTTCAGTGCTAACTTTACCCCCCTCTCACCTCCTAGAAGGCCCATCTCTATACCGGAAGAATGCAAAGTTCCTATAATCACGGCTGCACAGGTAAAAAACACACTGTCCAAAGCCAATAACACAGCATCCATGGGACCTGACAATATCCCAGGCTGCGTTCTACATGAACTACAGAATGAACTGGCACCCTACCTAAGTACCATGTTCAATCATAGCCTCACCTCAGGCTTTGTACCCACTGAATGGGGCACCGCGACGGTTATTCCACTCCACAAAAGGGGAGCCACTATGGACCCCGGGAACTACCGCCCCATTAGCCTGATGAGCCTGGTCTGCAAGGCCATGGAATGTATCATCATGGAACTCATAAACAAAGACATTGGTAATCTCCAAACTCTGAACCCTACCCAGTTTGGATTTGTAAAAGGCAGAGCATGTCTCCTAAACCTGATTGACTTCTTTGAAGCAGTCACCAAAGCCATAGATGAGGATAAAATGGTTCACACAGCTTATCTAGATCTCACCAATGCTTTCGACACCATCCCGCACTCTGGAATTATAGATAAGCTCACTAAACTAGGTATAAATCCCTATGTCACAAGATGGGTTGCCAACTGGCTCACAGACAGAACCCACACTGTGAAAGTAGCGTATTCCAAATCCGACATCAGACCATTGACAAGTGGAGTACCACAGGGTTCAGTCCTGGGTCCTCTCCTGTTTGGTATCTACTTCTCTGAAGTGCAGGCCAACACAGAAGGTATTTGGCTAACAAAGTTTGCTGATGACTGCAAACTAGGAGCCATAATCGAAACACCTAATGATGTGGACAAACTACAAAAGGGCCTCACTGAGACAGATACCTGGAGTCAAAGCCATGGCCTGAAGCTCAATGCCAAAAAGTGTATTGTCATCCCCTTTGGTAAAAACTCTGTACCCATGAACTACCACATAGCTGGTAATCTACTTAATGCCGAAAATGTGATAAGAGACCTTGGGACACAGGTGGACAGTAGTCTCTCCTTTGATAATCACATCGCCACAGTGGTCAGGAAATCCTTCTACGTGGCTCATCTCATCACAAAAGGATTCTCATCCAGAAAAAAAGAGGTCATTGTTCCCCTCTACTCATCACTCATTAGACCCATTATAGAGTACAACGCCCCTTTTGGTATGTACCTCACAAGACATCTACAACAACTGGAAAGACCACAGAAATACCTCACAAAGAGGATTACTGGCCTCAAACAGATGCCCTATGCAGACTGTCTCAAAAAACTACAGCTTTACTCTATCGCATATCGCCTACTCAGGGGCGATCTCTGCCTAACATACAAAGCTATGTCAAACCCAGAGCTGTTGGACATGCTCCACTTAAAGAAATCCCAATCCCTCCGATCTACACACTCTAGGGACCCAAACCTTGGCACCACAATAAACAGAACATGCTGGAGGCATAGATTCTTATCCCAGAGACTTCCCATACTCTGGAACAGACTACCTATCTATGTCAAACAGAGCTCCTCATTAGCACTCTTTAAGAAAAATCTTGATGATTGGATGGGAAATTCATCCCGGGGATCACTTCTGTGGCTCTGCTCGACAGGGGCACAGGAAAATAATTTTCTTGGGTGGCGAAAGCCAGGTTACATTTTTTGGCTAAGCTTGTATGGGCCCTAGGGCCGATAGCCTAGTACCTACCTATGAACCTGTGAACAACCACCATGGTCTTTACAAGCCTAGCTGTGCAACCTAGGCCAGTTTTATCCCTGATTTCCTAGGGATGCCTATATGGTGGGTATGTTAGTAAGGAGGGAGCTAAGTGTTTTATGGGGAAGGTATGTTAGCTGGGGATTAATTTACTTACTGTCAACCTCTTTCCATCAGAGACATGGGGGCCAGATCAAGGGTGAATTTGCGATTTCCCATCCAGTGATAAAGGTTTCATTTGAATAGGGTCAGGAATGAACTCTGCTTCATGTAGATGGGGACCTTATTCCATAGCACAGGGATCTTTTTGAGACACCTATCAATCTCTCCAGCATGTTCTAATTATGTCACAAGCAAAGCTCAGGTCCTTCGATCTAGTGTTTGTGACACTGTTTGTTTTGCAGATGTGTAAAAGATCCATCAGAGCTGGCTCTGAGGATGCCTTATATGCCAGAATAGATCACCTCTCTGTAATCTGTAGGAGGCTGAGTACAGGGATAAGGCCTTAAGGTGATTTGTGTAGGTCTGAGTATTCATACCCTGGATTTCCTGGTGAGGAACCTTTGAGAGCATTCCAACTGTTGCAAGTACCTGGTTAGGTACCTGCAAAAGGGAGCATTGTACTCAGTGATGGATCTGATAAGGGCTGAGTAGAGTGGTATTATAACTTCCTTGGACCTGGAAGCCATACCCTTGCTTATGAGCTGGGCAGCATAGAATGAGTTTCTTACTATCTTGGCTACTACATGTTGATGAAAGGCCAGATTACTGTCTACATATGTGCCCAGATCCTTAACTGCTGGGTCAGCTCTTAGGGGTATTTTATCAATGGAGTAATTAGCTCAGATGGATGATTTCCCAAGGGGCAACATAATGCATTTTTTAGTGCTGAGCTTTAGTCCATGGCTTTGGCACCAGTTATTTGTGTTAGGCACTCTTGTAGGATGTTGATGTTGTGTGGGGAATCTATCTATCCATCCATCCATCCATCCATCCATCCATCCATCCATCCATCCATCCATCCACAACCCCTTTTTTCCGTGTTTGCACATGGGATGGGGGTGTCACTTCAATAGTGCAATCATCCAAATCCAAGGTTTACACCATCGGGTAGCTAGCCCTGCCATGGTAGTTCTTTCACACCACACACTCTAACATACACTAACACCTGTGGTCAATTTAAAGTGTCCAGTCCACTTAGTGCATGTCTTTGTAATGTGGGAAGATATCTATGCTCCCAATTAACAGTCATGTGTGAACTTGGTGAGCCAAAGGCCTTTCACATTAGCCTTGACTGCTGATGCCAAACAGGAGCAGCCCCAACATGGAGCCCTGAGGTACTCTGCTGGTGACCAGTCTCCTGGTGGAAGTGACCTCTCCAATCCTCACTTTTTTGGTCCTATCTATGAGCCAACCGGTAATTCAGTGAGTTATGTAGGGATTTATGCCTAGTTCTGAGAGTTTGGTAACAATACATGAGTGTGGTATTGTATCAAACATGTTAGCCAAGTCAAGCTAGGTGGTATGCACCATTTCCCCCCCTCATCTATAGCCTTGGTGACCCTCTCAAAGAAGTCTACCAGATTAAGTAGGCAAGACCTTCTCTTAACAAAGCCAAACTGGGATAGTTCCAGTGTCTGTAGGTTGCCAATGTCTTTTTTTGAGCATTTCCATGATAATTCATTCCATGGCTTTGCATATCAGACTTGTCAGATTGATGGGGTTGTAGTTCCCAGGATTGGTTGATTGTCTGCCCTTATGAAGAGGGATAACTATTGTGGCCCTCTTTTCACCTGGTGTATAACCTGTTTTGTGGTCCTGCTAGGTCATATTTTAGGCTATTTAGGAGAAAACTGGGGATAATTTCAGGGCCCACTGAAGCAGTGTTTTGTTTGCTTTAGATAGCAACACCAGAACATGCTCCCTATTGATAGCTGGGGGAGGGGATATGCTAGAAGAGATTTCACAGGAAGGGGTAGTGGAGAGAGGATCGTGGCGTGAAGTTAGAGCTAAATTTATCAGCCAGAAGGTTCACTATGTCAACCTAGTCGGTGAAGGTTGTGCCATTTACCACCAGTACTGCACACTGCTGTCACCTTTAAGGTTCCTGACATAGCTGAAGAAGCCCTTGTGCTTGCCCTTATCCTGGGAGGCTATCCTGACCTCATAACTTGCCTTGCTAGACTTTATTAGATCTCATAGTTTCTTATTTAGATGAATCAGAGAGCTGTTTTCACTATGAGAGTTGCTTTTTTCTGATTTTGGCCATGACTTTGTATCTTTTGATATATACCCTGTTAAGGTTCTTATTCCAGTGGTGAGTTTGTTTTTTGTGTTAGACCCGGGCTTACTTCTGGTAGGTATGGCAACCTCAATGCAGCCATTTGCATGTTTGTACAGGGGTTCTGTAAATAAGTCTGCATAGATGGCTATGTTCTTGGAGTTTGGGGAAGCCGTCGCTTAGTGGGATGTACTTTGCTTTAGAATAGTTCCTAACTGTTATGGGTTTAGTTGGGTTTTCTGGTTGATTTTTATTTCGCGGGAGACAGCTTTGTGGTCTGATCCTCATCAATGAGAATGTGACTGCGGGGGGGTGGGGGGGCAGCACTCTCCCATTTGCTGAGTACTAGGCCCAATATGTTTGATCCTCAAGCTGGAGTGTGCACCATCTGGTCCAAGTCCAGGAACATTATGCTTGTGAGTTAGAGGCAGAGTACATTTCCCAGTCTATAGAAAAATCTCCCATGAATAAGGTATTTGTCTGGATGGTGAGCAACTCTAGTAGGTCTAGGTTAGAGCTGTGACCTTTGTAGGTCATAGAGGTTGACCTGTAGCTGGCAAGGACATGGTAAGGGGCCTTCTATATAGATGCTTGGACACCGATGAACTCCAGAGCATCATCCTGTTTAACCAGCCTGGAGATTGAGACACCTCCCTGCTTAGCCCCTGTATGTGCTGCTGTTGGCTGAAATGTGTGGTAGGCTTTGTAGCCTTGCACTGCTTGAGTACTTTCTGTGGCTTTAAACCAAGTCTCAGTAACAAAAAGATGTCTACATTCTCCAGAGTTCCATACTTAAATTCTTACCCTTTTTATAAGTCCATACATTATGGCTTTATTTTGCAGGTCATTCTTTCTTCCATATGAATTTCTTTTGTTACCCTTTTGATCTACTGCCATAATTTAGTCTTTTTTTAAATGAATATAAACTCTGTCTGCATCAATTCCAGTATGTAATTTGCATATTGTCAGAAGACAAGCTATCGTTCTATAGTTCTTAGGAATTCTTGCAGGTTCACTGTTAAGGAGAAGTATTGCTTTTCCTGGTGTTCACCAGGTTGGTGTCTGTTCCAGATACACATATAAGTTATTCTTACTCATGGCTAAATTTTGGTGTAAAGATGTTAATGCTTTAAGCCAGAAGTTAGGTACTATGTCTGGGCTTGGGGTTTTTCATCTAACAGCTTTTCTTAATTTTAGCTCAATTTTCAATTTCTCTGCCCAATCTTTCATCCTATTTCATAGCCTTTACATCATAGCTTCTTACTCTTTCTTTTATAGGTATATAGGTGTTTACTAGACTAAAGACCACAAGGCCTTTTTAAGTCTAGCCATGCATGCCAAATCTCTGACAACTTCTGGTACCCTTGATAAGTATAAGCAGGGGCTTGGGAGACGAAACATTTACAAACAGGGGCCTGGGTGATGAACCATTTACAGGTTGCCTGTGTCCATTAGGGACATAGATGTCAAACCAGAGATGAATTTCCTGTTCTTCATCCAATTGTCCAAGTTACACTTGAATTGGGTTAGGGTGGAACTTTGCGTCACATAAATGGGGAGCCTGTTCCAGAGAAGGGGTAGTCTCTGGGATACATACCTCTCTTATATCACAGGCAAGGTTTAAGTCTTTAGAATAGGTAATTATGGTGTTGTTTGCTTTGTGGTTATACAGGAGGTCCATCAGAGTGAGGTCTGACAATGTCCTGTATCACAGGCATAGATCTCCCCTCAACAGCCTATAGGAGACAGAAGGTGGTCTGCACAGGGCATTTTACTTATGCCCTGTATTCTTTTGTTGTTGGATATGCCTGGTTAGGTACATACCAAAGGGGACACTGTACTCTATGGTAGGTCTGACAAATTCCAAATACAATGGAAAAATGACTTACTTGGACCTAGATTACATTCCTTTGTTTATAAGTTGTGCAACATAGAATGATTTCCTCACTACTGTCGAGACATGCTGGTCAAATGCTAAATTACTGTCTGTGTGTGTCCCTAAGTCCCTGACTACTGGGTCGACTCTAAGAGGTGTGTTGTCAATATGATAGTTACCAGGAGTGGATGGCATCCAGAAGGATACTATTATGCATTCTTTGGCATTTAGTTTTTGTCCATGACACTGATAACAGTTGTTTGTCTATGTCAACCCTTCCTGAAGAACATTTGTGTCAGTGTGGGATTCAATGACATCTCCAAATTTGCAGTTATCTGCAAATTTAATGAGCCAGTGATCACTGACACTGGCCTTGTGTTCAGAAAAGTAAATGCCAAAACAGAGCGGTCCAAGGACCGATCCCTCAGGGACTCCACTTGCAACTAGCCTCTTTGTAGAGGTGGATTCCCCATTTCTAACTTCCTGTGTCCTGTCTGTGAGCCAGTTGGCTATTCACCAGATGACATATGGGTTTGTACCTAACCTCTTGATTTTGTCAACAATGCCTGAGTGGGGTATTGTGTCAAATGCCTTGGCTAGGTCAAGGTAGGCAGTGTGAACCATTTTGCCCTCATCCATTGTTTTGGTGACCTTCTCACAGATGTCCACCAGGTTGAGTAGGCATGACCTACCCTTGACAAAACCAAATTGGGTTGGGTCCAGTGTCTGGAAGTTAACTATATCATTATAGATAATTTCCATGATAATTCTTTCATGGCTTTACATATATGACTAGTGAGGCTTATGGGTCTGTAGTTTCCAGGGTCTGTAGATGTTCCACTTTTGTGCAGAGAGATGACTGCTTCTATTCTCCATTCATGAACCATGAAGTCTGTTTGGAGGCTACACGTAAATAGCCATTAAACAGGGTCAGATAAGTCATGTATTGTGCTATTTAGAAAGCATCCTGGGATATAAGCGGCGGTGGTGCAGCCGTAGCGTTGTTGCCTCACAGCAAGAGGTTCTCCCATTCGATTCTCAGCTGGAGCACCTTCTGTGTGGAGCCTGCATGTCCTCCCCGCGGTCGAGTGGCATTCAAAAGACATGCGTAGAATGGGCATGCCTTCGTTGAAGGATGGGCATCGAACTGGCACCTCGGCACCCGTAAAAAAATCTACTGCCAATCATTGGCGGACCAGAGTTCCACTGTGGCAACCCCTAACCGGGAAAAGCTGAAAGAACAAGAAAGCATCCTGGGATATTCTCTGGTCCCATTGATGCAGTGTTCTTGGCCTTAGAGAGAGCATTAAGAACCTGTTCCCTAGTGATAGCAAGGGGAGTTATATTTGATTGCATTTTCTGAGGGAATGTTAAGAGGGAGAGAGGAGTAAAATTGGAGCTGAATTTGTCAGCCAGCAGATTTGCAATATCATCTGGCTCAGTATAGGTGGCTCCATTTACAATGAGCTCTGCACACAATTGTATATTGCTTTGGAAGTTGCGGACATAACTAAAGAATGCCTTGTGGTTGCCCTTGGCCTGAGATGCCAAAGTTACCTCAACTATGGCTTTGGTAGACTTTATTTGTCCTCTGAGATGTTTGGTTAGTTTGATGGGAGTGCTTTTATCCTGCTCGGTGCTGCACCTCCTAATTCTTGCCATGATTTTCTTCCTTCTGTTATACAGCCGATTGATTTTGTGATTCCACCAGGGTGGCTTGTTTTTTGAGGTAGTTCTGTACTTCTTCCTGGTGGGTACAGCTGCCTCTATGAAGCTATTAACATGCTTGTATAGGGTTTTAATTCTTCTATCCTTTCATCATCATTGTTACGTCCAACAGGGTCTTCCTAACTATTTCTCCAAAATGTGACTATTTCTTTTTTATGGTGGTGTTTCTATACCTTTTGTTTTGTTTCCCAATTCTCTATAGAATCGTTTTTAGTCATCAATGAATTGCTTATTTTGTACTTTTCCTTTATATTTATCTAAATACTTTCTACATTTTCTGCCTGTGCTGATATTCTGAGTTTATTATTGGCAACGGTTTATGATAAATCTTGGTCTGCTTTAATACAATAAAATAAAGAATTTTTGATGATTTGTTCCCTTTTCTGTATTCTTCTAACAGTGATACTTCTTGTCTTAATTGTTTTACAGTTTTCTCTATTCAGTGCTTCCATGGTGACATTTTAGTTATTTCCTTCCTTTCCTCTGTTACTATATATGGTTGTAATAGCTGTTTATCGTTATTAGTTTAGCTGCACAGTAATATATTCTGCTTATTTCTGTTAGATGAATTTCTCTTAAAAGTCATGATTACCGCATTCATCTGTTTTTGAGTCTACTTTTAGTAATATATTTCTTTCACTTATCTTAATATGCCTATCCATCTCTATTATATCAAGCAGGACTTCCATTAAATCATTTTCTTCTGGATTGAAAGCATTTTCTTTGCTCAGTGATTGCTGTAAGTAATCACAGAAAATTCAAAAAAATCTTCCTGTGACATACCCTCCTCAGATGCGTCCTGATTTGGCTAATCTTTAGAAGAAAAAAGTCACAGGCATTCAGAACTGCCATATAGATGAAAAAGGTACGACAACCCTGTGTTTCTGAAGGTTAGCCAATCAGTCCACTTATGCTGTGCTGATGAGGTCGTAGGAAGACTGAAACATGCATGTCCACAGCTAGTGGGGTTTGACTTTATTAGCCTGAATTTGTCCATTAATAGACTTAAGAAAAAAGTCACGAGCATTCAGAACTGCCATATAGCTGAAACACCTGATGTCCTTAAGGGGTCATATGCATATATCTCATTATCCTCTTTTACAAGAAGTTTTAAATCACACAGTAAAAAGTCTAGCTTGGCTAGGATTTTCTTGTATTTTTTGCTAATTGGTTTGGCTGTGTGTCCTGCTTACTCTTTTATTAAGTTGTTAGATGGGATATTTTGCAGACACCTTAACGGTTATGCACATCAGCTGGGTACGACAACCGTGTAATTTTCTTGAAGTTTTTTACTAAGTATCTTCTAGCTACAAATTCTGGCCTTCTTGCATAATAGTAACATTAAATCATTTCTTCCTTATCCTCAGTAGTCCACATATTTATAGATCTTTTTTGCCCTGTCAATTTTTGTGTTTTTTGTGGACTCTTTCTATAATGGGGTGGGACTGTGAGGTATCTTATGCCTGAGCCTGGCCTAACCCTGTTATAGGAATGTTTCCTTATTCTGAGGATTCTGCACTGCCTTTTTCCAGTCCTGGCACCAGTGCATACAGCAGAATTTGGCACCATTTTATCCTGGGACCTGTGTGCTCAGCTGTCTTTTGTATTTTTAACCTACCATTCTCCATGACATATGCTATATAAAATGCACTGTATAGGTCAGTGTCATCTTATTGAGATTTTGTGAAAACAGCGTCCACCACATGAAGATATTCAGCAAGATTTGAGGATGAATTCAGTTCCAGCAGTACTACTCTCCTTTTCTTGCTGATTTCTTCTCTGCATTCAGATGCCAAATAATGTTCTGTATGATTGTTGCTGTTTTTCTTAAGGACCTTTATTCACAATCCTACTTCTCCTTACTTCTTGAGCTCCCCATTCACATGTTTCATATCCTACTCCTCCTTACTTCTTGAACTCCCCATTCCCGTGTTTCCTATCCTACTTCTCCTTACTTCTTGAACTCCCCATTCCCATGTTTCCTATCCTACTTCTCCTTACTTCTTGAACTCCCCATTCCCATGTTTCATATCCTACTTCTCCTTACTTCCTGAATTTCCCATTCCTGTGTTTCATATCCAACTTCTCCTTACTTCTTGAACTACCCATTCCCATGTTTCATATCCTATTCTCCTTAATTCTTGAACTCCCCATTCCCGTGTTTCATATCCTACTTCTCCTTACTTCTTGAACTCCCCATTCCCATGTTTCATATCCTACTTCTCCTTACTTCTTGAACTCCCCATTCCCAAGTTTCATATCCTACTTCTCCTTACTTCTTGAACTCCCCATTCCCGTTTCATATCCTACTTCTCCTTACTTCTTGAGCTCCCCATTCCCATGTTTCATATCCTACTTCTCCTTACTTCTTGAACTCCCCATTCCCATGTTTCATACCCTACTTCTCCTTACTTCTTGAACTCCCCATTCCCATGTTTCATACCCTACTTCTCCTTACTTCTTGAACTCCCCATTCCCATGTTTCATATCCTATTCTCCTTACTTCTTGAACTCCCCCATTCCCATGTTTCATACCCTACTTCTCCTTACTTCTTGAACTCCTCATTCCCATGTTTCATATCCTACTTCTCCTTACTTCTTGAACTCCCCATTCCCATGTTTCATATCCTATTCTCCTTACTTCTTGAACTCCCCATTCTTTTGTTTAATATCCAACTTCTCCTTACTTCTTGAACTCCCCATTCCCATGTTTCATATCCTATTCTGCTTACTTCATGAACTCCCCATTCCCATGTTTCATACCCTACTTCTCCTTACTTCTTGAACTCCCCATTCCCATGTTTCATATCCTATTCTCCTTACTTCTTGAACTCCCCATTCCCATGTTTCATATCCTACTTCTCCTTACTTCTTGAACTCCCCATTCCCATGTTTCATATCCTACTTCTGCTTACTTCTTGAACTCCCCATTCCCATGTTTCATATTTTACTTCTCCTTACTTCTTGAACTCCCCATTCCCATGTTTCATATCCTACTTCTCCTTACATCTTGAACTCCCCATTCCCATGTTTCATATCCTATTCTCCTTACTTCGTGAACTCCCCATTCCCATGTTTCATATCCTATTCTCCTTACTTCTTGAACTCCCCATTCCCATGTTTCATATCCTACTTCTCCTTACTTCTTGAACTCCTCATTCCTGTGTTTCATACCCTACTTCTCCTTACTTCTTGAACTCCCCATTCCCATGTTTCATATCCTATTCTCCTTACTTCATGAACTCCCCATTCCCATGTTTCATACCCTACTTCTCCTTACTTCTTGAACTCCCCATTCCCATGTTTCATATAATATTCTGCTTACTTCCTGAACTCCCCATTCCCATGTTTCATACCCTACTTCTCCTTACTTCTTGAACTCCCCATTCCCATGTTTCATATCCTATTCTCCTTACTTCTTGAACTCCCCATTCCCATGTTTCATATCCTACTTCTCCTTACTTCTTGAACTCCCCATTCTCATGTTTCATATCCTACTTCTCCTTACTTCTTGAACTCCCCATTCCCATATTTCATATTTTACTTCTCCTTACTTCTTGAACTCCCCATTCCCATGTTACATATCCTACTTCTCCTTACTTCTTGAACTCCCCATTCCCATGTTTCATATCCTATTCTCCTTACTTCATGAACTCCCCATTCCCATGTTTCATATCCTATTCTCCTTACTTCTTGAACTCCCCATTCCCATGTTTCATATACTACTTCTCCTTACTTCTTGAGCTCCCCATTCCCATGTTTCATATCCTACTTATCCTTACTTCTTGAACTCCCCATTCCCATGTTTCATACCCTACTTCTCCTTACTTCTTGAACTCCCCATTCCCATGTTTCATACCCTACTTCTCCTTACTTCTTGAACTCCCCATTCCCATGTTTCATACCCTACTTTTCCTTACTTCTTGAACTACCCATTCCCATGTTTCATATCCTATTCTCCTTACTTCTTGAACTCCCCCATTCCCATGTTTCATACCCTACTTCTCCTTACTTCTTGAACTCCTCATTCCCATGTTTCATATCCTACTTCTCCTTACTTCTTGAACTCCCCATTCCCATGTTTCATATCCTATTCTCCTTACTTCTTGAACTCCCCATTCTTTTGTTTAATATCCAACTTCTCCTTACTTCTTGAACTCCCCATTCCCATGTTTCATATCCTATTCTGCTTACTTCATGAACTCCCCATTCCCATGTTTCATACCCTACTTCTCCTTACTTCTTGAACTCCCCATTCCCATGTTTCATATCCTATTCTCCTTACTTCTTGAACTCCCCATTCCCATGTTTCATATCCTACTTCTCCTTACTTCTTGAACTCCCCATTCCCATGTTTCATATCCTACTTCTGCTTACTTCTTGAACTCCCCATTCCCATGTTTCATATTTTACTTCTCCTTACTTCTTGAACTCCCCATTCCCATGTTTCATATCCTACTTCTCCTTACATCTTGAACTCCCCATTCCCATGTTTCATATCCTATTCTCCTTACTTCGTGAACTCCCCATTCCCATGTTTCATATCCTATTCTCCTTACTTCTTGAACTCCCCATTCCCATGTTTCATATCCTACTTCTCCTTACTTCTTGAACTCCTCATTCCTGTGTTTCATACCCTACTTCTCCTTACTTCTTGAACTCCCCATTCCCATGTTTCATATCCTATTCTCCTTACTTCATGAACTCCCCATTCCCATGTTTCATACCCTACTTCTCCTTACTTCTTGAACTCCCCATTCCCATGTTTCATATAATATTCTGCTTACTTCCTGAACTCCCCATTCCCATGTTTCATACCCTACTTCTCCTTACTTCTTGAACTCCCCATTCCCATGTTTCATATCCTATTCTCCTTACTTCTTGAACTCCCCATTCCCATGTTTCATATCCTACTTCTCCTTACTTCTTGAACTCCCCATTCTCATGTTTCATATCCTACTTCTCCTTACTTCTTGAACTCCCCATTCCCATGTTTCATATCCTACTTCTCCTTACTTCTTGAACTCCCCATTCCATGTTTCATATCCTACTTCTCCTTACTTCTTGAACTCCCCATTCCCATGTTTCATATCCTATTCTCCTTACTTCATGAGCTCCCCATTCCCATGTTTCATATCCTACTTCTCCTTACTTCTTGAACTCCCCATTCCATGTTTCATATCCTACTTCTCCTTACTTCGTGAACTCCCCATTCCCATGTTTCATACCCTACTTCTCCTTACTTCTTGAACTCCCCATTCCCATGGTTCATATCCTATTCTCCTTACTTCATGAACTCCCCATTCCCATGTTTCATACCCTACTTCTCCTTACTTCTTGAACTCCCCATTCCTATGTTTCATATCCTACTTCTCCTTACTTCTTGAACTCCCCATTCCCATGTTTCATATTTTACTTCTCCTTACTTCTTGAACTCCCCATTCCCATGTTTCATATCCTACTTCTCCTTACTTCTTGAACTCCCCATTCCCATGTTTCATATCCTATTCTCCTTACTTCGTGAACTCCCCATTCCCATGTTTCATATCCTATTCTCCTTACTTTGTGAACTCCCCATTCCCATGTTTCATATCCTATTCTCCTTACTTCTTGAACTCCCCATTCCCATGTTTCATATCCTACTTCTCCTTACTTCTTGAACTACCCATTCCCATGTTTCATATCCTATTCTCCTTACTTCGTGAACTCCCCATTCCCGTGTTTCATATCCTACTTCTCCTTACTTCTTGAACTCCCCATTCCCGTGTTTCATATCCTACTTCTCCTTACTTCGTGAACTCTCCATTCCCATGTTTCATATCCTATTCTCCTTACTTCTTGAACTCCCAATTCCCATGTTTCATATCCTACTTCTCCTTACTTCTTGAACTACCCATTCCCATGTTTCATATCCTATTCTCCTTACTTCGTGAACTCCCCATTCCCATGTTTCATACCCTACTTCTCCTTACTTCGTGAACTCCCATTCCCATGTTTCATATCCTATTCTCCTTACTTCTTGAACTCCCCATTCCCATGTTTCATACCCTACTTCTCCTTACTTCGTGAACTCCCCATTCCCGTGTTTCATATTTTACTTCTCCTTACTTTGTGAACTCCCCATTCCCATGTTTCATATCCTATTCTCCTTACTTCGTGAACTCCCCATTCCCATGTTTCATATCCTATTCTCCTTACTTCGTGAACTCTCCATTCCCATGTTTCATATCCTACTTCTCCTTACTTCTTGAACTCCCCATTCCCATATTTCATATTTTACTTCTCCTTACTTCTTGAACTCCCCATTCCCATGTTTCATATCCTACTTCTCCTTACTTCTTGAACTCCCCATTCCCATGTTTCATATCCTATTCTCCTTACTTCGTGAACTCCCCATTCCCATGTTTCATATCCTATTCTCCTTACTTCTTGAACTCCCCATTCCCATGTTCCATATCCTACTTCTCCTTACTTCTTGAACTCCTCATTCCTGTGTTTCATACCCTACTTCTCCTTACTTCTTGAACTCCCCATTCCCATGTTTCATATCCTATTCTCCTTACTTCGTGAACTCCCCATTCCCATGTTTCATATCCTATTCTCCTTACTTCTTGAACTCCCCATTCCCATGTTTCATATCCTACTTCTCCTTACTTCTTGAACTCCTCATTCCTGTGTTTCATACCCTACTTCTCCTTACTTCTTGAACTCCCCATTCCCATGTTTCATATCCTATTCTCCTTACTTCGTGAACTCCCCATTCCCATGTTTCATACCCTACTTCTCCTTACTTCTTGAACTCCCCATTCCCATGTTTCATATCCTATTTTCCTTACTTCGTGAACTCCCCATTCCCATGTTTCATACCCTACTTCTCCTTACTTCTTGAACTCCCCATTCCCATGGTTCATATCCTATTCTCCTTACTTCGTGAACTCCCCATTCCCATGTTTCATACCCTACTTCTCCTTACTTCTTGAACTCCCCATTCCTATGTTTCATATCCTACTTCTCCTTACTTCTTGAACTCCCCATTCCCATGTTTCATATTTTACTTCTCCTTACTTCTTGAACTCCCCATTCCCATGTTTCATATCCTACTTCTCCTTACTTCTTGAACTCCCCATTCCCATGTTTCATATCCTATTCTCCTTACTTCGTGAACTCCCCATTCCCATGTTTCATATCCTATTCTCCTTACTTCGTGAACTCCCCATTCCCATGTTTCATATCCTATTCTCCTTACTTCTTGAACTCCCCATTCCCATGTTTCATATCCTACTTCTCCTTATATCTTGAACTACCCATTCCCATGTTTCATATCCTATTCTCCTTACTTCGTGAACTCCCCATTCCCGTGTTTCATATCCTACTTCTCCTTACTTCTTGAACTCCCCATTCCCGTGTTTCATATCCTACTTCTCCTTACTTGAACTACCCATTCCCATGTTTCATATCCTATTCTCCTTACTTCTTGAACTCCCCATTCCCGTGTTTCATATCCTACTTCTCCTTACTTCTTGAACTCCCCATTCCCGTGTTTCATATCCTACTTCTCCTTACTTCGTGAACTCTCCATTCCCATGTTTCATATCCTATTCTCCTTACTTCTTGAACTCCCCATTCCCATGTTTCATATCCTACTTCTCCTTACTTCTTGAACTACCCATTCCCATGTTTCATATCCTATTCTCCTTACTTCGTGAACTCCCCATTCCCGTGTTTCATATCCTACTTCTCCTTACTTCTTGAACTCCCCATTCCCGTGTTTCATATCCTACTTCTCCTTACTTCGTGAACTCTCCATTCCCATGTTTCATATCCTATTCTCCTTACTTCTTGAACTCCCCATTCCCATGTTTCATATCCTACTTCTCCTTACTTCTTGAACTACCCATTCCCATGTTTCATATCCTATTCTCCTTACTTCGTGAATTCCCATTCCCATGTTTCATATCCTATTCTCCTTACTTCTTGAACTCCCCATTCCCATGTTTCATACCCTACTTCTCCTTACTTCCTGAACTCCCCATTCCCGTGTTTCATATTTTACTTCTCCTTACTTTGTGAACTCCCCATTCCCATGTTTCATATCCTACTTCTCCTTCCTTCTTGAACTCCCCATTCCCATGTTTCATACCCTACTTCTCCTTACTTCTTGAACTCCCCATTCCCATGTTTCATATCCTATTCTCCTTACTTCGTGAACTCCCCATTCCCATGTTTCATACCCTACTTCTCCTTACTTCTTGAACTCCCCATTCCCATGTTTCATATCCTATTCTCCTTACTTCTTGAACTCCCCATTCCCATTTTTCATATCCTACTTCTCCTTACTTCTTGAACTCCCCATTCCCATGTTTCATATCCTACTTCTCCTTACTTCTTGAACTCCCCATTCCCATGTTTCATATTTTACTTCTCCTTACTTCTTGAACTCCCCATTCCCATGTTTCATATCCTACTTCTCCTTACTTCTTGAACTCCCCATTCCCATGTTTCATATCCTATTCTCCTTACTTCGTGAACTCCCCATTCCCATGTTTCATATACTATTCTCCTTACTTCTTGAACTCCCCATTCCCATGTTTCATATCCTACTTCTCCTTACTTCTTGAACTCCTCATTCCTGTGTTTCATACCCACTTCTCCTTACTTCTTGAACTCCCCATTCCCATGTTTCATATCATATTCTCCTTACTTCGTGAACTCCCCATTCCCATGTTTCATACCCTATTTCTCCTTTCTTCTTGAACTCCCCATTCCCATGTTTCATATCCTATTCTCCTTACTTCGTGAACTCCCCATTCCCATGTTTCATACCCTACTTCTCCTTACTTCTTGAACTCCCCATTCCCATGTTTCATATCCTATTCTCCTTACTTCGTGAACTCCCCATTCCCATGTTTCATACCCTACTTCTCCTTACTTCTTGAACTCCCCATTCCCATATTTCATATCCTACTTCTCCTTACTTCTTGAACTCCCCATTCCCATGTTTCATATTTTACTTCTCCTTACTTCTTGAACTCCCCATTCCCATGTTTCATATCCTACTTCTCCTTACTTCTTGAACTCCCCATTCCCATGTTTCATATCCTATTCTCCTTACTTCGTGAACTCCCCATTCCCATGTTTCATATCCTATTCTCCTTACTTCATGAACTCCCCATTCCCATGTTTCATATCCTATTCTCCTTACTTCGTGAACTCCCCATTCCCATGTTTCATATCCTATTCTCCTTAGTTCTTGAACTCCCCATTCCCATGTTTCATATCCTACTTCTCCTTACTTCTTGAACTACCCATTCACATGTTACATATCCTATTCTCCTTACTTCATGAACTCCCCATTCCCGTGTTTCATATCCTACTTCTCCTTACTTCTTGAACTCCCCATTCCCGTGTTTCATATCCTACTTCTCCTTACTTCGTGAACTCCCCATTCCCATGTTTCATATCCTATTCTCCTTACTTCTTGAACTCCCCATTCCCATGTTTCATATCCTACTTCTCCTTACTTCTTGAACTACCCATTCCCATGTTTCATATCCTATTCTCCTTACTTCGTGAACTCCCCATTCCCATGTTTCATACCCTACTTCTCCTTACTTCGTGAACTCCCCATTCCCATGTTTCATATCCTATTCTCCTTACTTCTTGAAGTCCCCATTCCCATGTTTCATACCCTACTTCTCCTTACTTCGTGAACTCCCCATGCCCATGTTTCATATTTTACTTCTCCTTACTGTGTGAACTCCCCATTCCCATGTTTCATATCCTACTTCTCCTTCCTTCTTGATCTCCCCATTCCTGTGTTTCATACCCTACTTCTCCTTACTTCTTGAACTCCCCATTCCCATGTTTCATATCCTGTTCTCCTTACTTCTTGAACTCCCCATTCCCATGTTTCATATCCTACTTCTCCTTCCTTCTTGAACTCCCCATTCCCATGTTTCATATCCTACTTCTCCTTACTTCTTGAACTACCCATTCCCATGTTTCATATCCTACTTCTCCTTATTTCTTGAACTCCCCATTCCCATGTTTCATACCCTACTTCTCCTTACTTCTTGAACTACCCATTCCCATGTTTCATATCCTACTTCTCTTTCCTTCTTGATCTCCCCATTCCTGTGTTTCATACCCTACTTTTCCTTACTTCTTGAACTCCTCATTACCGTGTTTCATATCTTACTTCTCCTTACTTCTTGAACTCCCCATTCCCATGTTTCATATCCTATTCTCCTTACTACTTGAACTCCCCATTCCCATGTTTCATATCATATTCTCCTTACTTCTTGAACTCTCCATTCCCATGTTTCATATCCTATTCTCCTTACTTCTTGAACTCCCCATTCCCATGTTTCATATCCTATTCTCCTTACTTCTTGAACTCCCCATTCCCATGTTTCATATCCAACTTCTCCTTACTTCTTGAATTCCCCATTCCTGTGTTTAATATCCAACTTCTCCTTACTTCTTGAACTACCCATTCCCATGTTTCATATCCTATTCTCCTTACTTCTTGAACTCCCCATTCCCGTGTTTCATACCCTACTTCTCCTTACTTCTTGAACTCCCCATTCCCATGTTTCATAAACTATTCTCCTTACTTCATGAACTCCCCATTCCCATGTTTCATACCCTACTTCTCCTTACTTCTTGAACTCCCCATTCCCATGTTTCATATCCTACTTCTCCTTACTTCTTGAACTCCCCATTCCCATGTTTCATATCCTACTTCTCCTTACTTCTTGAACTCCCCATTCCCATGTTTCATATCCTATTCTCCTTACTTCTTGAACTCCCCATTCCCATGTTTCATATCCTATTCTCCTTACTTCTTGAACTCCCCATTCCCATGTTTCATATCCTACTTCTCCTTACTTCTTGAACTCCCCATTCCCATGTTTCATATCCTTCTTCTCCTTACTTCGTGAACTCCCCATTCCCATGTTTCATCATCACCCCTTCCATTCTGATGTATAACCTTCTGCTTGTGTTATGTATATACGCCTTAATTACATAGCTCTTAAGCATCTCCTGAAATCAGTTAATCCTAATCCATCTTTTTCTTTGGGGAGAATTGGCTGATCTCACTTACCTTTTGCCATCTTCCCCTCACTATAATGGATTTTTGAACCATAACCCTATGCTGTCACCCTTTCTTGCAGTTTCCACCAGTTCTCCCTTCCAAAATATCATTATAATTAAAATTAATAAAATAAATAATGGAAAAATTACTCTCATCCCACCTGAGAGACTAAATAAATTACATGCTGTCCAGTCCTAGACAGTGATATACTAAATACTAGTAAAAGTAATAAAAGAAACGAAAAATAAAGATATCATTCAAGTTTAACTATTTCTATTCAATCTGTAGCCACTCACACAACCAGGCAACATATCAAGGAATCCCTGCTCTTAATTTCTTACAGTTGTCAATCTCCCACCTTGTAATTTCACTTTCACACCCCTTTAGCTTTTCGATACCCATAAAGCATGGTACCCTGTAATACTCTTTGCATGTAAAATAAAATTAGTATCCATCTCAACCTGCTGTGCACAGTAAGGCACTCAACCTTAAAATAAAACATGACGTACATAGATTTAGATTTTTGCTTTTCAGCAATTTGTTTGAGCTTTTCAACCCAGTATTTTCAATGCAAAATACATGGGTGATATCTAAGGGATACTATAAGCCTATATGTATTTGATAGCATTTTTTCCGTAAAGTTAGCAAGTTCGACAATGTATTGTGAATTTTGTTGTAACACTGAAAATTCTCTTGCAACAAGATGTTCCTAAATATGACTGTAACTCTTCTACTATGTAACTGAATTGTGGCTTGTAAAATGACTGGAATTGAATATGCAATCAAAACAAGACAAGAAGAAAAATAGAAATATCTGAAAAAAAAATATGACACATTTCAAAACAATGCTGGTTTTCATCAGCCCTGTGAAGAGCCCTGCACTAGATAACATGCCATGTTTGGTAGAGGCCTAATTACTATGCCATTCACAGCTCACCTATATTCAGTTCATGACTTAACCTTGTCAGTTAATCAACAGAAACCCAACAATAATATCAGCATCTAAACAATGCAAACCAAAAGCATGGGAGGAGATGCATGGGCACTGATGAAGTAGTTTCTACTACTGATACTGTCCTTTTATTGAATAGATAAAACGTTTTTAAAACATGCTAAAAACAGTAAACTGAATGCGCTTTTTGGTAAAATAATGGGCGAAGGTGTCACTGAGCAGCATGTGCTGGAAAAATGGACTGTGTGGGTCAGTTAGAGTATTATGAGGGTGAAACCGTCCAGGAATCAGAACTGAGTTCCCATGATACTCCATATCCTGCTCTGTGAGAAGCTAAAAAAGTCCTATGACTGAATGTCACACAGATCTCTAACAGTCTTGAAACTGCATGAACTGATTTGTGAAACTTAATTGGGCTGTTTGTTGTATACCTGGGGAGATTTGGAACTACTATGCAAGATAATGTGGAAAACCTGCCCGACTGAAGAGTGGTTGTCGAGCCAATTACATAGCAATTGTATCAGATACATGATAACTCTACTGAGATAGTTGCACAGTTTGAAAATACTGAGGGGGGGGGGGCAGTGACTGGGCTGGAAGATAAAATGAAATTTAACGTTTTATAGAGATCTAGAAGAGAAAAAAGTATTTGACAGATTATGTGAAATCCAAAATTGTGGAGTGGGCTTGATTTGCTAAAGACACATGGAGGTAGTATTTGTGAAGCATCTGCCATTGCCAGAATCTGAAGTCAGGTATGGGAGTCCCAGGCCAGTCCTAACTGTGTTTTTGATTTCTTATGAGAGAGAACAAGCACTATGGAAGCTGTGGTAATGAGGCAGAAAACTGTCTGTTGCTGAGAGAACTGCATTTGTAGAAAATGACTATTTGGAGGTGACCCTGAAACATAAAATATGTTTTGTGGATATTATACAGGAACATAAGCATAAGCAGCTTCAAATAAATTCCCATTTCCATCAAGTGGAAGATGTTTTTGAATGAAAACATTTTGACAGTTAATAATCCAGATGAAGCAATTGATAAAATAAAAGAGATATCAGTGCAGTTGTTGCAGTTACAGGTAGACAAAAAGAAAAAGATAACATTGTACTGATAAACACTGATACCACTAGAGAAATAGGAGCTGATTGGGCAGAGAGGTCTGACATTTCTGAGGAAAGACATTTGTTCATGGCAGCTATTCCAGGAACAACATAGCTGCATCAAGTAGAATGTTCTAAATGAGAACATCAGTTTGGGGGATGAAAGATGTGCTGTATAAGACATAATAAAAATGTAGGTATGCCCAGCCATTGGATATAGGCACAACAATGCCCTTATTAAAAGGTATGCAAAAGTGCTTACTTTAATGAAGCAATTTTTGTATAAAGGTAAGGCGGCATCTATATTACTTGGTTTATATTACAAATTGTTAGCATGTGGTCTGATTTAAACATGTATCATTATACATTGAGTTTTGTTTATACCTGATGAAACACTAATGGTTAAATGTGAATTTATGGATAAGGTGGGGATTTATTCTGGGCAGAATTCCTTTCCTGATATTTGGTTATTTAATCATATTATTTATGCATATTAACAGCTTGTTAAGCAGATATATGTGTGTGTGTGCATGTATATGTATATATGTGTGTGTGTGTGTGTGTGTGTGTGTGTGTGTGTGTGTGTGTGTGTGTGTATGTATGTATGTATGTATATATATATATATATATATATATATATATATACATACATGCATATGTGTGTGTGTGTGTGTGTGTGTGTGTGTGTGTGTGTGTGTGTGTGTGTGTGTATATATATATATATATATATATATATATATATATATATCTATATATATATATATATATATATATATATATATATATATATATATATATATATATATATATTTATTTATTTATTTGCAGTTGTTTAACCAGGATAGTCCATTGGGCCTAAAGAACCCGTTTTCAATGGATTCCTGGGGGGAAAAGCTCCACATACAGATTATACAAAGATTATAGTCCACATACAGATTATACAAGGTTATGTTACACACATAGTTTATATGAGAAATTAAAGAAAAAACATTGTAGAAATTCTAATTATAAGTTAGACTAAAAAAATATCAACAAAAACAAGTGATACAGGCATAACATTTTTTTTTTTTTTTGCTAAAAATTTCAGGGTACAAATAAGGAGTTGTATGCTAGGAGACAGCATGCATTTGCTAGCTGGGATTTGAGAAAAAGGAAAGAGGAAAAGTATTGGGAGTAGAGAGTAGGTTATGAGGGATGTGAACAGGAGCATTCCCAAGAGGATGTTAAATGAGAGTGTAGAGATTTTTTAAAGGATGGCAGGCTTGCAATTGTACGAATGAAGGGGGGAAGGGAGTTCCATAGGCGTGCTAATGAGAAGGACAGGAGGTTTTGTCCTGGAGGGTGTAGGGGTCTGTAAACTTCTATGAGGTTTTGATTATTAGATCTTAGAAGTCTTTGAGTTTTATGCATTTTGAAGGTAGTTGAGAGAGAGGGACAGAGGGATGGCTGGAAAATGAGTTTATGTGCATAGATGAGCTGAGTGTAGTAGAGGTAGTTGGGAAGCCCTAGCCAGTTGAGTTTATGGAGAGGTTCACAGTGATGGGTGGATGATTTGTTACTGATGGTGAATCTGGCTATTTTATTGTAACAAGATGAGAGCTTGGTTTTCAGGGAAGATTGTAGATTTATAAGAAGAGGGGCACCATAGAGAAGGGAGGGAAGGAGAAATGTGGTAGAGAGAGTACTTTTAGTAGTTGAGGTGAGGAACTGATTGTGACGGTAGAGAAGGCCTAGTTTTTGGTGAGTTTTTTTTATATTTTGTAGAAGGTGGGAGTTGAATTTGAGCTTGTCATCAATTTGGACTTCTAGTAGTTTGGTTTCAGATACTAGCTCAAGAGATGTGTTGTTTTGGCTGGTGATGGAGAATAGAGCTCTATCAAAGTTATGAGTTTTAGAGGGGGTAAATATAAGTTTAGTTTTAGCAGCATTGAGTGCAAGATGGTTGTCTTTCATCCATTGTTCTGTGGTGGTGAAGGCATCTTGGGTAAGTTTTAGAAGTGTTGGGATGGATGAGGCAGCACAGATGATTGTGGAGTCATCCGCATATTGAATAATGTTTGCAAGGGAGCTAGAGTGGTAAAAGTCATTGATGAAGATATTGAAGAGGAGGAGGCCTAAAATAGAACCTTGTGGAACACCTGTAGGGGTGTTGAGGAAGGAGGAGGTGGCTTTTTTCCACTTGATGGCTTGTTGCCTATTGGAGAAATAGCTAGTAAACCAATAGAGGGAAGAGGGGGAAAGGTTTAGGTTAGATAGCTTAGTAAGAAGTAGGTTATGAGAGATAGTGTTGAAAGCTTTAGAGAGATCGAGTAGGATGGTAGATACAGTGAGGCCAGAATCTCTTGCTTTATTCACAGTTTCAAGGAAGGATAGGAGGGCAGTCATTGTACTATGATGAGGTCTGAATCCATGCTGTGTGGGAGTTAATAGATTGTTGTCCAGGAGATGGGGAAGGAGTTGTAGATGGATACATTTCTCTAGGACTTTTGAAAGGGGAGAGAGGATGGCGATTGGACGGAAATTGGTAATATTAGTATTGGTACCGCCTTTATGTAGGAGAATGATGTAGGCTTTTTTCCAGATTTGAGGAACAATACTTTCTTGGATGGAGCGGTTAATTAGTATGCTGATAGGGAGGGCAATGGCTTCTGCAGCTATGCTAAGGAAGTATGAGGGAATGTCATCTGGGGCATTGGTGCATGGTTTTAGTTTTTTCAGGAGTTTTTTTATGATGGATGTAGGAATAGGTTTAATGAAGAATGGTGGGGGTGTGGGATGAGTGGGAGAAGTTGGAGGGGGAGAAGCATGATAAGGGGTTGGAGAAGTTGGAGGGGAAGAAGTCTGAGGAGAAGTGGGAGAAGTTGGAGGGGGAGAAGCAAGAGGAGAGGTGGGAGAAGTCTGAGGAGAAGTGGAGGTAGGGAAAGGATTGTTATTTGAGAAAGAGGAGGTAAGTTTGTAGATAGAGTCTATGAAGAAGGAACTGAATTGGGTAGCAAGATCTGTATTGTCTACATTTGGGCAAGGGATAGGGTTTTCTGTGGTCCTGGGTTTTAAGAGGGTAGTAATACCCCTCCAGACTTTTTGAGGGTTAGTTTTGTGGTTACTTTGCAGTCGGGTGAAGTAGTTACGATGGTCTGCAGAGATAATTTTTTTAACTGAGTTACGAAGAGTTTTGTATTCATTGAGGGAAGATGTAGATTTGTTCTTTTGATATTGTGTCCAAGCTTTGTCTCTAAGTCGCATGGTGGTTAGGGTGTTTATAGTTAACCAGGGGGTGGATTGTCTTTTTATTCTTTTGGTTTTTAAAGGAGCATGAGTATCTAGAAGGTTTAGGAATGTGGTATTAAAGTGAGTGATCGCATCTTCAAGGGGTAGAGTTTTTAAGGGGTGTCAGTTAAGTGATTTTAGGGTATTGCAGAAAGCTTCTGGGTTAAAGTTTTTATGGCATCGGGTAGTAATGTAATTATGAGTGACTTGTAAGGGAGAAGGAAGACGTCTAGTGAATATAGGTAGGTGGTCACTGAGGGAGTCAGGTATGGTTCCACTATCTGGGTAGTTGTGAGGGTGGGAGACTAGAATCCAGTCTAGGATGTTGCCAGTGGTGAAGTCTTTGCGTGGTCTAGTAATGGAGTTGATGAGTTGAGAGTAGTTGTATAGGTTGATGTTAAGGGAGTGAGAGGGGGACTGAATGGAGGTCCAGTTAATATTGGTATCTCCCATGATTATAGTTTCGTTTTTAATGTTAGCTGAGAGGCAGGAGAGGATTTCTTCAAGTATTGGAATATTGTCTCCTGGGGGAATGTAAAGAGAGACAATGTATATATATTTGTGTTTGTTTAGCTGGAGATGAGCCAATATTAATTCTGCATTATGGAACTGGGGGATGGCTTTATCATAGGGTGATATACATAGGGAGGATGAGTAGAGTAGAGCTACTCCACCACCCTTTTTATGGGTTCTGTCTGTTCTGATGATTGAGTAGTTAGGTGGTACTATCTCTGAATCCTTTATATGTGGTTTTAGCCAGGTTTCAGAAATGGCTAGGATGTCTGGTGTGTTGTGAGATAGCCAGGCATGTAGATTTGGAATTTTGTTAGCTATGCTTTGTGCATTAAGGGATGCAAATAGGATGGATTTAGAATTAAAGGAGGGGAGGTTTGGGCCTGGGTTGGGGTGTATATCACTGGATAATAGTAGTATGGAAGTTAGGAGTTGAGTTACGTAGTAGAGGTATTTGAGATGTTTTGATTGAGAGGTGAGGGTTAAGGGATTAGCCGAGGATATGGGGTGGAAAGTGTGTGTAAAGGTGTTATGAGAAGGGATTGGTTTGTAATGAAACCATAGGATGTGGTTAGTGGGATAAAGTTCAGGAGAGATGGAGCTGGTATAGTAGGTATGTGATGTGTGGAGAGGGTAGGTTGTATGTAGGAGTAGGGTGTGGTTGAGGAGGTAAGGCTGGGTGAGATGGTAGATGAGGAAAAGGTTTAGAAGGAGTAGTAGTTGGATTGAAAATGATGGATATTTTACAGACATGGGGTTTTAATAAGCAATGTAGGTGTTGAGTAAGGAGGTGGGGAAAGGTGATGTGGGTGTGGTAAGACTAGAGGAGGGGATAGGAAGAGGAAGGGGTGGAGTTTGGTTGGTGTAGAGGAAGTAGGTGTGGCTATATGGGTACAAATCTAGAGGTCTAGAGGTAGTGGGGGTGGGTGGAATTTAGGTGTAGGGTAGGGGAGCGGACTGAGCCCGCAGGGTGAACGGAATGGGTAGAGCAAGAGGGGATGGAGACAATCAGTAAGCACTAAAGCCAAGAGAGAGCAGGTGGAGCAGGTAAGGAGCTTTCAGTGGTATAGGTATGATAGAAAAGAAAGTGACAAGAGGAGGACAGAGTAAGAGATAACAAGTCAGCAGAGGGAAGGGAATGAGAAGAGTGCAGACTAGGAGCAGAAAGAGAGAAAAATAGGGGAATAGTTAGGCAATAGGTCAAAAGAAGAGAAAATCCGAGGGAATGTAATGAGCCAAAACTCATACAAACTGAAAAGAGAGTAAGGGGTGAAGTCTAGGTCGGACTGCCACCTAGTGGCCGGTGTAAGTTTTACAAGGGTGACTAGGCACGGTAGTATACAAGTAGTGAAGGGTAAGCTAGATGGAGGGAAGACAGTAACTTAAATAAAAAGGTGCTGGGGAGGAGTCTGGCTGCTATCTCTCCTGACTCTGAGACAAAAATAGATTAATAGGGTTAAAAAGCTAAACACAGAATTGCTTTCTACGTGGGGAATAATAAAACATACTTTGCCAGAAACTGTTCAAACTGGTGAATGTACTGGGGCAGCAGAAAAGGTTGGTTTAAGTTGTGAAGGCTTGAGGTAGATGAGGATATCCTTTGTAGCCAGGTAGGTCCCTTATTGCAGGTTAAAGGAAAGAAAGTTTGCCAGAAACTGTTCAAACTGGTGAATGTACTGGGGCAGCAGAAAAGGTTGGTTTAAGTTATGAAGGCTTGAGGTAGATGAGGATATCCTTTGTAGCCAGGTAGTTCCCTTATTGCAGGTTAAATGAAAGAAAGTTTGTCAGAAACTGTTCAAACTGGTGAATGTACTGGGGCAGCAGAAAAGGTTGGTTTAAGTTGTGAAGGCTTGAGATAGATGAGGATATCCTTTGTAGCCAGGTAGGTCCCTTATTGCAGGTTAAAGGAAAGAAAGTTTGCCAGAAACTGTTCAAACTGGTGAATGTACTGGGGCAGCAGAAAAGGTTGGTTTAAGTTATGAAGGCTTGAGGTAGATGAGGATATCCTTTGTAGCTAGGTAGGTCCCTTATTGCAGGTTAAAGGAAAGAAAGTTTGCCAGAAACTGTTCAAACTGGTGAATGTACTGGGGCAGCAGAAAAGGTTGGTTTAAGTTGTGAAGGCTTGAGATAGATGAGGATATCCTTTGTAGCCAGGTAGGTCCCTTATTGCAGGTTAAAGGAAAGAAAGAGTTAAGACAGTAAATACTGGGTCAGGAGCACACAGCAGCCAGGAAGAAAACCAGGTAGTAAAAGAAATATAGAATAAAATATTCTAGACATAATAATAATAATAAAATAAAAAGAAATATAGAATATAGAAGTATATATATATATATATATATATATATATATATATATATATATATATATATATACATACGTGTATGTGTGTGTGTGTGTGTGTGTGTGTGTGTATGTGTATATATATATATATATATATATATATATATATATATATATATATAGGGTCTATATTAGAAGCTCAAAGTCTGACAATATCGAATCTGATATTGTCGACACGAGATTAGCTACAGCGCAGAACATCGAACATTTAAATGGAAATCTCCATAAGGGGAGATATCTGTTTACTTCGATGTAGTGCAGTCTCAGAGTTGGTATATTTAAGTAGCGGGGGGTGTGAGGTACAGGGGGGCTTGCCCCCTGCTTTAACCCATCAGGGTAAGTTTTTCTTCTTTATTTTTTTTTTTTTTTTATTTTCGAAGTTACAGATCTTCAATCATATGGTGTTGGCCATATGGTATTCAATGTTCTGTAACTTCGAGATTCTAATATAGTCATTAGAATAGTTTGATATACACTTAAATGCTAGTCAAATCTGAAAAAATTAATCTTTCAAGTAGCAAGGAAGGCATGTTGCTTTTGTTAATCCTATGTTCACCTGTCCATGATAATTCCACAGCTTAGCCAAGGCTTTTAACTGAAATGGATAATTGGCTCTACAATACCTTTGTAGTGGCTATTACAGATGTGAGAATTGTTCTATATACCCTGTGTGCTACTGAAAATCTGTTGTGACTTTGTTCTGTGTGGTGTGTTCAGCAGATCAAAAAGGCCAAAACTGCTCAATAGGTGTTATGGTGTTGTCAGATCACAGAAATAATACATACATTTTGACCATTGTCCATATTCCACACTAAGATATGTGTTTACTAGATTGGTTCATTTTGTCCTTTGAGAACTTTTGTTAACTGAATTTAGTCTTCACAAACTGATGACTGTTAATTGTGCCAGGGGGTAGAAGGCCTGGCCAATGATTTTAATGGATTTATTTAGTGATAATACTTAATGGTTCAAAGGGATAGTTGGAGGATTTTGAGTGGTCATCCTTGCTTAACCTATTTGTTTGTACTTTCAGAGGTACAGTTTGAATAACTATATATTCATACAGATGAACCAGAGAAATATGTACTCAAGAGCTCAGCCCTACTAAATGTTTTCCTACTTGACCATATCAGGGTATTATAAAACTGAAGAACCTGTGCCTACCTAATTTCATTACTTAGAAGTATGGCTTAGTGCTCTTACATCATTCCTTAAACTTTACTGATAGTTACTCAAATGTTGCTAAATATTAAGCAGTATAAGCTTCCAGTTCTGGTATTTTTACTAAAGGCTCACACATGAGCTTTAAGCAGATAAAATAGTTGCACATCTGAGGGTTCAGTGCGGGTCCTAACATGATAATTAAATTTTGGTGAATTAAGCCTATGAATTCATCTTGTGTTTTTAGCTGTGGAACAGAGCAGTGATACATTGGGGTTTCAAGTAGTAGCATCAAATTCTTGCTAACCAAATGAATGCCAATGTATATAGGTGAGCACAATTTTATGTTGGAGTGGGGGCTTGCTTTGAATATTTAATTGTGTTATTTTAGTTATCCGCTATCTTCGTGTAGTGGTTTTATGATTAGATCCTGGGTGTCAGGGGCGACTAGTTTTGGTGTTCTTTGCCATTGCTCTTTTAGCTTTACATTTTAAGATATTATGTCATGGTGGTGATGGGGTTTGAGCAGCTGCAGAAAACAATATATCTAAGCATGACTGTTTTTTTCAAGATGTGCACTATTACTTCTAGACTATGTAGGCAGGGAGTTAGGAGGATGTTCATTTATGATAAACTCACATGACAATTTCATTGTTATTTGCACCGGTTTCCTAAAAGATGATGTCCACATTACTGTTTCATCTTGGAATGTGCAGGTAAATAGTAAAAGAAAACTTTTTTGGCATCTTTTGTGTAAGAGCAAAACTAATGTATGCCTCCTACAAAAGGCCCACATGTGTGCTTCACTATTCAACTCTTTAAAAAGGATATGGGTTCCATACATCTGTACCTTGGAAAAAAATTATCAAGACTTCAGGAAACATTTATTAAAAAAAATTTCCCTTCCAGGTGTGGCAGGCAAGGGAAGACATTGATTATCTTGCCCCTTGACCTTAGTTTCTTTGTATGCACTTTACTGTGAGAGCACTAGCTTTTTCAAAGATATCTCTCTCATTAATAAATATCATATCATTCTACGGGATTGGAATATGACTCTGGATCTACCCTTAGATAAACAGGCACCCCACTCTGCGCAATAAATCCGAAACCTTATTGCTTCAGGTGTTTATGAATGTATATGATCTTTTTTTAACATCTTTTTACTAAATATGACATTTTGAAAGGTGACATAGGTACATATACAGTAACAAACAATTAAGCCATAACACTGTCATTGTCACTTTCATGCAGTATATATGTTTCAACAATTACTGTTCACTCTAACATTATATAAATTGTTCAAGTCCTGCTTTCCCTTAACATCACTCCCCTTTTTGAACATTATTTAGCATGTATTGTTCCCACACATTCCATGTATTTCTTTGTCATTTGCTCATTCCATGATCTAAAGATGCCATCTCCCGTTCTTTTATCTCCTTTACAATAATCGGTACTTCAGTCACAATTGACTTAGATTTTGATTTCCATTTTCTACTGATTGCTTTTTTTGGCAGTCAAGAGCATTAAACTTAGTAAGGCATCACTATGTCCAGGCAATTCAGTGCCTGGGCCCCAACTTTTTAAATTATTTTTGAGCATTATACCCTCATGGGAAGAATTTGATTTTCTTTTTGGTTTCTCATCAATTTTTGGTCCAGGGTAGATTTTTTTCTCATCTCCAAATTTCTTAGTATTTATGGTCTATACTATATCTAAGAGCCTCATGCATTTTCTGATTATTTGTTAATTCATCTCAAAAATACTGTTGTTGTCGGAACTAATTTTTTTTCCCTAAATGGATATTAAGCCTATACAATTTCCCTTTTTAGATGTAATTAATCCATTCTCTCTAGTGTTAGATTGACCTTACCCATCCCATGGTTTATAATTACATATTATCACCCTAGTAAAAATAGATACTTCGAGGGCACCCATGCATGGGATAAACAATTTTGTAGCTGCCTTTGCCCATTAGTAGCACAGGGACAATACTGGGATAGATATTCTACTACCTTCCATAGATCCAAGTTGCGCTTGAAAAATGGATAGGGATTAGCTTTATTTTATGTGGGTGGGGAGTCTGTTCCAGAGCAGTAGTATCCTCTGTAAGATATAACTGCCCCTTCAAACCATTCTGTTGATGTTGCAGAAGACATTTAGATCCCTGGAATGAGTATTTTTGATGCCATTTAACTTGCTGATTTGCAATAGGTCCATCAGTACTGGGTTGCAGGTTGCCTTATATACCAGACACAAGTCAGTTCTTAGCAGTCTGTAGGATAACAAGTATAGTGACAAGGCTTTGAAATGGTCCATGTGGGACATTTTGTTTAGGCCTTCTATCCTATTAGTAAGCTATCTCTGAGAGTATTCCATTGGTTGAATGTATGTGGACAGATACATGTCAAAGAGGGCATTATATTCAATGACTGGCCTAATGAAGGCTGAGTAAAGGGGACATTGACTTTTCTAGATCTAGTCACAATCCTTGTGTTTATAAACTATGCAATATAGAAGGCCTTTCTTACAACAGTGGACACATGGTGGTCGAAAGCTAGGTCACTGTCCACATAAGTTCCCAAATACCAAACAATGGGGTCAACTTTCAGGGGCAAATTGGCAATGCAGTAGTTTCTCAGAGTGAAAGACTTCCCAAAAGATAGAATAATGCATTTTTTGGAATGTAATTTTATTCAATGACTCTGGCACCAGGTATTTGTTTGGGACAAATCATACTGCAGAATGGTTAAGTCATTTGGGGACTCAATAATTGCTCCTAACTTGCAGTTATCTGCAAACTTAGTCATCAAGAGCCTTTGACATTGGCTTGTACTTTAAAGAAGTAGAAGAAAACAGGAGAGGTCCCAGCACCGAACTCTATGGACTTCACTGGTGACTGTTCTCTTTGTGGAGGTAGCTTCCCCTATTTCAATCTCCTATGTCCTATCTGTTGAGCTAGTTGGCAATCCAGTGAGTGATGTAGGGGTTTGTTCCCTGTTTATTTATATTTTTACCATGCATGAGTGGGGATTGTGTCAAAAGCTTTGGTCAGGTTGATGTCTGTGTCGTGTACCATTTTACCTTCATCCATTGCTTTGGTTACCTTTTTAAAGATGTCCACCAGGTTAGACTGAGGAGAGAAAGCAGTAAAGTACATTTATCAGCCAGTAAGTTAGCTATATCTACAGCCTCAGTGTAGGTAACATAGCTCACAGTCATCTCAGCACAGTGTTGCACTATGCTTCTGAGATAACGGACAAAAAGGCCTTGTGATTGTCTTTGGTGTGGGTGGCTATTTTCACCTCAAACTTGGCTGGGGTGGATTTTATTAAGTTTCAGAGTTGTTTGTTTGTTTATTTCAATGATACAGGCTCTACCATTCTGGGAATTACTCTTCTTATTTTTGGTGAAAATGTTCTTCTTTTTATTGTAAAGCTTGTTGACATTACAGTTCCACTAACAGAGTTTGTTTCTGGGGTTTGCCATGCATTTATTCCCACAGGGTACAGCTGTTTACATGCTGGTATAATGTGGTGCTGTATTTTTCTGGGTATTCAGTGGAGTTAAATGGGTTTGATGGGATTTGAAGCTTGCCAGTATATCACTTAGGATCACAGAATCATAGGACTATAGGAGATTACTAGGCTATCTACCCGGAGGTCATCTTAAGCCTAGCCGTTTCATCCCAATGTAATGTCAGAGAAATGCTAATCAATACACAAGATTGCATTTTGAATGACTGCCCATGTCCAGGAGGGTTGTGGGCACTATGCCTGGTAAGAATTTATGGTGCCCCATCCACTCATCCAGGTTCTTCTTGAAGAGTGTCATAGAGGTGCTCTATTTCACATTAATTGGTAGCTTGTTCTAAAGTCACTGGGAGATAAATTTGTCCCTTCAGCATGTCCTATTTAACTCACAGGCCATATTTAGGTCCCTGGAATGGGTAGCCCTAGTCGCGTTTGATGTATGGCTATGCAGCAAGTTCATTAGGTTTGGGTCTTGGATTGCTCTGTAGGCCAGGTATAAGTCTCCCCTAAGAAGTCTATACAATATGGAGTATAGTGACAGGGACTTTAGTTGGTCTGTGTAAGGCACATGATGGAGACACCTTGATCTTCTTTTTTAAAATCCTCTGAGGTATCTCCAGTTGCTGCAGGTGCTTTGCACGGTACATGCCGAACAGGGCATTATACTAAATTATGGGCTGGATAAGTGCCAAGTATAGAAGGGTTATAACCACTTTTGCTCTCAATGCAATACCTTTACTAATCAAGTGTGCTATGTAGAAAGCTTTCATTACTACAGTGGACACATGGTGGTCAAAGTTAAGGTTGCAGTCACCTTGTGATCCAGGTCCCTTACCACTTCATGGGTACTTAGGGTATTGTTGTTGATTTGATAGTGTGAAGAGATATTGTTTGTGCCAAAGGGAATGATGATGCATTTCTTTGCATTCAGTTTGAGACCATGACTAATACACCAGTCGCTGGTCTACTTGAGACCTTCCTGGAGCATACTGACATCATTTGGTAATTCAGTGATTGCACCTAGTTTGCAGTTGCCTGCAAACTTGGTCAGCTACAAACCCTTAGTTTTGACCTGAACTTCTAAAAAGTATATACCAAACAGTAGGGGGCTCAGCACTGATCCCTGTGGCACCCAATGGTAACAGGTCAGCAAGTTGATGTGGAGTCGCACACTTTTGTGAGCCAGTTGGTAACCCATCTTACAACAAAGGCATTTACATTCAGTTTGCTAAGTTTATTGGTAATGCCTGAATATGGGATTCTATTGAAAGCCTTTGTCAAGTCGAGGTATGCTGTCTGCACAGATTTCCCCTTGTCAATGGCCCTGGTCACATTTTCAAAGAAATCCACCAGATTTAACAGGCAGGATTTGCCCTTGATGAAGCCGAATTGGGTAGGATCCAGGGTTTGGAGGTCACATATGTCCGAGGTCCATAATGATGCATTCCATTGCCATTGCCTTACAGATGAGGCTGGTCAGGTTTATGGGTCTGTAGTTCCCCATGTATGTTGCTAGGCCATCTTTGTGGAGAGGAATAACTGTTGCTTTTCTCCATTCCACAAGAACAAAGCCTGTGGTTAGGCTATAATTGAAATGGATGCTAGTTCATGTTTTAGCCTGTTTAGAAGACAGCCTGGGATGTCATCTGGTCCCATAGAGGCTGTGTTTTTTGCCTTGGACAAGGCTTTGAGGACCTGCTCTTCAGATATGTAGGTGGTGATTTGGGGAAAGGTTTGTGATAAGCTAGGAGGGGATAAGGGATTGAAATTTTTACCAGACCTATCCACTGGAAGGTTTGCTAACTCTGTGGGGTCAATGTATGTAATACTGCTGGCCACTACGTCTGTACATGTTTGGGTCCTACCTTATAGGCTATGTACATAGATGTAAAAGGCCTTATGGTCATCCTTGACTGTACTTGCTAAGTTTCTCTCAAAGGAGCCCTTGAAGGATTTGTCAAGTTGTCTTATTTGCCTTTTGAGGCTGAGGAACATGCTTTTCCATTGTTGGGGCCTTGCCTTTGTTTTCTTGGACAGCAACTTTTTGCATTTATTATAAAGTTTGTTGATGCTGGATGTCCACCATGGCAGCTTGTTTTTACTGAGGCTCTGACTTTGATTCTTTCTGGCACAGCTGAGTTTATACACTTATGCAAGTGATTGTACAGGGCTTTAGAATAAGCTTTGGTGTAGTTACCACTTCCAGCTTGGTGTGGGGCTTGGAATGCATTTATACCTTCACCTAGGAGGGTATAGTTTGCCTTGTTGAAGTTCTTTAGTCTGATTTCACCATTTGTGAGTTTTGCTGTCAGTGTCAGCTTAAAGATGACTCATCTGTGGTCAGTTTTAACTAATGAGGGTCCGACAGTTGCAGCAGTGCATCTGTTTGACATGTTAGTGAGGACCAGATCTAGTATGTTTGTTCCTCTTGTCAGAGTATGGACAATTTGTTCCAGGGCATTTGAATTAACAAAGTCAAGGAACTTTTGCACTGGAGAGTTAGGGCTAGTGTAGGTTTCCGAATTGATGGTGGAATAATTGAAATCCCCCATAACCAGTGTGTGTGACCCGTGGAGGGGGATATGTAACTGGCTATGACTTGAATGGGGGTCTTACCCACCATAACCTGGATTAGGAGTAACTCCATGAAGTTGTCCAGTCTAACTAGACGGGAGGTGAATTTATTTCTAATATAGACTGAAACACCACCTTCCCTGGTTTTCACAAGTTAATTTTGTGGTCTAAAGATGTGGAAGGCATTGTAGTCTTGCAAGGCCAGGGAGTAGGAGTAGTCAGTTTGTCTCAGAGAAATTTCTAAAGGTACATTGGGTAGAGGGGGTCTCTGGTTTCAGTTTTATTTTGAGGGAGATGGCTTTATGGTCAGACCTAACAAATGCTAAAATATGCAGTTGATTGTGCAAGATGCCCCCATATTAGTAAAGATAAGATTCAATACTTTGTTCCCCCTAGTAGGTACTTTGACTAATTGTTTAAAGGCATTTGTATTGACAAGGTCTAGGAATCTCTGTGCTTGTGCACTAGTGGTGGGGTAAGTTTCTCAGTCTATAGTTTGATAGTTTAGATCACCTAGGAAAATGGCATTGGTTTAATACCGAGTGATTGCAGTTCCTGCAGATGGGCACTGTGGCTTTCTTGGATCTATAAAGAGAGAGTTCTATAGCTAGCTAATATACATATACCTACCCTCAATATATTTTGTCAGCCTCTTATGAAACGTATGTGGAAATCTATGCCTCTTTCAATCCATATATATATATATATATAAGTGTGACATTACACAATTTACTTGTGTGCTTGTTTTGAAGATGAAACAGATATCTGATAAGTAATGATTTTCTCTACAAGAAATCACTGATGCCATCTCTACTGTTAATCCTGGTAAGGCTCATGGCAGGATAGTTTGATACTTCTGTCTACCAAAATCATAAGTATTAGTTATCCCCCATACTACGGAAAAAATTTAACCATTTTAAGTCTCATGGTAAACAGCACTCATCTTGAAACCCAGTTTGGCTCCATTACTTATCAAAAACTATTACCCCTTCTCCCTTTTACTGTTGATAAAAAATATACATAACCATTCGAATCAGAAGGCCTTGAATAGTGGTAAATCAAGTACCTTTTTAATTTTTTGATCCCTGATGCCCGCCAACCATCAAACACCCCCAACATATGCACATACACACACACACACACACACACACACACACACACACACACACACACACACACACACACACACACACACACACACACATACACACACAAAAACATCCTGCTTCTTTCCTCCTGTGTCACTAGCCCATTAATTAACTTGAGATAAGATGTAGCTGTGAGGACATCATCCAGGCATCCATCAGTACCTCTTTTTATGACCGGCTCATACTTTCCAGTCTCATGTATGCCTGTGGAAGATGTGCAAGGAGCTGATGGTGAAATTGTCTACAACTCTATGTGTGACTCAACCAAAGCTCTGACCCCTGCCAGACAGTATTGAAACATTTTATTGACATTATATATGTGATTGTATGTACAGTTTTCACATATATATTTTTACTATAGTTTTTAGGATGTAATTAGTATGTTCTGACACCAGGTGGCAGCACTTAGAATTTAAAATGTCTTTAAATTGTATTCTGTTATTTTTATTGGTCATTTTTTGATTGGGGGAACTATTTAACGGGCCTTTGTTATGTAATTTATTATTCTGATGAAGTTCTTGTGAACAAAAACGTATTTGGAGTGTTATCAGTATTTTGGTGTTTTGCTCATCTATCATTTGGTGCCATTAAACCTTGAAGAAACTGTGAACCTGAGTGCTTCCTTCCAGCCTGAACAATTATAAATGCAGACCGTACTTTTAGTGAATGGAGAGTGACTAGCTAAGTAGAGTTCATGTGTTAAGCAGCATGTCTCCATCCACCACAGCTGTGAGCTGCAAGGCTAAAAACACAGTGCAAGAAGGGTAGTAGGGTGTCCAAATGGAGAGGCGATAAGTCAGCAAGTAAAGGAGAGTATTATTGCTGAAACTGAATTCATCCTTAAGTCTTGGTGAGTACCTTCATGAGATGGACCCTGTTTTTCAGAAAATCTCACGAAGATGACACTGAAATATAGACTGTATTTATATAGTATATATCAGGGACAGAAGTAGGTTAAACATTAAAAAAGCTAGCTGGGTGCAGAAGACCCAGGATAAAAAAGTGCCCAGTCCTGGTAGGCACACTGGTGCCAGGACTGGAAAAGATGACAGTGCAGAATCCTAAAAACACAGAAATATTTCTACTATGGAGCCAGGCAAGGCCCAGGGGGAGGATGGCCCCCCTGTTGTAGAAGGAAGTAGCAGTCCACAAAAATCACAAAAACGGGTTCCTATTACCAGATCGCAGATGCAGTTTGTCGAATGCATCTTGATCAAACTGAAAAGAGCGAAAAGGCAAACTAGCGAAGCGGCTTTTCAGCGAATTCTTTCCATGGGAAAGAATTTGCTTGGCCACTTTCATTACGTTGCCATTTTCAGCACTGTTGTGCGATCTCAGAGTTGGTATATTTAAGTAGGGGGGCTTTTGGTTTAAAGTTTGTTTTTTTTTTATTTTGGAACAGCGATTTTTTTTCCCTTGGAAAAAATTGCTGTTCTGAGGTTTTGACGTTGTAAGCTTTCGCTTACATTTTATTTATTTATTTTTTTTATTTAACATTTGTTGACCGGGAAAGTGCGACTAGGTTCCACAGATCCTGTTTTCACCGGAGGCCCAGGGAGAAATGCTCCCGAAGCATGTCTTTAGAATGTGGGAGGAAACCGGAGTACCCGGAGGAAACCCACGCGAACGCAGGGAGAACATGCAAACTCCACACAGAAGGCACCCCAGCCGAGAATTGAACCGGAGAACCTCTTGCTGTGAGGCGACAGCATTAACCACTGCGCCACCTATATGGGGTTGACTATTTATCATTCGCTTTTGTAAGCGTGCGATAATATAATATAGACCCACAAAAACTGATAGGCCAAAGAAGAGCCATAAGGATGATAAAGCGGACTATTGAGGATAAGAAAGAAATTATGTATTGTTACTATTATGCAAAAATTCCAGAATTTCCAGACACAAGATATACAAAATGATTAAGAGAGAAATTAGAAGAAAGAAAAATACTTACACAAGAAAAACTTTCAAAAGCTTCAAATAAAAATTTATATTCATTCATACAACAGATTTGTGAAAAACAGTATATAGATTAGGAAACTTTGATCTGTTTGGAAAAAGAAGCATCTGAGGAAGTGCAAAAATATAAACAACAAAACCTAGATATTTTTGAAAAGTATAAAAAAGAAATATGGACATGGGAAAGAAAGAGAGATTTGATATGGTGCAATATTTATGCAAAGGAGAAAGACAAATTAATCAATATAAAGAAGGTAGCCCTAAAGATATTTGATGAGAAATACAGGCAAAGGCATCCAGATATGGAAAATATCACAATAAAAAAATAATATCACAAACAGGGAATGTAGAAAAGAAGATTAGTAAAATAGAAGTTGAAAAACATAGAAGTTGAAGTTATGGAGTGCCTGCGAAGTGAAGGATTTGGTGTAGAAGGTCTAACATAGGTTACATCAGAGCATGATGGAGTGAGTCCCCAAAGCAAGGAGAAGCAGGAAGATCAGGAGACATCTGAAGAAGAAATATGGACATGGGAAAGAAAAAGAGAATGAATATGGTGTAATATTTATGCAAAGGAGAAAGCAAAACTAACCAATACAAAAAAGAGCAGCACCAAAGATATTTGAAGAGAAATGCAGGCAAAGGAATCCGGACAAGGAAACTTTACAATACAAAAAATAAGACGAAGAGGAGAAGGAAAAAAGGAGATTAGTAGTGGAGAAGTTAAAGATATAGAAAGTGAGGTTATGGAGTACTTGTGAAGTGAAGGATTCAGTTAAAAATCTAATTCAGAAAACACCACAGCAGGATAGAGCAATGGCTCTACAAATTAAGGGGAAACCAGTGGAACAGGAAGCAACTGGTCAGGTGCCATCTGAAGATATTTTGGAGCCTTCCACAGGAAATTGGTAAAACATTCACTTGAAGTTGGACAGCAAGGGAAGGTACGGGAAACTGTGGAAATTCTGATGCAGTCAACGTCGAGGAATGATAGGCCAGTGAGTTCCCATATGACAGAGCAACGGATGGCAGAGGATGAAATTGAAGAGAATGTGCCACAGGAAGATGCTATAGAACTTTCTATAGAATGCCTGTGGGAAATGGAAAACAAAAACTGTGTCCTCAGTTTAGAAGAAAATGAGCTAAGAGAAGATTTTCTTGATTTAATAGACATAGATAGACATAGTAAGATCAATGAAAGAAACAGACTGTAGAAGGTCAATAAAACAGTAATTAGGACTATCCATAGAGATCCATGTGATATAACAGAAGTAAACAGGATATATTACTGTGCAGCTAAATTAATAACTGATAAAGTTCTACCAGAAGAGCACAGGGTAGTGAGGGAAAGGAAGGGAAAAAATCGAATGCCATCAGGGAAGTATCAAATAGAGAAAACTATAAAGCAATTAAGACAAGAAGTGTCACTGTTAGAAGAATATAGAAGAGGGAACAGATCAACAAAAATACTAAGAAAGATAGATGTGATAAAAACTATGCACAGTATTAGAACAGACCAGGATCTATCATACAATATTGCAAATAAACTAAAAATCTCAGCAGAGGCTGAAAAACTTAGAAGATACGCAGAGAAATATAAAGTAAAAGTACAAAATAAGCAATTTATTGATGACCCAAAAAATGTTTTATAGAGAATTGGGAAACAAGGTAAAAAGAATTGAAAGACCACAAAAATGAAGAAAGAGATACATTTTGGAGAAGTATTTATGAAGATCCTGTGGAACATAACAAAGATGCTAAATGGAGAGAAGTCAAAGAAAGAATAAGAAGTTAAAGGTACATAATATGAAATGGGATGAAGTAACCAGAGAGATTAAAACAAAGTTAAGAAAAGCCTCTAACTAGAAAACCCCTGGCCCAGATGCAGTACCTAACTTTTGGTTTAATGTATTAACATCCCTTCTAGAAGATTTAGCCATGAGTAAAACCTATTCATATGCGCATCCCAAACAGACACCAAGCTGGCTAACAAGAGGAAAAACAGTACTCCTACTTAAGAGTGAACCTGCAAGCTACCCTAAAAAATATAGACCAATAACATGCCTTCCGATGATGTATAAACAATACACAGGAATTGATGCAAACAGAGTTTATAGCCATTTAGAAGAAAACGTAATTATGACAATAGAACAAAAGGTCAAAAGAAAGTCATATGGAACAAAGGATCATTTGTTGTAAAATAAAGTCATAGTGGAGAACTGTAAAAAGGGGAAGAATTTAAGTATGGCATGGACTGACTACAAAAAAGCATTTGATAGTATCCCACATTCATGGATAAAAGAGTGTTTAGAAATGTGTAAGATACATCCTACACTGTTCGACTACATTATAGTGACCATGAAACAGTGGGAGACCACTTTGCAATTAAGCCAAGGACAGATTATTATTCCAGGGATAAAAATTCAAAGGGAGATATTCCAGGGTGACTCTGTTACCACTGCTATTCTGTTTTACCCTTAATCCATTATGCTGTTTACTTAGCTTAGGCCATGGCTATAATTTGGCTCCTAGAAAACAACAAAGTGTAAAAAACTTCTCATATTCTCTTTGTCAATGATTTAAAACTATATAGCTCATCAGATGAGGAACTGAAAGTACAACTGCAGTTGTCAAAACTTTTTTCAGATGACATAAGAATGTCATTTGGTCTTGATAAATGTGCAAAAGCAACCTTTAAAGCAAGAAAACTGCAGCACCAGAAAAACATCAGTTTGGGACAAGAATGTGATATAAAAGGACTTGAGCAAGAGGGAGTGTGTAAATATTTGGGAATTGATGAAGGATCAAAAATAAAATATGAACAAATGTGAATAAAACTTAGTAAGGAATATTTTAGAAGACTTAAATTAATCCTGAAAATAGCGTTGACATCTAGGAACAAAATCCAAGTTATAAACCAATTTGCTCTTCCTGTCCTAACTTACAGTTTTGGAGTGATTGACTGGCCCCAAAATGTGTTGGATAGATTAGATAGGAAAACAAGAAGGATGTTTCATGCTTACCAAATGATTTATAAAAATCAATGCATACCAAGATTATATATTCCCTGTTCCGAGGGATTACATGTACAGATCTGCAGTTGTGGGGCTCCACATATATCTGCTGACCTCATAAAATCCAAATGTAGTGAAAGTTTTGAAACATGAGGAAAATAAATCTAAGATAATTTCTCTGCTTAATCTAGCAGAAGCATATCGGTGTCAAGCAGGAATGAAAATCAAAGCAGAAGTAGATAAAAATCTGGCAGCAACTGAATGTATCAAAAACCAAAAGAAAGTATATAAGGTGAAGGACCAGATGAGAAGGCAAGAAATGGGGAAAATGCATATAGTTGCAAGTATAGAAAACTTCTGGAAGAACCTCATGTTGATCAGGAACAAATGCAGAAATGGTTAAGGAGAGGCAAATTCAAACCAAGAGATGAAAGGTTAATATTGGCAGCCCAAGACAGTGGGCTACGTACACGTTGGTTTGCAAACTCCATTGAACATGTGGGAGAAACAGACAAAGTAGGTTTTGTAAAACAGAAGTGGAAACAGTTGCATACCTCGTTCCTGGTTGTGACATTCTAATGGCAGAAGGACTGTATACTGAAAGGCATACTCATGTGGCAAGACGATTGCACTGGTGATTGTGCAAACATTATGGTATTGAAGTGGCTGAAAAACACTGGCAACATGAACAACAAAGCATCATAGAAAATGATGAAGTTTATATCACATGGGACCACCCATTACCAACAGCTCAAAAGATAGAGTCTAGAAAACCAGATATAGTGGTCAAAGAAAGAAGACAAAAGTAGCATTGATCATTGAAATCTCCATACACAGTGACTACAGTGTCTTGCATACAGAGAGAGACAAAGTCATACAATATCAGGATTTGCAGGCAGAAGTGAGAGCAATGTGAAAGAAAGATACCCAGACAGTCCCAATAGTAGTAGGAGCAATGGGTCTTATAAAAAGAATCTACACTCATATTTAGATATGTTACCAATACATGTAACTCCATACGAATTGCAGAAGGAGTCATTACTGAGCACATTGCAGGTGCTGCAAAGAGCACATCTGGCTGACATCAAAGATTGAAACAATACTAATTTCATGAACTTTAATCGTACTTTGACTTAGGAATGGGGTCCATTCCTGTCATGGTATTAGAAACCCAAAAGATTTGGAGAAATTAAAAAAGTAAAGAATCATTACACATTTTGTTCAGTGGTCATAAGAAACTTTATCATGCTTAGACTGAGCCACTGATTGGTTGAATAATATGATCATTGATATAATGTCGCAGAAATCAATGGTAGGTGTATGGATATTGCTGAGACTTACTCATAGCTGTCATACTTTGATAATGAGGACAAAGCCCAAATGACCAATTAATCTTGTCAGGCATAAGTACATCCCATCATAATTTATTCTCCTTTGACATATATTATTGGTATTAAGTCATGTTTCTAATTAATTATGTGGAATTCTTTCATGGTTTGGAGTATACTGAATTTATGAAGCACACACACACATATGCAAGCACACGCACACACACACACACATACACACACACACACACACACACACACACACACACGCACATACAGGTACAGGTATATATACACACACGCACGCATGCACGCACACAGACACACACTCACACAGACACACACACGCACGCCCAGTCATTTCCCCAATGAAGCATAACAAAATATTAAAAATGGCAGTGACTATCATACAATATAGTGTGTAGTTTTAATGTTAATGTACTAGTCACAGAAAGTTGTTTGTCATGTAATACATTTAGCTTCTCATTTTAAACGTCAGATTAGTTTGAATACACTCATGTGGGAAGTTACAACATGCATCCTGTACCTCTGTCTTATTTACTCACCAAGTAACATTTTATAATGCTCAGAAATGCAAAACCTTCTGCAAGAACAAAAGAAATATATCTTCAGAAATGAGGAAATACATTTAATTTGAGAGTGGTTTTGTGTTTAGAAGTATAGTAACTTTAAGTGCTTAATTGAAAAGGAAATAAAAGAACTAGAGGTGGGATCTTAAGCAAAGTAAAGGAACAAATTACTTTGAAATAAACGGATCTTGTGGGAACAATATCTACAGCATAATGTTCAGGAGGAGGTGTGAGGTCTAAGGGAAGGTAGGAACTGACAATTTATGTAATGTTGGAGTGAATGACAAAGTTGTAAGAAGAAAACATATACGTATACTGGGGTCTATATTAAAAGCGCGAAAGCCCTAGTAACCGAATATGAAAACATCGACACATATTCCACGAACCACGAATATACCGAATGCCCTAAACTGTGAAATTCAAAAACTCGAGCCGTCATAGTTGTCCCACCCCACTGCCCTCTACATACTACCTACCCAAACAAACTAAATAAACCACATACATACACTAACCAAAACCCTACTTCTAACCCTAAACTAAACCCTACTTCTAACCCTGCACTAAATCTTGCATAAACCACCATGCATACACTTACCTTAACCCACACCCTAACCCTAAAGTCCGTAACTATTGCACACTTACCTTACGAAGCTATACCACAGAAGGGCCAACCATGACGATTCAATGTTTCTGATTTCGCGCTTCAGGACGATTGATGTTTTCGCGGTTCGATGAAGATGTGTCAGCGTTTACGTATTCGGGTAAGTACACCTTCGAGCTTCTAATATAGACCCATATACTACATGAAAATAATGAAAATGTTACTATGTGCACCGAAATCGTTGCACAAATTGTGATTTAATAAAGGTGTTTAATACTGTGAAAGTGAGCATGTGTTGTTGTAGTAAGGAATGCAAAAAAGAGAAGCAATGAAGAAAAAATTCCAGAAGCAAAGAAGTAGTGCTTGTACTTTTTATGGCCTTGGTCAGACCGCAAGTTAATTACTGAGTGCAGATTTAGAATACATGCAAAGAAAAGGACTTCAGCCTACTCAAAGCTACTGGAAGAAATTCAGAGGAAAGCTGCCAGAAAGATTTATGGGACAGGCAGGAATATGATCAAATGCTAGAGGAGCTAGGAGCTTGTCTCATCTATGATCAAAAGGGACAGGAGGACATGGCATTGATACACAAGATGATGTCAGGGAGATGTATAAGGTCATTCTGAACTGAAAGAAGAGAGGAGGAAGGAGGGGCAAAGGCAGCAGATTGTAGGGACCAATTACTCCTGGGATCTCCAAATGTACTTTTTCACAGAAAAAGGTTTGATCCCATGGAGTGGATTACTGAAATGTGGTCGTGAGGGCATTCACAGAGGGATTCAAGAGGGCATAAGACAGATGGAAACTGGGTAAGGAGGGAGGCAGGGATGGAGAAAAGTTAGAATGGTTTGGCACTTACAAGGGTAAACTAGATAAGATTATTATCGTATGCTATAAAAGATATGTAATATAATGTACTATTACAAAAAAGAGGATCCAAGATGGAAGACAGAGAAATGTTCACATCGTTTTAATTCAAGGTTGCAGTAGGTGTGGCTACAAGCATGAAAGAAGCCACTGCCAAGCACTCGATCAATCCAGCATTGTCTGTGCTACAAAAAGCTGTGCTGGAAAAGTGAAATTTGCAAAGGTATGTGAAAGCAAAAACAAGTGTGTTTAAAGGAAGTTGCATTTAGTGAAAAGAAACATGAAAATGTGCTGTTTGCTGTTTATACTTCTGAAATCACCATCATTGAAACTTTGAAATCTAAAAATGCACTTGAAGTACTGAGATATGAGTGCATGGCAGACTGTTGAAAAGATATGCTGAGCATTAATGGACATAATATAAAACATAATGTAGCTATAGGTGCAATCTGAAATATTTTGTTAGAAAGGTTAGAAAATACTGAAAAGAAAACTGCACACAATGTTAACCTATTCTAAATAAACCCTGACACTGCCAATAATACATGCTCCTAGAAAAGAACCAATGACTTCCAGAAATAAAGTTAAGTAGCAGATAAAGAGAATGGAGACCAGGTGTTATTAACTAAACAAAATGGGTGAGTAGTGCGGTTACTGTGGTAAAGAAATATAGCAGATTTGTTTTAGTTGATCTGCCCAATTTTGCCACAGGCATAGCAATCTTCTTGCTGAAATTTACATTCACTGGCTACATGCTGTTTCCTTGGGTACCTAAAATGAAAGGCCTTAAATAATACTTCAATCATCCTTATAGATTAGCACGATTCTGCTTATAGTCTGTAACTTACCCAGCAACTCTGAGGTAATTTTTCAAGCAATGAAAGACCTAATCCTATTATTTGACCTGCTATTTTTTCCTAGAAACAGTGGCTCTAGAAACACACTTGCTGGAGGGCTAGGTTCCTAACTCTTCAAATTCATAACGTACAGAATAAGTTACTACTACATGTCAAACAGTACTACTCTGGCTACTCTTAATGATTAAAAATGCCTAGTGGTGCAGCGGTTGCATTATCGTCTCACAGCAAGAGGTTCTCCGGATCGATTCTTAGCTGGGGTGCCTTCTGTGCAGAGTCTGCATGTCCTCCCTACATTCATGTGGGTTTGCTCTGGTTTACTCAAATGTTGTAAAGACATACATCTGGAGTGTTTCTCCTGGGGCCTCTGCTGAAAATTGGCTTTGTTCCAAGTTACACTTTCCTGGTAAATAAATAAAAAAAAAGACACAAATTTATGCTATGGTTATTATATATGGACCTGATCAGATCTGGGAGATGAGTGGTATTAAGTGTTTGAAATGAGTGGCAAGAACTTTTAACTTTGCCTTCGTAATGGTATATATGGGTAGGCTTCTTATGATCTTTGTAATCACTTACCTAGTACTTTTCCTGTATTCCTCTCCATTTACTTTGCTACCCTCTTGCACACTGTAAAATGTCATTCAGGCTTTTTTACTTTTACTTTTGTGTTTATATTTGTGTTTGCTACTTCCACTGCTGCAGCAGTCTTTTCAATTATTAATTTCAGTTCTGACAACAGACTTATTTGTATATAAGCTCATTTGTTCCAAGTGCAGTTCTGTCTCTCAGCACTGGATGTAATTCCCCTCCATAATACAATTCTGGGCTAATTTTCTCAGTTCTGCCATGTACTCGTTCATTGATTCAGTCATCTTTCATTTAAGAGACTCATACTTGGATTTTTGTACTGTTTCATTGAGTTTATTGTTAAATGATTTTGACAAACTTACCAGATGCTTGTAGATTTGTTCTACTAGTTTTGCAGGACTTGATAGATTCCTCATTAGACTGTAGGCTCTGTACCTCTATGCATACTGAAGAGGGTGACTTTTTTACTGTTTTCATTCCCAATTTGTCTGGCAAAAAATGTTCTGGATATCTAATGAAGTCAGACTGCCTGCAGTTATATCTCTTTTTCTGTTTCCTCTTTCAAAGTATCTTGCAAATTTTTGGAGCCCTTTAAATCCTTGTATACCTAATTTCTTAAAAAAAATCATGTATTATATCTTAGACAGAAAATGAAACGTTTGATGTTTCAAAAGCTTTAATACATAATACAGACCCTGTGACAGCAACAGCCTCAACATTTTACCAAAAAGAAGCACTTTTTTAAACAAGAAGTTTGATCTATCTGGTTTAAAAAGGTTCTAGAAACAAGTAGAGTAACACAGTACCTTTCCTCTGAATACCACATACCATCTAGTGGAGTACTCACAATATTGTACTTTTCTTCTGTTATTTGCACCTAAATATTTAGCTTTACTGACTATTATGCTGTGCTACTTAATTTTATAAACTTGATTTGGCTGTAATAGTCACCTTATCTGACTTACTTTTAGCCTCTATGTAACATTTCTTTCTGTCTTATGGCTGACATCTCCTGCATTTTACGTCCTTCTCTTCTATTGTATTGCCTCACTAGATACTTTTTAAGCTACAAGGGTCTCTTCTTGTTTATTTCTCTCAGCCTCTCCCCCATTGTCCTCACTATATTATCCCAATAGCTTTCCCACAACTTGTCATTTCCCTTTGCTTTATGTCATACCCATAGCTCTATACCCACTCTTTCCCCCAGATGTTTATAGTACATATCTATAGCATATCAGCATTGTAAACTAAATAGCGAGGGTTGCTGCTCAACTGGCAAACGCTCGTTCAAGCAGTATAAAATCAATATTAAAATTAAACCAGAGTTGCAGAACTGAGCAAAAGCAAGTTAAAATGCAAGTTATTTAACTACCAAGTACATTATTACAGAAGATTATAATCAAGATAAGCGCTTTCGCTAAGTAGCTTCATCAGATCTTACATTCACTCTCAAATTCTACATCTTATATATACAAATTCTTCTCAATTAATCAATCAACCTTGTCAATTAATGTGATCATTTAAAGAAACAGATAAACATTGTAAAACCTAACCTAGTAAATAAAACATAAAATCTATGAAATAATATGCTATGAATAGTTAAAATCATGTAAATACATTTAAATAATTATAACATATATAAAATATATAAACTGTATATATATGTATATATATATACATATATATATATATATATATGTATGTATGTATATGTCTATTTATAAAAATATATATATATGTGCAACGAATATATATGTATATAGAAAATATCTATCTACACCTGTATGGAACTTGATTTATACAAAACAAATAAAAAATACATATGAAATCTCATATCTGTGTTTATGTAGGGATATATATATTATAGTATTGTGTATATATATATATATATATATATATATATATATATATATATATATATATATATATATATGATATCTTATTATTTATAATATAGAAGAATATAGACTCAATGCATATATAGTTAGCAATTCTTAAACATAATATATACAATAATAGTGTGTGTAACAACTTCCTTATAAAATAGATAAAATGTATATTTTATTGGGGCTGTTCATGTCTTATTTAATATTTCTACGCTGTCTCAATTTTGGTTTTATTGAGGCCCTATCATTGAGACCAAGCCCTCTATCTGATCTTAATAAAATTATCCATTCTGTCTCCTTACTCTCTGTATATATCTTAATATCACCTCCTCTAGCATTCGGAGTAATGACTTCGAGTACCCTAAATAAAAATCTATGTTTTTCATTATGCAGCACTACATGCTTAGCAAGAGCATTATGTAATGTGTCTTTCCTCATGTGATATATATGTTCCCTTATCCTATCCCTGAATGGACGATTTGTCTTTCCAACATAGAAAGATGAACATAATTGGCAAACAGCTAAGTATATCGCATGGGGAGTCATGCAATTAGCATCTGCTTTTATGTTCAAAACTTTCCGTTGATCTGGGTGAAAAAATTCTGTACTACTATCTATGTAAGAACAGAAGTTACAATGTTAGATTGCACATTGGATGCACCAGACATTGTGGTCATTGTAACTTATTTTATTCTAAGCAAAGGACAATAGATCGTGATGTGCCTAATTTTTTAGATAGTACTTTACAAACAGATGAAGAAGGTGACATTTTTGTTTCTTGTGATTCATCTTTTCAAGACGAAATGAATGCATACTGTTTGTTAGATACATCTGATAAGGTGTATGCGTTTGCTTAATTAATGAGGGTGTGTTTGTACTATTTAGGTTTACTGATGTATACTGGGTTTTATTCATTGTTCTGAAGAAGTTCCTGTTTGGACGAAAGCGACAATAAAGAGTTTTTTTCACTAATTTTCGGCATTTTTCTTCAAGTTTGTGGCATTGCTCTTGGATCCAGCTCCACCCGATAGTGGGTTTGTTTTTAGTTTATTTTATATTACTTTGGATTTATTGATGACCTTATTTTTGTGTGTGAAGGGTGTGAACCCATGGTAAATAGTTTTTTTTTCAGATTTACAAAATAATGAGTTTGGTCTTAAATTTGATGGGATGCAGGTAGGAAGAAAAGTCATATTTTTGGACACTGAATTAGAAGGCAAGGTGGGACAACATATACAGACAAGATTTCACAGAAAATTCCTGGATGTTAATCATGTTTTAATTGGTGGAAGTTGTCATCCGACACACTTAATTAATTTACTACCTTATAGTGAATTTTTGAGAATATCGAGACTAAGTAGCAATGATGATATTTTGTGGGAAGAATTAGAAAAGATGTGTAGACTTTCTAAGTAGGGGATACGAACAATATACTTTGGAGAAGGCCTTAAATAGACTGATATATGAAAATAAAAGTTAGAAAGGTAATACTGATAATATTTGGCATGATATGAAAAATAAAAATAAAAGTAAACAGCAAGTTTACTTTGTTACTACATATAATGTGGTGACAGAAGAAATATTCAAAGTGATTAGGTATTATTGGGAGTTCTTATTAAAAGATAGAAGGATAAAAGACATATTACCATATAAGCCTATATTGTCCTATAGTCCATAGTAATTTTGAGTTCTCCAAAGAAGAACTGTTATTGGAGTTAAGATCAGTGGGCACAAGGATATGTGGTAAATGTTCCATTTGTCAATATGTAGTGCCTTATTTTGAAAAGATTAATGATGTAACATATACCCCTAAGCAATATGTAAGTTGTAATACCAAAGGGGTTGTTTATGCATTGAAATGCTTTTGCAGTCTTTTCTATATAGGTAAAACAAAAGGTCATTTAAGATAAGAATGCAAGAGCATCTAAGGGATATAAAAAATAAAAAAGTAGAAAGCCCAATAGCACAACATTATATGACATGTCATGAAGGTATAAGTGATTGTTTAAGAGGTACAATTTTGGAAACTGTATATGGATAGGATGAAATACAAGTTAAAAAAAGATTATTGTATAAGGAGACAGTATGCATTCTGAAGTTTGGAACTATGGCACCCAATGGGTTAAATCTTGAATGTAATTGGAGGGTGTTTTTGTAAGTAATTAATTAATTAATTTTACTTAATTGATTAATGTGTTGATTTATGCTCTTTATAAGAACTAATGTGTGTGTATTTTATTATCTCTTGAAGGCTTGTATAAGCCGAGGCACTAAGATCTATTAAAGACACTGTTTTTTAGAGGTTTCAGCTTTTTTACTCTCTGTGGTGGTATTTTTCTTTTGCAAGTTAATTGTTGTAAATATTATCTGGAGCTGCCCCTTCTAATAAACAAAAAGAGGGCAAATCGACATCATCTAGCACGTCCTCTTCTTCATCTAAAATGTCCAAAAAATCTAAAAAGAGGCTTCTGTAAGCCCCAACATCTCTGTCAGATCTGTTAGTCAAACAACCCAAGCTTTTGGATCCTACAAGCTCCTTGGATCCGAAAGTGAAGATTAAGAAACATATGGATCCATCTACGTCTTTGGATCAGACCTCGGACAAGACTAGATCTTCACCAGATCAGACACCCTTCGATTTGATTGACTTCAAGCCGACCTACAGCATACCTACTTTACCAAGGACTCTCCATCACTGTACCCAGTCCCATTGAGAGTGCCTTCTCCCTTCCTAGAAATGCCCAAGTCTCCCTCTCTAATGTCTATTCATTCTTCTAGGAGTTTGACCTAAGAGGATGTGAATAGACTGGTGAGAAAGATTTTCTGGGCACAGAGTATGCCATGGGTGTCCTTGGCTCCTACCCCTTCGGGTCAGGAGTTTTGTACATCGACAAGCCATCCTTTACATCCTCCTCTGGCTTCTTTCAAAGCTTCACAGTTCTTGAATCTGAGCCATCCAGCTCCATCTGCTTCAGAATGTGAAAATGACTTTATCATTGGATCCACTGTTTGCTCTGAGTTCTTTGGCTCAGTTGAAGCCAAAGACCACTTGGAGCCATAGCTGCCTAGTTGGCTCCCAGGTATTGGGATCAACTCTGAAGTTTTTGAAGCCATCCCTGCACCTGGGGGCTTTGCTCAAGTGAACTCAGCTCTGGCTTCTGCCTGGGGAGGATTTTCCTCAGAGATGGAAGGGACTAGGACCCAGAGGCTTGCCCTCTCAGATACAGAGTCCTGTCTCTCTCAGGGGAGGTCAGACTTTGAGATGTTGGAGAGAGCCATGTCTACTTCAGCAGCTCAGGCAGTTCCTGTCTCCTCAGATCTTCAGCCTCCAACCCTGTCATCTCTACATACAGAGTCTCAACCTTTTTCTTCACAGGGGCAGAGAGTACCGAAACCCCAGGCTTCCTAGCAGGGCATTCCCATTTCTTCTGATACTTCCCCAGGGCATCCCACTGAGGAGATCCCTAAAAAGAAGTTGTGGAAGAGGAAGCACTTGGATTCCTAGGAGGAACCCGTCACCGAAGACACATACTTTGATGAGGGTGAAGAGTCCTCAAAGTCATGTCTGAAGATGTCTCCTTTGGAGACATCCTTGAAATACTAAAACAGCGAGGTGATTTGAAGCCCAACAATCCTTTGGCTGAGGAGTCAGTGTAACTGGAGGCTTTTGGTACCAGCATGTCTACCTCCTGGGTGAGTCCACCTGCCAGTCAGCTCACTGAGTTGATCTGTCAGTGGGAATGGAAGGCCCCCAACACCAATGAGCCAATTTCCTGGAGACCAGACAAAATTATTACCACTCCTGAGGACAAAAAAATTTGGACAAAAACTGTGCCTGTGGATGCCATGGTCATGGCAGCAGCCACAAAGAAGGAACTAGCTGAGGAAAGTTCCTTTATCCATCCCCCAAACAAGCAGTCTCAAGTGATGGACAGATTTGGGAAGCATGTTTATGCTTCAGAGACCTTTTCCTTATGGTCTCTGAACTACCTGATACACTTCACTAGGTTACAGAGGGATCTGATTAAAGAGCTTTCAGATACCCTCTCATGATCCGTATCTGAGGAAGTACGGGTCTCAGTTACTTCCCAGTTGGTTACCCTCCAGTCTATTTCCAACACCTCCATGAGCCTCATTTCACATATAGCTGAAGGAATGAGTAGAGCAGTGGGTTCAGATATTGCTTGCCATCAAGAGGCACACCTAGATGTGCTTGTGTGACTTTGTGGAGCCTTTCAAGTCTATGTTTGTCAATGCTCCATTTAATAGCAAGTCCTTATTTAGCCCTAAAGTTAAAGACACATCATCCAGGTATGAGAAAGATGGGAAGACCCTATCTGCAGTGGGCATATGTTTCTCCACTCTGCAGAGATCCTTCTCCAGGAATCAGCGAATCAGTGGGAACATGTGGTTCAGAAAATCTAAAGGGTCTTTTCAAGACACACGTCGCAGCAGTTCTCCCAGGAGCAGAAGGGGAAATTCCAATGGTAGACACTGCCCTCACAGCAGAGGAGGCCCACAAAACCAAGGGTACAGAGATTCTTTCTTTGGCAGGCCCTGCCAGTGCTCCTGAATGGAGGCCTGATTGCCCTACTCTAGAGGAAATCTGGGGTCGACTGTCTCTGCACCAGACAGCCTGGCTGGAAATAACATCAGATACTTGGGTGCAGAGGATTATTTCCAGAGGATATATTATACTCTTTTCCCTTCCTCCTTCCCAGTGCAAAAAAAATTCCTGATGTTCCACCCAGTCAGAGGGAACAAGCAGCTATTAAGGTGCAAAACCTGCTAGAAAAATGAGTCATCCAAGAGGTTCCACAAGACCAGAAAGGATCCGGAACTTATTCAAGATACTTTTTAGTGCCAAAGAAAACAGGGAATTGGAGAACCAACTTGGATCTTAGCAACTTGAACAAATCAGTTTGATGAAACACATTCCAGATGGTCATGGTTCAGTCCATTCTTCCATTTCTGGAGAAGGATGACAGGATGTGGTCGACAGACCTTCAGAATGTGTATAATCACATAAAAATGAACAAATGATCCAGGAGGTATTTACGCTTCTTGCTGGAAGCCAGCCACTATCAGTTCAGAGTACTGCCCTCTGGTCTCACCAAAGCCCCCAGGGTGTTTACCAAGTTCATGGCAGTAGTGGCAGCTCACTTAAGACTGCATGGATTCCGGGTGTTTCTATATATAGATGACTGGCTCATTTCTGCCCCGACCAGGCATCAACTATTAAAGGCAAGAGACAGCATTCTCCAGACGTGTTTCCATCTAGGGATAACTATAAACTATGAAAAATCCTATCTAGAGCCCACTCAAAGTTTAAACTTTATAGGAGCAATTCTCAAGACAAATGAGGCAATAGCCTCACTCCCTCCTTTGAGGGTGGAGACAGTAAGGTTGCAAGTCACAAGAATAAAATGCAGCAACAAAATGTCAGCTCATCTGGTTCTTCAGGCTTTAGGATCCACGGCAACGGCAATAATGCTAGTTCCACTGGCCAGCTTTCATATGAGAATTCTGCAATGGCTGTTATCAGCACAATGGTCTATCCTTCAACAACCAATGTTGACTCAAATAAGGATCACCAATATTTGCATAAAATCTCAAATGGTGGATTCAATCAGATCAGATACTACAAGGTCACCTGTTTGTTCTCTGCCAGCCCAAGGCCACAGTGACCACAGATGCTTCCCAGCTAGGGAGGGGGCATTTCTGGGCAAAACAGTCAAAGACACCTGGTCCCCCACAAAGGCCAATTTGCAGATCAACATTCTAGAGATGACAGCAGTGCTTTTAGTGTTGCAGGCTTTCCAAAATGCTCTTCCCTTAGGAATGATTACAGTTCAGTCAGACAACATGTCAGTAGTCTGGTATATAAACAAACAAGGAGGAACCACATCCTATACCTTGTGTCGAGAACTCAGAGTCTGGCAATGGGCGATCTCATCAAACTGCTTTCTCATAGCAACGCATATTCTGGGAAAGTCCATTGTGATAGCAGACAAGCTGAGTAGGTGCATTCTTTTACCCCATGAATGGTCCCGCAATCAGAATGTGATAGAAAGGATATTCTGTTGATGGGGTCAGCCTTGCTGCGATCTTTTCACCTCTCCCCTAAACAACAAGTGCAGCATCTACTTCTCCCTGATCCCCCCAAGTGGGGAATCACCACGGGATGCTCTTCTTCACAACTGGCCCTCCAGTCTCCTTTATACCTTTCTCTCAACTCCATTAATCCTGAAGTTTCTACAGAAAGTGTCCAGGTTGAAGAAAAAAGTAATCCTCATTGCACCATATTGACCTCGACAAATTTGGTTCCCCTTCCTCTGCCCTCACTTACTTCACCAACCTTGGATTCTGGATCCAACTCCAGACCTCCTGTCTCACCCAATGGGCAAGATTCACCCAGACATACCCAATCACAGGCTGATAGCCTGGCTTCTCCAATTCCATTAATAGCCAGATAACCTATGCTCTTCTCTCCAGACCGACATACTCCTGTCTGCTCATAAACCATCTCCATGTAAGCTATATTCCAGTAAATGGAAAAGATTCATTCACTGGGCTTTACAAAATAGTATTGATCCATTCTCTGCTCCAGTTCATGATATTCTTAATTTTGTAGCCCAGCTTTTCAATGAAGGGTCTTTGTCTTCAACTATCAAAGTCCATTTGGCACCGGGTCTATATTAGAAGACCGAAAGAGTACTTCAGCGAACGTTCACATGAGCGAAAATACTGGTAGTCGAACTGCTGATTGTGGGGGGCTGTGCCCCCACTCCGCCCCGCTAACTATATATTCCAACTTCAAGATCACACTACAGTGAGGAAAGGGCAAAAATCCCACTTCTCACTGTACCATGACCCCATAAACACCCTTTTGTTTACCAGCGTTCATGTGCGCGTTCGTTGAAGTAAACTTTCGGGTTTATAATATAAACCCGTTGGCACCAATATCCAGTTTTCACATTGGTTTTCAAGGTTCTTCAGTTGTTTCACATAAAGTCTGCAAATCATTCTTGAGAGGAGCACTCCTTTTAAAGCCTCCATATAAAGACCCTACCCTCCCTTGAGACCTAAATTTGGTGCTGCAGACTATTACACACACACCCCTTTTTGAACTAGCAGCTAAGTGCAATCTCAAAGTTTTTTCTTGGAAGACTGTCTTCTTGGTAGCCATAACTTCTGCAAGAGTTTCAGAAATTCAAGCCTTGTCTTCCAAACCACCATATTTGATTTTTCACAGTGACAGAGTATCTCTCCATAACTAATCCATCCTTTTTTCCAAAGGTGGTATCAGCGACATATATCAATCAGTCCATCAATTTACCTGTACTTTTTCCACAATTTGAAAACAAAGGTGAATACTTGTTACATTTATTAGATGCTCACAGACAATTGTGTTTTTATCTTCATAGAACCAAAGAGTTCAGGAAATATGACCAATTATTTGTTTCATTCTCAGATGATAAATTGGGTAAACCAGTCGCCAAAGTAGCCTTGTCCAGTGGCTTAGCAGTTGTATTACTTTTATTTATGATCATTTGGGCATGACCTTGCCAAAATTGTTATGAGCCCATTCTACTAGAGCAATGACCTCTTCTTCTTTTTTCCAGACTAGAGCCTCTTTGGATGATATTCGTGCAGCAGCAGCAAATTGGGCTACTTCTCATAACTTTGCTACTCATTACAAATTGGATCTGGTCTCCAGGGATAGAGCATCATTCAGTTCAATGATGTTGAGGAAAGTACTGTTGTGTACCTACCATAAATGTAGATGTTCGAGTGTATTCACTGTTGCAGTCATTACTCTTGGGTTATCCTGCTGGCAGACTACCCGCAGTCGGCCAGAATTCCAAAGTTTAGGTCCGGCATCAGTTGCTGTCACCTCTTCCCTGATGTCAGTGTGCCAGGGGTATAAAAGATGCAGCTGATGCCATTTTCTTCAGTTTTTCTTGCCCCAGATGTCAGGTGCCCCCAAATTGGTAGGCTGAAAAATATGCCAATAAAAATGCATGCACAAAAATAACATTGTCTTCATCTACAAGCAAATACACCAAAAAGGTTGTATAGGATAGAGAAGTGCAGATAAATCCCAGCAAAGAAGAGGAGGATGGTGGGTGGGTAACCTGGACTGCAACAGTGAATACACTCGAACATCTATATTTATGGTAGGTACACCACTGTACTATGTTCATCGTGTTTCACTGCTGCAGTCATTACTCTTGGGTTGAATCCCAAAGCTGAGGAAGGGTGGCTGGGGTAAATAGGATTAGGAGAGGCTATGAGGCCCTGCAGAACTGCAGTGGCAAAGCCTGCTCTGGACTTAGAGTAAAGAGGTAAGTGGTAGTGCTTTGTGAAAGTGTACACTGAACTCCAAGTTGCAGCCTCTAAGATATCTTTGGTTGGTACTCCTCTGAGGAAGGCTGCTGAAGTGGTGCTGCTCTGGTGGAATGAGGCCTAATGCCCTTAAGCACTGATTTGCCATGTTGTAAATAGCAGAAATGGATGCAATGGCCTATCCATTGAGAAATAGTCTGTTTTGAGATAGCCTTTCCTTGTGATCCTGCAGCATATGACAGTAAAAGTTGCTCAGTCTTTCTGAAAGCTTTAGTTTTGTCCAAGTAGAAGCTTAACTGCCTGTGTATGTCCAAATAATGCAGAATTTTCTCACCCTTGTTCTGTGGATTAGGATAAAAGGTTGGCAAGTGAATGGTTTGGTTAAGGGCCACACTGGACACCACCTTAGGCATAAATTTAGGGTTTGTCCTCAGAGAAACCCTGTCTGGATGAAAAATGATGAAAGGTTCCACAGTCATGAGTGCTTGTAACTCCAAGACTCGCCTTGCAGAGGTTATTACTAGGAGCAGAGCTGTTTTCCAGGATAAGAATTTTATATCTGCTGTTGTTGCTGGCTTGAAAGGAGGCTGTGTGAGTTTTTCCAAAACATAATTGAGGTCCCAGGCCGGAATTGGTGCTCTCCTTGGAGGCCTAATGTTTTTGGCCCCTCTGAGGTACTGCCTTATTAAAGGATGAGAAAAGATAGGTGGTTCCATATTGTAATGGGCTGAAATGGCAGAGGCATGGATCTTAATTGATGAGAAGGAAAGGTCTTTGTTCAGCATCTCAGTTAGGTATTGTAAAATCTGAGGGATATTTGGTACACACGTGTCGATGCCTTGTTCCTGGTTCCAAGCACAGAATCTCTTCCATTTTTCTGCATAAGATTTTCTGGTGCTGGGCCTCCTGGCCTCCAAGATAGCATCCATAACAGCTTTTGAAAGAGGAGTGTTCTGAATGGCTGCATTATCCGCCATGCTGCCAGATTTAAGGTTCTGAGTTGGCTGTGCAGGATATGATTGTTTTGTTGGGTCAGCAAGTGAGAAGTCTGAGGCAAAATCCATGCTGGACCTTGAGACAAGCTCTTTAGGATTGGGTACCAGTGCTGGCATGGCCAGTCTGGTGCAATCAGTATCATTTTTGGCTTCTCTTGTCTGACCTTTAGGAGTACCCTGGAAAGGAGAAGCAGTGGGGGAAAAGCATATACCGTTAGATTTTTCCACCTAAAGGATAGGGCATCCACTTTCCATGCTTGCTTGTGATAAATCCTTGTGCAAAATCTCTGCAATTGGCAGTTGTGAGGGGAGGCAAATAGATCTATGTCTGGTCATCCCCATTTCCTTATTATCATGCCAAAGACTTGTGGATCCAGTTTCCATTCGTGGGGATCCATGAGGTTTCTGCTTAGTTTGTCTGCCAGAGTATTAGTTTTTCCTGGCAGGAATTGTGCTTGCAGGTGAATTTGAAAAGCCAATGCTGTGTCCCATAAGGTCATTGCTTGTCTGCAGAGGGGGTAGGAATGTGTACCTCCCTGCTTGTTTATGTACCACATGACCGCAGTGTTGTCCATCTTTATCAGTAACTGTCCTGGATGAAGTAGGTCCTTGAAAGCTGTCAGGGCATTTTGAACAGCTAGCATCTCTTTTTGATTGATGTGAAGATGCATCTGGTTTGCAGGCCATGTGCCCTGAATACATTTTCCTGCCATATGGGCCCCCCAGGCATAATCTGATGCATCTGTTGTCAGTGTCTGTCTGGCTGTGGGTAAACTGAATGGCCCACCATCAAAAGTCCTGTTGCAGGCAAGGAATGAGTGCAATTACTGTCTCCAGGCTGTGGCAATGCTGAGTCCAAACACTTTTTAGGTACCATTCTAGTTTCCTCATATGCAGTCTGGCATATGGAATTAGTAGAATAAAAGATGCCATGAAACCCAAGGCCTGCAGGATTTTCCTTGCAGATAAGTGGGTTTTTGTTGCCAATTTCTTGAAGTAAGTAGTCAGATGCTTTTGTTTGTTTGGCATGAGATAAGCCATCTGGGCAGTTGTATTTAAGCTTGCACCCAGGAATATTATCTCTTGAGAGGGCACTAGTTTTGATTTATTTTCGTTTACTGTGTATCCTAGGCCAATTAATAATATTTTTACAAACGCCAGATGCTTCAGAAGAATGTCTTTGTTATCTGCTTGAATTAGGCAGTCGTCCAACTAGGGATATATTTGAATTCCTTTTTGTCTGCAAAACGCAATTACTGGTGCCAGGCATTTTGTGAAGACCCTGGGCACAGTAGATAAGCCAAAGGGCAGTGCAGAGAATTGGTAATGCATTGAGCCAGCTATGAATCTGAGGTATCTTCTGCAAGATTGTCTGATTGGGACATGCAGGTAAGCCTCTTTTAGGTCCAAAGTTACGAGCCAAGCCTTCTTGCCCAGCATGGGCAGTAGTTGCTGTAGAGTCAACATCTTGAATTTTGGAACTTCCAGGAACGTATTTAAAATTGACAAGTCCAGTATTGGTCTCCAGGTTTTGTCCTTTCTGGGTACTAGAAAAAGTCTGGAGTAAAATCCTTGTCCCTGCTCTTGTAGTGGTACTTGCTGAATGGCCCTCATGTCCATGAGGGCTGTAATTTGTTTTTGTGCCTCTACCAATTGATTGTGTGGCAGGTCTGACATACCTTTTGACTTTGGTAGGGTGTGAAATATGGAACCTTTAGCCTTGGGACACTATGTTCAGGACCCATTTGTCTTGGGTAACCATTTGCCAATTTGATAAAAAAGTGTTAGTTTTCCCCCCAAGGGGGCTGACAAAAGAAAAGTGCTTGGATCTGGTAGAGGAAAGTCATTGGGACTGTTTCCTGTAAGGCTGTGATTTGTCTTCTCTGCTTTTGGAGGTAGGAGCACCCCATTGTTTAGGCCTGTATGAGCCTTGGGGCTGAGATCTGCCTCTAGGATGCCTGTGTCTGCCTCTTTGTGGTCTGTCTGACGCTGGAAAGGACCAATTTTTAGAGGGCCAGTTCCTGCTAAATCTGGGTGACTGCACCTGTAAGAAATCCTTGACTGTCTGCATGGATTTTGCTTTATCCTCCATTTTTTTCAACACCTCTTCTGCTTTAGTACCAAAGTATCATGCTGTAATGGTGCATCTAATAATTTTGCTTTAACATGAACAGGCAGATTCTGTTCCTTTAACCAAGCATGCTTTCTAATAACAGAACCTGTAACAGCGGCCCTGCAAGAGGCCTCCAGTGAATCATAACCACATTGCAAAGTATGCTTTCCCACTTGTTCAGCTGCATGCAATAAGTCCTGCAATTCCTTGTTCTCTGAACTTTCAGTATTTGTCAACAATTTCTGTTTAAGCAGTGACATTAAATATTGCTGATATTTAAGCATATGAAACTGACAATTTAAAGCCCTTACAGCCAGGGTAGCAGAAGTGTAGACCTTTTTCCCCCATCTGTCTAGAGCCCTAGAATCCCTATCAGAGGGGACAGGGTTTTTTGCAGTGGAAGCTTTAACCCCTTTGGGACCCTGAGATATAGTTTCTGGGTCAGCAGCTGGGTTTTTATATAGGAATTTATGAAAATCCGGGACCCTGTAGTACCTGTCTGGCTTAGCAGGTGCAGGGGGTAAAGAGTCAGGGGACAGGCCGGACTCTGAAAATACATCATCTACAATATCCAGGACAGGTGGAATAGCAAGGGGTCTGTGCTGAGGAAGTAGCAGAAAGTCTCTGAGCCTTTTCTTAGATTCAGAATAATCTTGGCTCTCCCAGTGGAAATGCTCCCTCATGGTATGCAGGGTTTCTCCAAAAGAATAATCCTCAGGAGGTGAGGCTGAAGGAATGGATTCTTCAGTCTCAGAATCCTCATAGGGAAGCATGGGGTAATCCTGTTCGGAAGATGAATCAGAGGAAATCGAAACCTGATCAGAGGAATCATACTCTGTCTCTTGCCTAGGCCTCTTATCAGGAGGGGGATGGGAACCCCTGATCAAACTAATTAGGTCTTCGGCCATTTTGAGCATCTGTTTTTTAGGCATGGAAGTCTGAGAAGGAGAATGCTATACTTGTTTCTTTGTCTTTAGAGCTGCTTTAGTCTTTGTCGTTGAAGCTGAAGATGGCTTAATATATAGTTGTGTAGGTCTGAAGACACCCTTAGAAGCCGATGCCTGCTCAGCGGCTCCGGACCCATCTGAGGGAATGATTTCCGAGGGTCCAATACTTTCAGTTTCCAGAGGCCCAGTCAGCTCCACGTGAGAGTCAGAAGTGGCCTGTGGCTCTGAGGTAGCGGGTGCCAGGTGCTGCGAAAGTGCCTCACTGAGAACCGGCGACTGGCCTAGCAGAGGCTTCGTCGTCGGTTTTGGACCTCGGATGCCTATCTTTTTCCTTGTCCTTGCATTTTTTGTAAACTCCGGTTGTCGGCTGATCCAACGGCATTATATAATTAAATCTTCGGCCAAAGTAATGAAATGCAAAATCAGACTGACGCTTGATAGTGCGTTGGTTAAATCTAGCACAAAATCGACAGCTAGCAACGTTGTTATCAGGGCCTAGGCAAGGAATACAGTAAGAGTGAAAATCCTTATGAGGTATTTGCTTCCCACAGGAAATACAATTGTTAACTTTTTCTGACATCAGTCTGGAGCAAGAAAAAAGTTTCCCAAACAGGGTACTTAGCTTTAATGAAGACTTCAGTTCTGAAATTCGAATTTGAAAATCTCAGGAGTCGGCCGACCGGCACTTGTGAACTGCTTTTGCTTTGGGCACCACGTGGCAAGAAAGACTGTAGAAAATGGCGTTGGCTGCATCTTTTATACCCCTGGCGCACTGACGTCAGGGAAGAGGTAACAGCAACTGATGCCGGGACCTAGACTTTGGAATTCTGGCCGACTGCGGGTAGCCTGCCAGCAGGATAACCCAAGAGTAATGACTGCAACAGTGAAACACGATGAACATCATCTTTCCTTGAGTCCAGCTGGGGACTCTGTCCTATAGGTTGAGGATAGAATGAAATTGACAACATCAGATAAAGAAGTTATATACTCACCATAGTGTTCCATTTTCATTCTTCCTCAACTCCCCATCCACTATCCCCCTACCCTTGAACTCTTAGATGAATGAGTAGCCTTTAGTGGAAACTTACCTTGTACTGAGCTCCAGCTATAGTCTCTCTAGATATTTCTGATATTTTCTTTTACTTTTCTTAGCAAACAAGATGTGAGGTACTTAGGAAGGGTGCATTATGGATAAGGGAGAAGCTTGAGAGTTATTTGGTTACCACAAGCTACTGTAATGGCTGAGTCAGATTCAAGGTAGGTTGAGGAAGAATGAAAATGGATAACACAGATAGAACATTATGGTTCACACAGCCTATCTTGACCTCGCCAAGGTTTTCAACACCATACCCCATTCTGGAATTATAGCTAAACTCACTAAACTAGGTATAAATCCCTACGTCACAAGATGGGTTGCCAACTGGCTCACTGACAGAACCCACACTGTAAAAGTTGCAGACTCCAAATCTGACCTCAAAGTAGTGACAAGTGGAGTACCACAGGGTTCTGTCCTGGGACCTCTCCTGTTTGGTATCTACTTCTCTGAAGTACAGGCTAACACAGAAGGCCTCTGGCTAACGAAGTTCACAGATGACTGCAAACTAGGAGCCATAGTCAAGTTTCCAGATGATGTGGACATCTTACAGAAGGGCCTCGCTGAGACAGATGCCTGGTGTCAGAGCCATGGCCTCAAGCTCATTGCCAAAAAGTGCAGTGTCATCCCCTTTGGTAAAAACTATGTACCCATGAACTACCACATAGGCAGCAATCTACTTAACACCGAATGCGTGATAAGAGACTTTGGGACCCAGGTGGACAGTAGTCTCTCCTTTGATAGTCACATCACCACAGTAGTCAGGAAGTCCTTCTACGTGGCACACCTCATCATAAAAGGGTTCTCATCCAGGAAGAAAGAGGTCATTGTTCCTCTCTGCTCGACACTCATTAGACCCATTATAGAGTACAATGCCCCTTTTGGAATGTACCTCACAAGACATCTGCAGCAACTGGAAAGGCCACAGAAGTACCTCACAAAGAGGATTACTGGCCTCAAATAAATGCCCTACACTGACCATCTCAAAAAACTCCAGTTTTACTCCATAGCATATCGCCTACTCAGAGGTGATCTCTGCCTAACATATAAAGCTAGGTCAAACCCAGAGCTGTTGGACATGCTACACCTAAAGAAATCCCAATCCCTCCGAGCTACATGCTCTAGGGACCTAAACCTTGTCAACACAATAAACAGGACATGCTGGAGGGATAGATTCCTGTCACAGAGACTTCCCATACTCTGGAACAGGCTACCCATCTATGTCAAGCAAAGTTCTTCATTAGCACTCTTCAAGAAAAATCTTGATGAGTGGATGGGAAATAGGAAATACACCCCGGGGATCACTTCTGTGTCTCTGCTCGACAGTGGCGCAGGAAAATAACTTTCTTGGGTGGTGTAAGCCAGGGAACCTTGTTGGCTAGGCTTACATAGGCCCTTGGGCCGATAGCCTAGTACCTACCTATGAACCTAAGTACATAAGTTCTTTTTTTAAATAGAGTGAATGGTAAAAATATGCAACAGTAAATCAGAAGTGAAAGAAAACTGACAATTTCAATAATGCATGCCATTCACATACACATGTTAAAGTATGATGCCATTTAAAATAATTAACTTGGATCTGTAGCTTTTCTGTACTTTTTTTTTGGTTAAAAGCCTAAAACCACTAGACTTGAACACCTCTTTTTAGGAAAAGCCTAGAAGCATATCCGATTAAACCTAAAACCTTATAGGATGCTATTAATGAAGCTAGCCCATGGTCACATTTTAGAAGGTCACCTAGGGATGGACAAAATTAAAGCAAAATTATTAGCTAGATTTTGGCCAAGCACAATGAAAAAAAATACAGAACCTCTGCTTCTTGTCTATAATGTCTGAAAACTAGATATAAAAGTCCCCTAATCCCAATGCCTATCACAGATGGACCATCTGAATGTACTGCTATGACAACATGATGTCATTAATAAAAGCTATCAATAGGTATTAGTTTATAATACTCATCAAGGACTATGCTACCCAATTTCCAGAATCAATGTCATCATGTAAATATAGTGTTAAGGTTATTGTCAGGGTAGTGGAACTGTTTTTCTCCACAACTGATATCTTTAAGGACATTTGCATTCCTTGTCCCTCTCCCATTATTTTTGGATTAGTCCAGAATTCTTAAGCAAAGAAATTGAGAGGTATTATACCGTCTGTTTGATAGTGCTACACGCTTTACCAGCTTTCAAAGCCGATAAAACAATTTTCATTTCTACACTTTTCTCCTTTTTTCTCTGTAACTAGTTGTACATGGAGCAAATAAAACTCCATGTACTACAAAGAATTATAATTGGGTCATCGATCATAGCCTTTTATTACTTTAGCATCCATGTCTTGAGTGCATAATAATCTCGTTATGAGTAGAGAACTGATTATAATCCTTTATGTCTGGCATTGATTATAATCCTCAATAATTTACCAGAAAATAATTTAATGAAGGACAGAGTAAAAAATATAAAGACAAAACTGGGGATATGTAGCAAAAATAAGGAAAGATATACAGCTTCATATTATCATGTAAGTTTTGTTGTCATTTTCACTGTCTTTATTAGCATTTTTTGTATTTTTAGTTAACTGTGTTCGCAACACGTTTGTTTGATGAATATTCATTACCTTCATATCACCAGCCTTAAATGTAGTGATTGCATAGGTAATTAATATTCATTAAGTATGCATAACACTGCAATAAAGGCATGCATAAGTTTTGTTGTGCATAGAATGCGCTACTGTGCATCCAGAGGGACAGCGTTCTGTACCATCATTGTGGAGAGCTTGCCACTCTGTAAAAAAAGCATGTACTATAGTAGCATGAGCTGCTAGGGGTATTTTGTTGCAGGTTGCTATAACAGTTGAGGGGTTGGTATAATGGCTCAGCTGCTTACCTAACAGTCACAAGGTAGAGGGTTTGATTCTCACCTTTGAAAGGAAAATTGTCTAGGCTTAAAATAGCCCACAAGAGCAGCATGCCTAGTATTACTGAGCATTTGGCTTTTTTTTTTTTTTTTTGCAATATTTGAAAGTTTGGGATTATGTGTCATCAAGATTTACTTATATAATCATACTCATATATGTAGATAGAGAGATTTAGATATATGCACATCTAACCAATGTGTAAAATTAATACCAAAAATAATACTAAGGTCAGCTATTAGCTAAGGCTATACAATGGTATAATAATGAAATGTTTTGTTTAGAACAAAAAGGATGCAAGAAGTGACAGGACGACAGGAGATGCTGTAAACATTTCAAAGAGCGTATACAAATTCCTGTCACTTTATTACCTCAGACACCACACATCTGAGACACAGCATGCTCAGCTCACACTTTAATTTTGTATTAGTAAAAGTAGAGTATCAGCTTACAAAAGAGCTTCCAGTAATTAACAACCCATGTTCACACTTCTGTTAATGAACCATAGTTGTTTGACTAATATAGTGCAATGGTTACACTTCTTACAACAGATTCTTTTCATGGTCTGTTTTCTTCATTCCACTCTCTCAGTCAAGAAACCAACAGATATATGCAATCAGTGCATATGAAAGGGAAATATTTACTGTGAGTTCTGAAAGAAAAAATAATTTAATCCTGTGTTATACAGTTTGTATTTAGAAGCAGAAAGTATACAGAGATATTTGATAAATGTTTTATTTCAGTATTGTTACCATATTAATGTATCACGTTATCATTTTTGCAGGTATTCTGGAGGTATTTTCAGCTAAAGCAGGCATCATTGGACTCAAAGGATCAAAGAGCAGACTGTACCTTGCCATGAACAAAAGTGGCAAATTATATGGATCTGTAAGTGTACACACGTTACTTGTCTGCCTTATAAACTTTTGATCAATACTTGATATTGTTTTCCGTTTTGCTACAATAACTCACTACATTGTGTAAATGCTTATGTAAAAAATGTGTAATGTTAATAAAATAAATCAATTTCTGTCTCCATATGATACTATCCAGATCCTTACAACCAGGGTGTATAATTCTAAATTTTGAGTCATACCAAGAACAGGTCATTTTTCAACAGGAATTTGGGGTGTTTCTTTATCCCCAAGACACAGTGAACTTAGAAGTGATTATGTTTTTTAGCAAGGGTGCAGAATGCAGATGGATAATTGATGTTACAACAGACTATAAAATGAAATTAGGGATGTACTGTGGAGGCACTTATTATCTGTTTTGTGTATTGCTGGGAATGCTGAATCCTTTTATGGATGAATGGATTATACAGATGTGGTCAATCTCCATGTGAATGAATGAATTCATAAGGCAGACAATTGCAGGCGTATAAACTTGGCCACAGAAACAGGTGAAATAATGAATATAGAGAACTATAAAGTGTTGGAGGGTAGTGGCTCACACACATTTTGGTAACATATACTCTCAATGAAAAGGTCCTAGAAGATTCAAATAATTTTTATTTTTGACTGTATTTTAGGATAGTAGCCCAAGGGATGACAGTTTAGGCATATCTGCACTTCAGCATGGCTTTGACACAATCCCACACAACAGTCAAGTAAAGTTGGACCTGTGGCTAATGGTGTTATGATTCTGGTGAAGGAACATGACTTTATATATATATATATATATATATATATATACACATACATCTGGTGAAGGAGCATGACTGAAATTTGTAAGATATATATATATATATATATATATATATATATATATATATATATATTTTTTTTTTTTTTTAATTTATATAAAATATTTATCATAGATACAGTTTTCTAGCATATCACCTACTAGCCTTTAAGGAGTTTTGGAGTTCAATTGTTTTAACCCCATGTTGATATTTTGTACATCCCATATATATTATTCCCAAAGGAAATTAATGACTTACTTCTACTTCTAAGAGCTTATTCCATAATTTTGGAAGAGATTGTTTAATATTGTACTATTAATTTACTTTTGGTACTATGTTCCCTGAGCTGGTGTGAACGTCCCTAGTGGTGTAATCATGGTATAGACTTTCAAGCAGAACTGGTGAGCTGGTGTGAGCCTCCCTAGTGGTGTAATAATTGTGTAGACTTTCAAACAGAACTGGTGAGCTGGTGTTAGCTTTCATAGTGGTGTAATCATGGTATAGACTTTCAAACAGAACTGGTGAGCTGGTGTTAGCTTCCCTACTGGTGTAATCGTGGTATAGACTTTCAAACAGAACTGGTGAGCTGGTGTGAGCTTCCCTAGTGATGTAATCGTGGTATAGACTTTCAAACAGAACTGGTGAGCTGGTGTTAGCTTCCATAGTGGTGTAATCATTGTACAGACTTTCAAACAAAACTGGATCATACACAACCTTTTTTACCTATCTGTTAACTGGGTCATTTAGATCACCAAAGGCTCACTATAAACACCCTCACACACTGATTTTGCAGCACTTATGAGCCACAGCTGACTCATATAACAACCCCATGAGCAGCTATTATCGGCCAGGGAGTTTACTAGGTAAAATAAGGGGGAAAACAGAAGTAGATTGCCAGGCCTGTCTTCCATATCACACACGCACACACACACACACACACACACACACACACACACACAGACATGCACACAGACACACAGACACAGACACACACACACACACACACACACACACACACACACATACACACACACACACACACACACACACACACACACACACACACACACACACACACACACACACACACACACACACACAGTCAGGAGAAAGTAATTTTATAAAGGAAAGCAGAATAAACTATGAACAAGACTTTTCCAAATGAAACTAGAATGAGGTTACTGCTTTCTTTCCTGCTATCGAAATCTGCTGTTCCCAAAAATAGAGATTCTATATTATGCAATCACTTGAGGCATTCCTTAAAATGGAGAACATCGACATCTGTGCAGTGACAGAGACCTGGTTCAAGGCTCCAAAGAGCACCCCTGCATTACCAGGCTATAATTCATACCACACCTTTTGGCCACCTAACCTGGGCCGAAACACTAAAGATGGAGGCATGTCCATATTCATTAAGGATATCCACACCTGCAGGCTAGTTGCTCAACATAATGCATCTGAAATTATCCAAGTGCAACTAACACTAGGCAAGACTGCAATCCAGGTTGTAGCTTGTTACAGATCCCCCACCATGCCCCAGGATTCCCACTCTTCATTTCTTAAGATACTGGAAAATATTAAGGCACAACCCAATACCTTAATTATGGGAAATTTCAACTACCCCACCATCAATTGGGAAAACTACTCATGTACCAACTCATTTGCTCAACGTTTTCTGGAATTCATAAATTCCAATGCCTTGGATCAGCTTGTCCACTCCCCCACCAGGGGCAGCAATATACTGGACCTGGTCATTACCAATATGGGTAACTGATGTTCCACGCCAAAGGTCAACTCCTCGCTGTTCAGATCCGACCACAAGCTAATCACCCTAGACATCCATATCCCACCCCCATCAAGGAAACCACAGTCAAAAACTACTCCAAAGCCAACTTCATGCTTCTTAAGACAGAAGTGGCAAACTTCACAACACCCATGCAGATGGAAAATAGAGGTACGACTGCTGAATCTTACACAAATGCACTGTATAAGCACCAACAGGAGTGCATGGAACATGCCATCCCCAACAGTACCAAGATGCTATCCTCCAAAAAAAGGAAGCCAATCTGGTGGTCCCCTGCCATAAACAAACTCTACAACAGAAGGAAGAAGCTGTTGCAAAAAAAGAGTAAAATCCCAAGATTTGAGGAACTCCCTGGTCAGCCTCAGCAAGAAGCTGAGATCCCTCATAAAATCCTCCAAAGCCAATTATGAAAATAAAATCACCACTGATTCCAAACACAACCACAAAACATTCTACAGTTATGTCAAGAATCTCAATGGCAGCATTTAGATCTGCTCTGAGCTGCAGCACAATGGCACTAAATATACAGAACCAACCGATATTGCCAACATCCTGGCAGATAGGTTCAGTGCTAACTTTACCCCCTTCTCACCCTCCAAAGGGCCCATCTTAATACCGGAAGAATGCAAACCCCCTGTAATCACGGATGAGCAAGTAAAGACAGCACTCTCCAAAGCCAAGAACACAGCATCCATGGGACCAGACAACATCCCAGGCTGCGTACTGCATGAACTGGTACCCCACCTAAGTACCATGTTCAATCATAGCCTCACCTCAGGCTATGTGCCTACTAAATGGTGCACAGCGACGGTTATCCCACTCCACAAAGAGGGTGTCACCACGGACCCTAGAAACTACCACCCCATTAGCCTGATGAGCCTGGTCTGCAAGGCCATGGAACTTATCATCTTGGAGCTTATAAACAAAGTCATAGGTAACCTCCAAACCATGGACCCCACTCAGTTTGGGTTTGTAAAAGGTAGATCAAGTCTACTAAATCTGATTGACTTCTTTGAAGCAGTCACTAGAGCCATAGACAAGGGCAAGGTAGTGCACACAGCCTATCTTGACCTCGCCAAGGCTTTTGGTACCATCCCCCACTCTGGAATTATAGATAAACTCACTAAACTGGGCATAAATCCCTATGTCATAAGATGGGTGGCCAACTGGCTCACCGACAGAACCCACACAGTAAAAGTAGCCGACTCCAAGTCCGATTTCAGACTAGTGACAAGTGGAGTACCACAGGGTTCGGTCCTGGGTCCTCTCCTGTTCGGCATCTACTTCTCTGAAGTGCAGGCCAACACAGAAGGTCTTTGGCTAACAAAGTTTGCAGATGACTGCAAACTGGGAGCCATAACAGAATCAACTTATGATGTAGACATTCTACAAAAGGGCCTCACAGAGACAGATGCTTGGTGTCAAAGTCATGGCCTCAAGCTCAATGCCAAGAAATGCATTGCCATCCCCTTTGGGAAAAACTCGGTACCTATGAACTACCACACAGGCGGTAGCTCACTAAACACTGAAAGTGTGATAAGAGACCTTGGGACACAGGTGGACAGTACTCTCTCCTTTGATAACCATATCACCACAGTAGTCAAGGAAATCCTTCTACGTGGCACACCTCATCACAAAAGGGTTCTCCTCTAGAAAAAAAGAGGTCATTGTTCCTCTCTACTCATCCCTCATCAGACTCATTATAGAGTGCAATGCCCCGTTTGGCATGTATCTCACAAGATACCTACAGCAATTGGATAGGCCACAGAAATGCCTCACTAAGAGGATTACCAGCCTCAAACAGATGCCATATGCAGACCATCTCAAAATACTCCAGCTCTACTCCATCACATATTGCCTACTCAGAGGCAATCTCTACCTAACATACAAAGCCATGTCAAACCCAGAGCTATTGGACATGCTACACTTAAAAAAATCCCAATCCCTCCGAGCTACATGCTCTAGGGACCTAAACCTTGTCACCACAATAAACAGAACATGCTGGAGGGATAGATTCCTGTCCTAGAGACTTCCCATACTCTGGAACAAACTACCCATTCATGTCAAGCAAAGCTTCTCATTGGCTCTCTTTAAGAAAAACCTTGACGACTGGATCGGAAATAGAAAATTCACCCCGGGGATCACTGCTGTGGCACTGCTTGACAGGGGCACAGGAAAATAATTTTCTTGGGTGCAGAAAACCAGGGAACCTTTTTGGTTAGGCTTATATAGACCCCAGGGCCGATAGCCTAGTACCTACCTATGAACCTATGATGTGTCCTGCCATAGTTAAAAGTTTGTCCCCCAGGAGGTCTTGTCCCTTTGTTTTTGGCAGAACATGCCTTATCTAAGATGAAGCAGTCAACTTCAGGATATGAAATTCTGCAGACAAAGAGCTACAAAGGGCAAGCAAGCAAGAAGGAATATTTTGGATGTGGTCACTGAACGTCAAAAGATAGATGAGGGGTTTCAAGATGACAGCAGCAGTGTAAGCTGCTAAAGCTAGAGCTTTAGGCAGTGATCAATTAGTAAAAGCCTGCAAACTAGTTTAAATTGTTAGCAGAAATTGGTAGCTGAATTATCTGACATTCAGAAAGACAACAAGCAAAAGAAAAAGTGAATTGAAAGGTACAGTAAGTGTGAAAACTCAGAAGCCAACTGAAAGCAGTATGGTAGAGCAACGTTGGGAAAAGCAGATAGTAATGACAGCTGGAGGAGAAAATGTTTCAGTCACCCTAGAGGGAAACGATTGATCAAATGCATACTCAGAGTTTCAAAATAAGTGGGTGACTGTTGGAATATATAGAGACAAATAACATAAAGCCATGGGAAATAGATGTGTAAACCAGACACTCAGACTAAATGCTTGATATGCAAACTGCTAAAAAGGAAATAAAAGAAAAGCCCTGGAACAGCAATTAAAATATGAAGAAATGGTACAGAAACTGATTGAACATGAGAATAGGTGACACACACACAACCTGAGGTTTTCAGCAGTACCAGAACAAACTGAAGGGAGGAATTGTAAAGACTTTTGTGAAAAAGCCTCAGCAGATGGAATGGACTTTCTACTGAAGCTATTAGAATAAAAAGAGCATATATAGTAAATATTAAGAATTTGATATTAAAAAGTAGCTGAGACCTATGCTGACTAAACTGCAAACATATCTACTAAAGGAGGAAATCCGTTCTACTTCATGGAGGAAAGGAACAATCGTAATGGTTGGAGACACAAGGGTTTATGTGGATAATAACTTTTCATTACAAACACAAACTAACAAATGTTTTTTCCTTCCATAAGACTCAGCATTAAAATGAAACATTGTTTCAAGTTATCATATCCTGCATTACTTTGAGTCTTCTGTCTACTTAGATTAAAAATTTATACAGACCCTTGACAGGCACAAGTTGAACTGGCACAGGGAAAGCAACAGATGAAGAACAGTTAGTCAATAGATGCAAAAAAGCAAGCTATGGATACTTCAAGGGAGAGATTTCCTTTTCCTGTTTTCCAAAAAAAATGATGAATAAAACAAGAGACAGATGAAACATTTTTCAAAAAAAGTGGAAAAATCCATAAAAACAATGCACTGGGAACATGGAATGAAGACATTACTTAAAAAGGGAAAATGTTTATAAGGAAAATGATGTGATATAATCAAAATGTGAGTTGCATTCTGAATGGTGCCTTAAAACCATTGAGAGTAGCAAGTACTGGACTGAAAAGGACAGTCTGATTAATGTAAATGTTATAATATAAATATTATATGTCAACACTTCACTTAAAAATGAAAGTTTATGTTTAACTAAGTGGGAGATAGGGGACCTACACTGCATGCTGACTGATTAAAGTCTCTGTTCTCAAACTGAAAACTGTGTTTATGTTGCTTCTAACACAGGTATTATGACTTTGTTGATGGGGGAGTAAATGATTGATAGATGAAAAAGGAAAATAACACTTTATGCGATGGAAGCTAACATACAGTGTAAAGTCAGTTCTTGTAACGCATGCACCAGGTCTTAGAATGTATGTAAAATTGATGAGATGGGTATGATTCACAAAGGATACACAAAATGCCCTAGAAAAACTGACAAAGTGAATTGATTAAATGCAGGAGGTTGTGTGGTATAAGTAAATTGTAAAATGTGTGCACTGAAATATGTTTTAAAACTATGACATCAGAGATAAGTGTTCTCAGTTTGTAAAGTCAGGCATGTCTCTAGTGCTTTTGGATTGCAAATAGCCTTGCTTGATAACTGATAGATTGCAAGAAGATGGAGCCACTGTCTCTGGTTAGTAAATCTTGACCTTTTAAAAATGGCTACAGCATCAGAAATAGTTAATGGATAGCTAAAAGCACAATAATTGAAGAACTCCTTCAGAAATACATTTCTGCAGGCAAGGGATATAAGCAGATCAGTTATTTATAATAGCTGTTTTTCTGACCAACAGCTTTAAACGATAGTATTGGAAGAAGCTTTATATTGCTATTTATACAGAACATCATTTCTATGACTGTGCAAATAAATAAATATATATATATATATATATATATATATATATATATATATATATATATATATACATATATATATATATATATATATATGGGTCTCCTTCAAAACAACGAAAGACCAGAACATCGAAAGTGTTTTGAAGGAGACCAAAACAACGAAACTGCAGAACACCGAAAAGCGCGAAATTCAAAATCCCGATGTTACGGGATTTTGATTTAGCGCTATTGGTGTTCCGTTGTGGGTGAGTATGCATGTGTAAGCATATTTGTGAGGGGTAGTGCTGTGTGTAAGTGTGTGTTGTGACTGTGGTGTGTGTGTGTGTGAGGGACTGTAGTGTGTGGGTGTGAGTTTGACTTGTGTGTCTGTTTGTGCGATCTGGGAGTTAGAATATTAAAGTAGGGGTGTGGGGGTGCAGGGGGCTTGCCCCCTTGCCTATTTGTAGTGTAGGGTGGTGTGGTTGGTAGTTTGGGGCAGTTGTGTATGTATTTGTGTATGTTTTTTACGTGTGTTATACTTACATGGTTTTCGGTGTTGTGGGGTTTCATTGTTTTGGTCTCGGTGTTTTGGTCTTCGGTGTAGACCCATATATATATATATATATATATATATATATATATAGAGAGAGAGAGAGAGAGAGAGAGAGATCCATATCAGACACACAAAACAACACTTACCCAACGACCAAATCAATGAGACCACATCACCGACAGATCACATCTCCGACAATGGTAAGTATTCCCGTTTCCTCAATAAAAAGAGAAAACAAAATGTTTTTGCTGAGACAGTGAAAAATAACATATACTAAAGAGGTGAAGATGTTGCTGTCTTTAGTTTTGATAGTGGATAAGAAAGCTAGAACTAGAAAATGTAAAACAAAAGACAAACCACTAATAAGACAGATGAAAAGACTGATTACAGAGATTAAAAACATTGGAACTGAGAACTTTTAGAGACGGAAACAGAACTCCACATTAACAAAGCATAGGTTGTATGGGATGATGTAATGGAATTTGAGCTTGAAGAAGATACCAACATGAAACAAAGTACCTAAAATCTATATCTGTTTAATAAACTAAACACAGATGAAAGATCTGCTTCCCTGCCAGTAATACAGCCCTGCACAGTACTGAGATAGAGATCTTGAGTTGCATAGATGTTACCACTGTGCAACTACATATATGCTGTGTCTTTGACCATGTCTCTTACAGCATGTCCACAGGGCTAACACTGCCCCCCATCCCCATTGCATATTACATTCAACATCCCCATACCACCACTGTAGCCATCACCCCATCTCACCCAAACTTGGCTACTGCTACAATGATACTGCTCATTTGGGCACACATTCTGCAATAGTGACATTTGAGCTTATGTACCTAGGCATTGCTAGCTGAGCTGTTCTAGTAGCATATCTAGAGGCTGGGTAGTACAAGGCAATGTACCAGTTTGAGTGGTTATCTGAGACATTCATATTTCCAATTTATTTATTTTATCTCTTCCTCTCTTTGCCACTATTCTTCCATTTTACACCTTATTTTATGTTTGTTGCTTTATTTCTAGCCATTTATGTTAACATTTTCTGCATCGGCGGCTATAAATATACCAGTGACATAGCACTGTTACCCATGCCACCAGTGGCCTTGGCCTTCTCCTGCCAGTGCTCTATCTGGCTGCAGACCTCCCTTATCATTGAATTTGGTGGGGGGAAAAATGAGGGCATAACTTGTGGCATCTGAATATTTCTAACCAGAGGGGAATGCCATTGTTCCATCTAGTGGCAGTGCCATGGGGCACAATTCCTCACTCAGTTAGAATTTACAGAGGTGGTGGGGCAGATGATGGACTGGCAGCTTTATGCTTGCATTGACCAGCTAGAGAGGATTCTTGTGCAGCATCAAGAGCCACACCAGTGCCTGACTCAGCCATCACCATCACTTTAGGCAATGCCCAATACAGAGGGCAATCCTGGGTCTAGCCCAGGTTAAGTGATATCAGGAGTGGGTCCCTCATCCTTGTGTCCCACTTCCTTGTGTGTCCCATCCTTCCTCTGTTTATTGTCCAGTCCTCCAAATCAACAATTACCTCCCTGTGTCTATAGGCTAATAATTCCATTGTCAAGTTGAACCCCTTTGTGTCAGCACCTGCCATCTTAGTCTGTCTGTGTTTTGTCTGTTTATTTGATTGTGTGCCCTACATCTGTACCTCCACTCTGTTTTCATACCCTGCTTTTCCTTTACATCCTTCCCATCTATCATTCTAAAAAAAAAGAAAATAGTTCTGTCACTCAAAAAAGTACACCCTTCCTGTTCGTCTCCGCATTTACCTTCCTTGTGTCCATGTGCATGTAGCTCTGCTTGCTTTCCTCCTTTTCCTATACATGCATTTCATCCACTTTTAAAACAGTAAAAACATATATTAATATTGCTGGGAACTACTTAGTGTGGCTTCCAGCCATTCTTGTAGTGTCAAAATATTGAGTATGTACAAACCCTTATGCATGTTGTTCGCTCACCACTGGTCTTTGCAGCATTCATAGCCACAGTTGCAGGAACCACTCTCTCACTGCTAAGGCTTTGAGTGAGTCCCTTAATTAGTTGCTTGAGGTGTGAGATTCCTATTAGTTAATTAGTACTTACCTTCAGGGCACATCATGCACTCCGCATCCGCACGGCAGCCTTTGTGCAGCCATGGAAGACGTGTCTGAATCCCAGGGGATGTAATTGTGATAATGTAACAAATTCAAGATGTTTAACAAATCAACAAACAAAGGATCATAAAATTAAACACCAAATAAATGGATGAGTTGGTCTTTGTGTATAGACAGTGAAGTTGCTATTCAATGCCAGGAAACTGTGTATAATAAATGTGGGGGACCACTGCATGACAGAAGATTTGTACTGAATAAAAACTAAAAAGTATTGTGAAAATTGAACTCTGGGAATAGGTGGGAGCTTGAAAGAAAGCATATGAGGATGCAAAAAAGCTAATTGTGTTTGAATGACAGGGCTGATTGTTACTTGTTGAAATCTTTGCCTATTCCTTGATTATTTATGGTTTAATAAAGTTCATTTTTTTTTTCAAAAAAACATATAAACATGAATGGTAGTAGATAACATTGTTATGTTAGTGATTATTTTATTATTATATTATATGTTAATTGCATATTCAAGTTTGTGTGACACCTTTCATCTGTTTTAATACTGAAACTATTGAAGGATGTGAATTGGTGAAGGTCGTGTAACCTGAAATGCTCTTGTTTTAATATGTTTTAATTAGAAGTTATGTCCTTACCATAACGTTCCATGTGGAGTGTTCATCTCACCTTTGTTCTTACACCTGGGTTTGGAGCCGATCCTCGGCTCCGTGTCGGCCGCTTGGCAAGCTCTGCATCAAGAAGAAGCTCGAGACCAACCTAACTCCCAAAAACCCACCTCTGCCTTTACCTCAGATATAGTTTGCAAGCAAACCAGAAGTCAACAGAGAGAGTAACACATTCATGCCAAAAACAACATAACTGAGAGAAACACCTATACATATATATATATATATATATATATATATATATATATACATATATACACAACAACTGCGTAATGCAGAAGCAGGAGAAACCAAACCAGACACCAAACTGGACGTTCTTCCTGAGGGTGGGAGGGTGGGAATGTAAGAACAAAGGCGAGATGAACACTCCACATGGAACGTTATGGTAAGGACATAACTTCTAAATGTGAGAGTGTTCAATCTCGCCGTTTGTTCTTACACCTGGGTAGCGTCCCTAGCTTCATGTTCCCGAGGAACTCACGGGAGAACGTTCTTGAGCACAGTGGAACCAAAGGTTGCCCTGTCCCTAGAAACCCTGTCTACCTTGTAATGAGAAATGAATGTATGTGGTTTAGACCAAGTGGCAGCTGCACAAATAGTGTCTAGTGGTAAGCGAGCTGCATGAGCCAGGGATGTAGATACTGATCTTGTAGAGTGCCCCTTGGGTTTGACAGGTAAAGTTTGTTCCGAAGCAGCATAAACAAATATAATGCAATCAGTTAGCCATTTGGAAAGGGTTCGTTTAGTAACTGCTATACCTTTCCTGCTGTCTGCAAAGGCTACAAAAAGTTGATCTGTTTTCCTGTGATCCTTTGTTCTATCCAGGTAAAATCTAAGTTGTCTATGGACATCCAACTTGTGTAACATATACTCCAACTTATTGGAGTGGTTTTTGAAAAAGGTAGGGAGCTCAATGGATTGATTAATGTTATTAACGGAGCAAACTTTGGGGAGAAAGGACGGATTAGTGCGAAGAGATACTCTGTCAGAGTGAAAGATCAAATAAGGGTGTTTAATAGAAAGAGCCTGAAGCTCTGACACCCGTCTAGCCGATGTAATGGCCACCAAAAGAGGGTCTTCCGACAAATACTTCAATGGACAAGAAGAGGCTGGTTCAAACGGAGGTAGCATCAATTTAGATAATAAAAGGTTCAGATTCCAAGGTGATGTAGGAGTTCTAACTGGTGGTCTAATATGGAAAGATCCTTTCAGAAAGGCCTTACAAAGTCTGTGAGCCATAATAGGGGCCCCACATTCTTCCACATGAAAGTTGGAAATGGCAGCCAATTGCACTCTCAAAGTGGCAGGAGAAGCTCCTTGGTGGAACAATTCAGTTAAAAACTCCAAGATCTTATTTAAGGAGCTATAACAGGGTCCAATTGCTGTGTATTTGCCCAGTAAACAAAACGCTTCCATTTACTAGTGTAAGTCTTTGTAGTGGAAGCTTTATGAGAAGCCACTAGCATATTCTGAACTGCAGGTGAAAGAAGATCAGACCTGGCTAAGTAGGGAAGCGGAGCAGCCAAGCTGCTAGTTGGAGTGACAGTAGCGAGGGGTGGGGAGCCCCTGACGAGTGGGTCAGTAGATCCGGCTCCGGGTCCAGGATCCAGGGTTCCCGAATGCGGTGTGCCAGAAGAAAGGGAAACCAGATCTGACGAGGCCAGAATGGGGCAATGAGGATAATCGTCCTTTGCAGGTTGTTGGCTTTCTGCAGAAACTTTGCAATCAGGGGAAAGGGAGGAAAAGCATACAGGAGACCCGGGGGCCAATTGTGAACCAGAGCGTCCCTGGGGACTTCCCCTGGAGGGGGTAATAGGGCAAAATAGCTTCTGCATTTGGCGTTCATTGGAGACGCAAAAAGATTGCAGGAAGGCTGGCCCCATTTGCGAAAAATCTCCTTTGCAACTGACTGTTTGAGGGACCACTCGTGAGGCAACAGGATTGCTCTGCTCAACCTGTCGGCTATGACGTTGGATGACCCCGGGATGTGCGTTGCAATCAGAAAGCGACCCATGGACTCCGCCCATTGCCAGATTCTCATGGCCTCTCTGCATAGCTGATAAGACTTGGTTCCCCCTTGTTTGTTTATGTACCAGACTACGGACATGTTGTCCGTCTGAACTGCAATAGTCCCTAGAGGAAGAAGGGGAGCAAAGTGTTGCAATGCTAGAAACACTGCCCTCAACTCTAGAACATTGATGTGCAGATTGTACTCTAAATTGGTCCATTCGCCTTGGACTGTCTGTCCCTGAAAGATGCCCCCCCACCCTATCAGGGAAGCGTCCGTGGTCACCGTAGCTGTCGGCGTGGGTAGCACAAATGGTCTTCCGCTGGAAAGATTGCAAGTCCGGAGCCACCAGGCTAGGTGTGATTTGCATGTGTTTGTGATCAGAATTTCGTGTGTCAGAGGTAGCTGTTGGAACGACCATTGTGCAAACAGTAGCCATTGTAGAACTCTCATGTGCAGTCTTCCCAATGGTATCGCAATGAGAGAAGCTGCCATGAGACCCAAAACCTTCAGAACCAGTTTTGCTGGGGATTTTCTGGATGACAGAAGAAGAGATATGTGGCTTTGTAGTGAGGCTATCCTTTCTGGAGGAAGTCTTAGAATTAAATGATGCATATCCAATTCTGCTCCTATGAATGAGATATGCTGTGATGGCTGTAGTAAAGATTTTTCGAAATTTACGGAAATTCCAAGATGAACACAAAGCTGCAGTGTGTAATCCCTGGCTTGAATCAGTTGACGCTGGGTGGTGGCAGAAAGGAGCCAGTCGTCCAGATACGGAAACACCTGGAATCACAGGCGTCTCAAGTGAGATGCTACCACTGCCATGCATTTGGTGAAAACCCTGGGGGCTGAGGTCAGACCAAAGGGCAGGGCTCGAAACTGAAAGTGGCTGGCTCCCAGCCAGAAGTGCAAGTGATCCCTGGACGCCCTGGCCATTTTGATGTGGTAGTATGCGTCCTTCAGATCTATTGAGCACATCCAGTTGTCCTTCTGTAAAAATGGAAGGATCGATTGAAGCGTGACCATCCAGAACTTTTCTTTCTTGACGAAGGTATTGAGATTGCTTAGGTCCAGAATCGGCCTCCAGTCTCCTGTCTTTTTTGGAACTAAAAAGAACCTTGAGTAAGTTCCAAATCCTCTTTGGTCCGCTGGGACTGGTTGGATTACTCTTTTTTCTAGCAGCTTTGAAATTTCTATAGCTGCAGGGTCTCGCAGATGGGGCGGCACATCTGGGAGTCTTTTCTTCGGAATTGGGGGCAATAGGAAGGGTATTCTGTAGCCTCTGGTAACAACACTTTTTACCCAATTGTCTGATGTAAGATTTTGCCAGGCCTGAGGGTATAAAGCTAAGCGACCCCCGACTGCCTCCAGAGCAGGACAGTCGGGCCTCCTCTCAGGAGTGCTGGAAAGGTTTCCCAGGGGTTGTATCCCTGTCACCTTGGTTTTGCGGACCCCCTCTGCCGCCAGGGCGGCGTCTTCCACCTCTGCCCCCTCCTCTGCCTCTAGAGGGGGCATCACCCTGTGTGCCTGGGAAAGAGCCTTGGGGTTTACGAAACCACATTTTTCCACCACGTTGCCCTTTGGGGTACGGTCTGGATGGGGTGGAAAAACGGACTCCGACAACAGACAGAGTCTTTCACTCTTGCTCACACCGGGTAAGGGTCTCCTTTACTTTGGGGCCAAAGAGAGTGGCACCATCGAATGGGGCGTTAGTAAAGGAAGACTTGAAGGCTTCCGCAAATGAACATAAGCGCATCCAGGATTGTCTACGAAGAGCAATCGCTGAAGCCGCTGCCCTACTCGATCCTTCGGCTGCGTATGAGATCAGCCTCATGGACGAGTTTGCAATAGATGTAAGGGTATTGAGATGTGCTGTAACCTTTTCTGAAACAGCAGCATCTGTAGTACCCTGGAGGGTATCTCCCAACTCTTTGATTAGATCCCTCTGTAGCCGTGTGAAGTGGGTCAAATAGTTCAGGGATTGCATAGAAAAAGCCGCTGAACTAAAAATGCGCTTCCCATACCTGTCCATAGTCCTAGAATCTCTGTTAGGCGGATGGACAGATGAGGAAGATTCAGACATCTCCTTTTTCGTGGCCGCTGCCACCACCATAGCGTCCACTGGCACTCCCTTTGTCAGATAAGCCTTATCCTGAGGGGCAGTAATATATTTGTTAGGCTTTCTAGGGACTGGCTCCACCGTGTCAGGTGTCTCCCACACCCTTCGAGCAATCAGCTCCATCAACTCATCGAAGGGCGGAGTGACCCAGGAGGAGGAAGGGCGAGCACCGAATGCCTTCAGCAAGACTGACTCATCCTCAGAAGGGGGGAGGGATTGCCAATCACCTCTCTGCTTTAGGATCTCCAGGATGTCAGAAAAAGAGACATCCTCTGAGGGTGACTTTGGGGACCCTTCTGACTCATCCAAGTCAGTGTCCGATGTCAATGATTCTTGTGGAGAATCTAAGTGTCTTCTCTTACACAATCTTTTCCTCGGAACTTCCTCGGGGGGGGCATCCGAAGAAGCCTCCGAGGAAGAGGGGGCACCCTCCAGGGGTGGCTGAGACACAGGTGCTCGACGCTTAGATGTAGCTGTGGGTGCAGAGGAGGATAACAGTCCTTTATGGGAAGGAGAAGCTGTTTCTGCTGATGTGGTTGTCTGGGTAGACAACACCTTCCTCATGAGGCCGAAGGCCCCTGGGTCCCGAGTCGAGGTATCTCCCGGTTCCGAGGAAATGGGAAGAATCCTCGAGACAGGCACCGAAGGCATCGACCCCGAGGATGGAGCCGAGTCGATCCGAGCCGAGGCCCCGAGAGGGAGCGTCGGAACCGAAACATCGGTCCGACTCTCAGTCCCGGATCCAAGGATGGATCTTCGGCTCCGAGACTCCGGTACTGGATCCGACGGAGTCGAGCTGAACGGAGCCGACCGAGAGAAAGACGGTTCTGGCACCGAGGGCTCCACAATCACCAGATCAGCCTCTCCCAGCTCCGAAGACTGGATAGGTTTCGGAGGAGGAACAGGTGGAGATAAGGGAAGGCCTTCGAGTCTCGACACCAACTGGGAGGAGACAGAGATGAGCTTGGATAAGGCCGTATTCTCCATTAATTTCTGCACCACGCGGTCTACATCGGTGTCGGAGAGGGGCCTGGAAGAGCGCGTCGAAGGAATCGAAGACGGAGCCGACCTCAACAGTGCCGGGGGAGGGAGCTCCGTCACCGGTTCCAAGACTCGAGGCTCGGAAACTGACAACAGTTCAACACTTGGCCCCGAAGTCTGTGGAACCGGTGATTGAACTTTAACTGAAGAGCTCAGAGCCGATGACCTGGGCTCCGATGTCTTCGATTCCTTCGAGGATTTGGATGTCTGGTCTGATGCATCCAGAGCCTCTTGAAAGGTAGGTTTTAAAAGACCCCTATCCATAAGTTTCCTGCGCCTATCTGTCATGACCCTTCCACTGAAAGAATGACATATTGAGCAGTCTTCTTGCAGATGGAGAGGGCCAAGACAGTAGATGCAGGAACTATGATTATCAGTCACCGACATCTTCTGCCCACATTGGCAGCGTTTAAAGCCAGACTTAGCTTTCTCAGACATGTCACAATTTTAGGTACAGCTAACAGAGAAAAAGTCACTATTAAGTCAAATCCAGTAATTTTGTCTAATCCAGAAACTTATTGTCAAATCCTGTAAAAAGTCAATCCAGTAGTCAATCCAAGTAAAAGGGTGGGGTAGGCCCCGAGGGAAAACTCTAATAAAGTATATAAAAAGACTTTATATGGAACCGAGAATTCCTCGAAACACTACTAACACACACACACAGTCACTTAAGAACAATTTTTTTAGAAAAAATTTTAGGAGAAATATAAGAAATTTATAAATCTTAGCTTAAGGTTGCTCGAGCCCATCAAACTGATGCGAACGCTGCAGCGGCAAACTAGATCTGAGGTAAAGGCAGAGGGGGATTGTGGGAGTTAGGTTGGTCTCGAGCTTCTTCTCGATGCAGAGCTTGCCAAGCGGCCGACACGGAGCCGAGGATTGGCTCCGAACCCAGGTGTAAGAACAAACGGCGAGATTGAACACTCTCACATTATTATTTAATTTACTTTGTTTTTATTTTGGCTCAAGTTTTAATTACACTGAGTTTTATTTTTCAGATTTTGTCTGGTTGCTACATTTTGAATTATGCTGGCTTATGTGCATTATCACTGCTATGGCCGGGCTAGGAATGAAACACTTTCAGGAGACCTATTTAGAGTATTTGTTCTTTGTTACTACGACATCAGTATGTCCAGGTCGCAGGTGTAAGCACTTGCCCTGTCAGGATAACTGGATTAGCTCAGGCACTTAATTTACCATAATGTAGATTAATTGATTACATTTTTAACAAGGTACGTGAGCTTGTCACTATGGCCCCTTTTCAGCTATGACTCTGGTCAGAAGGACAAGAGTAAAAGCAGTATAAAAGTAGACAGTTTAGAGTAGCCAGTCATGCAGCATGTTCTGTGCAGATGAGAAGAAACCAGAGTACAAGAAGAAAAATCATACAAATACTGGGAGAACATGCAGATTCCAGACATTGACAAGAGGTCTGGATTGAACACAAGACCTTGAAGCGGCAAGGCAGAGATCTTAACCACTAATTCACAATGGTACCTATATCTTGCTGCAGTGTTAGAAGTATTATGGGATGACAAGAGGTTGGTAGGAGAGACCCTGATTCGCAGGAGAGGGAAGGAGCAAAACTGTTTGGAGGACCCCAGCCATAAACAAACTATACAATAGAAGGTGGAAGCTACTACATGATAGAGCAAAATCCCAAAAAGGGAAGGCATCTCTGATCAGTATTAGCAAAAAACTAAGGGCACTCATAAAATCATCTAAGGCCAGCTTCGAGAGAAAAATTGCACAGGACACTAAGGATAATCACAAGGCTTTCTTTAGTTATGTTAGGAACCTGGGTGGGAATTCTCAGATATGCTCAGAATTAGTCCAAAATGACAAAAAATACACCGAACCCACAGACATTGCCAACATCCTAGCTGACAGGTTCCCCTCCTCCCTACCAAAAGGGCAAATATCTATCCCAGCAGACTGCTGCCCCCCTGACATCTCAGATGCTCAGGTAAGAGCCACCTTCTCCAAAGCAAAAAACACAGCATCAATGGGACCAGACGGTGTCCCAGCCTGCGTCCTACACTACATGAACTCCAAGAAGAGCTAAACCCAAACATAAAACTACTGTTCAATTTCAGCCTTACTACAGGATATGTACCTAAAGAGTGGCATACAGCAACAATGGTCCCTCTCCACAAAGGTGGTGCCTCAACGGATCCTGGAAACTATCGCCCCATAAGCCTGACTAGCTTGGTCTGCAAAGCTATGGAAAGGATCATCATGGACCTCATAAATAAAGATATTGGGGACCTACAGACACTGGATCCTACCCAGTTTGGCTTTGTTAAGGGCAGATCCTGCCTCTTAAACCTGGTCGATTTCTTTGAAACAGTCACCAAGGCCATTGACAAGGGGAAGGTGGTCCACACAGCCTACCTGGACCTCGCAAAAGCCTTCGATACAATACCCCACTCGGGCATTATAGATAAGCTCACCAGCTTAAATATAAACCCCTATGTCACTAGATGGGTTGCAAACTGGCTCAAGGACAGAACTCACATGGTTAGAATTGCTGGAGCCATGTCAGACTCCAAACCAGTTACAAGTGGCGTCCCACAAGGCTCAGTCCTGGGACCTCTCTTGTTCGGTATATATTTTTCGGAGGTACAGGCCAACACGGAAGGACTGTATCTGACCAAGTTCGCAGATGACTGCAAACTAGGCGCCATAATCGACTCTCCAGCTGACACAAGCATCCTACAAAAGGGCCTCATAGAAAGACAACTGGTGCCAGAGCCATGGCCTCAAGCTAAACGCCAAAAAGTGTATAGTCATCCCCTTTGGCAAAAATAAAGTGCCCACAAATTACCACATAGGTGGTAATCCATTAAGTATGGAAGAAGTAATTAGGGACCTGGGGACCCAAGTTGATAGCAATCTCTCATTTGAAAACCACGTGGCCAAAGCGGTTAGAAAAACATTTTATATAGCCCACCTAATCATGAAGGGATTCACATCTAGATCAGGAGAGGTCATCGTGCCTCTTTACTCATCCCTCATCAGGCCCATAATTGAGTACAATGCCCCTTTTGGGATGTACCTTACCAGACACCTGTAGCAACTGGAAAGACCCCAAAAGTACCTCACCAAGAGGATCAAAGGGCTCAAACAGATGCCATATGCTGCCCGGTTAAAGAAACTGCAGCTCTACTCAGTGGCATACCGCCTGCTCAGAGGCGATCTGTGCCTGATGAATAAAGCCATGTCCAACCCAGAATTAATGGACATGCTGCATCTCAGAAAATCCAAATCCCATCGAGCTACGTGCTCGAGAGACTTGAACTTCAGCACTGAAATAAATAGGACATGCTGGAGGGACAGATTCATAACCCAGAGGCTCCCTTCACTCTGGAATAAAATCCCAGTCCAGGTTAGGCAGAGTCCCTCATTCACTCTCTTCAAGAGGAATCTTGATGAGTGGATGGGAGATCATAGGTTTACCCCGGGTATCACTTCTGTGTCACTGTTAGATAGAGGCACAGTATACTAACCTCGAAAAAGGGCATAGCAAAATTCATTTAAAATGGGTGGCGAAAGCCAAACACACTCTGGCTAGGCTTATAAATGCCCTAGGGCAGATAGCCTAGTATGAACCTATGTTAAATAAAATGCATAGCACACCAGGTTCCACTATGCAAAGATAAGTCATAATTATTTTTATTTATTTATCACTAGCTAATATTTCATTGTGAAAAAACAATTCCCGAAATAAAAAAGTGTAAGAAGAGCACAAAATATAGTAGGAAAAAATGTGTCATTCTAATGAAGCAATAAAATAAATGTAAAGCTGGTTAAGTCACAAATTCTCATGATATGCTGTGAGAGATGGAACTTGATTTCTAGAAAAGTATGTTGACATATCTGCTCAGTTTTTAAGAAAAGACTTAGCAAGGCTTATTCTAATTTTTGACATGCAGAGTAATTTTCTGAGGAAAAATTTAAATTTTCAGCTCTGCAGTGTGCTGTTTCTGATTAATATACCCCTGTAGCAAAAAATATGCTAGAATGTTTATTGTTCATAATTATACATTCATTTTCTTGATTATTTATACTTTAAGGCACTGTAGCTTAAAAGGGAATTTCTCCAACCATAAACATAAAAATCTCAGAGCACAGTAAGTACCAAACATTGAGAACATCTTTCAGGTTCATAGATGTACACTAGGCTAACAAAAACTGGGGTCATTATAAGCCTAGCCATGCAAACCAAGTGTATCCCACAAATTATGGTACCTCAGAGGTTATTTTAAGGGGTATATGTTAGCCAAGGCATGATTTGGCAATTTCCTCTGTCAGTCAGAGACATAGGTGGCAGACAAGAGGTGAATTTTCCAATTTCCAATCCACTACTCCAGGTTGTGCCTGAATTGGGTTAGGGAAGGGCTCTGCTTCACAAGGACTGAAAGTTAATTCCAGAGAATGGGGATTCTCTGAGACACCTGTCACAAGCAAAGTTTAAATCCTTAGCTCTGGTAGCTCTTGTGCTATTTGTTTTACAGACATGCATAAGGTCCATAGAAAGTCTGAGGCATGGAAATTATCAATAATGACATAGGAAACCTCCAAACACTGAAGCCAACCCAATATAGTTTCATCAAGGGCAGGTCGTGCTTATTCAACTTGGACTTCTTTGAGAAAGTCACTAAAACAATGGATAAGGGCAAAACAGTTCATACTGCTTACCTTGACCTGGCCAGGGCATTTGACACAATACCCCACTTGGACATTGTTGATAAACTTAAGACATTAGGTATAAACCTTAATTTCACCCAGTGGATAGACAGCTGGCTCACAGACAGGACCCAAGAAGTTAGAATTAGGGAGTCCACCTCCATGAAGAGGCCAGTCACAAGCAGAGTCCCTCAGGGATTGTTCCTGGCACTGCTCCTTTTTGACATTTGTTTCTCTGAAGCCAAAACCAATGCCAAGGACCTCTAGATGACTAAATTTATAGATGATTACAAATTAGGAGCAGCCACAGAATTCCCCCGCCTACACAAATCTTCTCCAGGAAGGTCTGATACACACAACCTGTGTCAGAGCCATGGACTAAAACTAAATGCCAAAAAATGCATAATAGTATCCTCCAGTAAGTCATCCACACCTGGTAACTATTAGACTGATGACACATCTCTAAGAGTCAACCTAGTAGTCAGGGACTTGGGGACAAACATAGACAGTAATTTAGCCTTTGACCATCACATGTCTACAGTAGTGAGGAAATCATTCTATGCTGTGCAATGTATAACAAAGGTATGACATCTACATCCAAATAGATCATTATTCCACTGTATTAAGCATTCAATAGACCAATCATTTAGTACAATGCCCCCTTTGGCATGTACCTAACCTGGCACATCCAATAGTTGGAATGTCCACAGGGTTCCTCACTAAAAGAATACAGAGCGTAAGTAACATGTCTTGTGCAGACTGCCTGCAAGCCCTATCCTTGTATTCTCCCTCTCATACAGGCTATTGAGGGCAGATCTATGCCTGGCGAACAAGGCATTGTCAGACCAAACCCTGATGGACATCCCACATATCCGCAAAACAAACAGCACCAGAATTACCCATTCTAAAGACTTAATCCTTGCCTGTGATATAAATAGGAACTACTGGACAGACAGGTATGTATCCCAGATACTATCCCCTTCTCTGAAACAGGTTGACCATCCATGTGAAGCAAAGATCCTCCCTGACTCAATTCAAGTGTAACTTGATCAGTTAGATGGGGGATAGGAAATAAATCCCTGGTTTGGCACCAGTGTCTCTAATGGACACAGGCACTCTGTAAATGGTTCATCTCCCAGGTTCCTGCTTCTAAGTTTTTAAATTTCCAGGCCCCTGCTTATATTTATCAAGGCTACCAGAATATGTCAGAAATTTGGGGATGCATAGCTAGGCTTAAAAAAGCCCTTGTAGTTATTAGCCTAGTAAACACCTATGAAGCTATGAATTAGAGTGGGATCCAAGGATGTGTTGTATGCCAGGCATAAATTGTCTCTCAGCAGTTTGTAAGAAACAGAGTATAATAGAGACAGGGATTTGAGGTGATCTGCTTAGTAGCTTGGTGGGTTTCTATGATTGCTCCTAGCTTGCAACTATCTGCAAACTTGGTAAGCCAGAGACCCTTGACATTGGCCTTGACTTCCGAAAAATAGATACCAAAGAAGAGCGGACCCAGCACAGACGTAGAAGGTCTAGAAGGTCTTTGGGGTTTGGGAAGGTTGCATGTAAGTGCCTCAGCATAATTAGGTCTATGTGTGGGGTATGTACTATGTGTGGAAGGTGCAGTTTATGTGTTTCTGACAACTAGACTGTTGTTATGAATATTTGTACTTGAAAATTTTGCCTCCAGAGATGTTGTATATATAAATTTCTTGTATACTGTATTTGTTTCTTTGAGGATTAAATGGTTATCCATGAAAATTAGGCAGTTGTTATATTATCTCAATATACCCATATCCAGCAAATTGACTGCAGGGAAATTGAGAAAGTGTATATCCATGATGTCAGGTCCTTTATTGGGTGAGCTACAAGGGTGTGGTGCACAAAGGGTAACAGTGGGCTGACTAAGGGTGCTTTTGGGGCTTGAGGCTAGGCAAGGCTGTATAATACTAAATTCAAGAGGCAGTGAACTTCAATATGCAAACTAGCTGCTCTATGCAACTCAACATGCAAATTAGTAATTCTACATTTACTGAGCTACTGGTACTGTTTCAGAAGTTATTTTATAGGGAAAATTTGGTTTCTAGGTATCTGTGTATATATACAGGGTACTACTAACCACAGCTGCATGATGATCAGTGGCACACACACGTGAAATTTATACAGACTCTTAAAACACATGAAACTGGCTTTAAGCCCTCTGTCCAATAAAGCAACAACATGTATAGCCTTCTTATGTGTTCCCCCAACTCAGATAGACCAGGCCACCACCTACTGCAACTAGATAGAAAATGCCAAAAATTAAATGCCAAAAAATGCATAGTCATACCCTTCGGGAAAAACAAGGTTACCCCTAGCTACCAAATAGGTGGCAATCCACTGAGCACAGAAGAAGTTATCAGGGACCTGGGGACCCAGGTTGATAGTAGTCTGTCATTCGACACCCATGTAGCTAAAGTAGTTAGGAAGACCTTCTACATTGCCCACCTTATCATGAAGGGATTCTCATCTAGATCAAGGGAGGTCATAGTCTCCCTATACTCATCACTCATCAGACCAATGATTGAGTACAATGCCCCATTCGGAATGTATCTGACCCGACACTTGCAGCAGCTGGAGAGGCCACAAAAGTTCCTCACCAAAAGGATAAAGGGTCTCAAACATCTGTCCTATGCTGCCCGACTGAAAGAACTCCAGCTCTATTCAGTCGCTTACCGCTTGCTCAGAGGTGACCTTTGCCTAACATACAAGGCCATGTCAAACCCAGATTTGATGAATATGCTTCACCTCAAAAAATCTAGATCCGTCAGAGCCACAAGGGCGGGAGACTTAAACCTCGACACAGCTATTAATAGGACGTGCTGGAGGGATAGATTCATCACCCAAAGACTCCCTATGCTGTGGAATAAAATCCCGGTATATGTAAGGCAGAGCACCTCGCTGGCCTTGTTCAAGAGAAATCTTGACCAATGGATGGGAGATCGCAGACATACCCCAGGGATTACCTCAGTGTCACTGCTCAACAGAGGCACAGCAAAATAATGGGTATAGTTCCCCATACTAAAGGGGTGGCATAAGTCACAAAACTATGGGCTAGGCTTGTAAATGCCCTCGGGCAGATAGCCTAGTATGAACCTATGAACCTATAGAATATCCTAGTTCTCTTTATCTAGAAACACAAAAAAAGATGGCATGTAAGCATAATGTTACCACAAAGCAACTTAAACAAACTACCTGCACAAGATGATTTCAAATATTAGGGACCATTACAATGATTTAAAATGCAAAATCAATGCATAAAGCAAAAATAAAGCAGTAGCACTCTAAAACAGTTAACTGAAGTGCAAAACAATAAAATAAATCTTTTATCTACCAAGGATGGAGCAGGATTAATTCAAGACTCTCTCAGAGTATGGTGAGGGTGCCAAACAGATAGGGGTCCTGAGAAAATGAGCAGGAGACCAGAGCAACGTCGAGCCCTCGGTGACCTAGGCAATTGCCTAGGGCCCTACTGACTGGGGGTCCACTAGTTGGGGAGCCTACTGAGCAAGGGGAACTGTCACAAAAAGTACATTTCTTCTTTAAGGAACCACGCACATTTAAACATTGGAAAAGAGCACACAGGGATTTTTACAGAGGATAACGATCATTACATGTAGAAAGGGTCATTCTGGGAGAAGTGAGTGCATGTGTGTGTGTGTGTGTGTGTGTGTGTGTGTGCGTGTGTGTGTGTGTGTGTGTGTGTGTATGTGAAATGCCCCACTTTAGGGATGTCAGGTTGGTTAACTTGTTCAGGCTCAAACCATGTACTTTGAATAGAGGACCCTAGAGCCTGAATCCTCAGTATCAACTACCAAGCTGTCATGAGCAGGTATATTTCAAGGAGTGTTGAATTTCAGTGCATTTTCAAAGAATGTTGAGTTTCAGTGCATTTCCAAAGAATGTTGATTTCCAGTGCATTTTCAAGGACTGTTGAGTTTCTGTGCATTTTTAAGGAATGTTGAGTTTCAAGGGAAGAAAAGTTTACTGTTGCTCTTACTAAGTCTGTTTTCAACATGTAACAGTTTTATTTAGCAAATGGCCATTGTCTCTCATTCATCTCTAACACATATAACAAAAAGGCTTGGGGTTTTGTTTAGATGCTTTAATACATAGAAACACATCAGGCTGGATAGCAGCATCATTAAATACGAATGAACTAGTTAACAGACAGACCTTACATACATGCATGTTTACATCTCAACAGCTAACTACAAAATGGCAGTAAGGCTTGCACATGCTTAGTATTTATACACTTGTGCAAGCCATTAGATAGCTTCTTAAAGGCATATACAGTGGATATAAAAAGTGTACACACCACTGTTAAAATGTCTGTTTTTTGTGATATAAAAAAATAAGACCACAATAAATCATTTCAAAACTTTTCCTGCCTTTAATGTGACCTATAACCTCTACAATTCAATTGAGAAACAAACAAATCTGTTAGGGGAATTAATATAAAAAAATAAAAAATCTACAATAAGCTAGTTGCATAAGTGTGCACACCCTTAAACTAAAAGGCATAAAAGGACAAAAAAAAGTATCACTACACAGATCACTATAAGTACAGCTTAAAATATTTAATCAGAATTGAAATAAAAGCTTTTTTTCTTCCCTTTTGATGAAATGCTTGTTTCTTACAGTTCAGGGCTTTGCACGTCTCTCAGAGTCTTGATATTGCATTTTACAATTGTTTATTTTGCATGGTTACCTCACCAGTTATTTCTATGTTACTTTTATAGGAAACATTTACACTGGAATGTCTGTTTAAAGAACAATTGGAGGAGAATAACTATACAACATATTCTTCAAGTGTAAGGCCTGACTATTATGTGGCATTATCAAGAAGAGGTAAAGCAAAAAAAGGAGGCAGGGTGAAAAAAGAAAATGCCGGTGCCCTCTTCATTCCACGTCTTATCCCTTAGTACCAAGAACTACCGCCAGATGGCTAGCGTCACCACTGTTTTCAAATGAGTAGAAATGCTTTCAAGGAGTTTGTAGCTGGATGTTGAGCTGAAATACAAACAATGGTACTTTTTCAGTTATATTAATCACTTTGAAATTTGTGTGACCAGAAGTTTAAGAATTAAGATACTGATACAGCTTATTGGTGAATTCTTTACAATGTGTAAGAGGAGATGCATTCCAAAACTATACAAGGCACTTTCAGGAAAGCAGGAGCTGTTATTTGACTGTTCGGTCACATATGCAGTTCAGTGTCCCCTAATTGTTAAAAGATCCATCTATATACTTTTGATTCATCTGCTAACCTACTTCTTCAGAGTAACATTGTATGGCACTCACTTATTTAACATGCTATTACTATAATTTTGAAGCGATGAAACTCCATGTGAAGTCATGATTTTACTTAAGAGCAAGGGATGGGAGAGTAATGCACATGCTGCATACAGTGATGCACACAGTCATTCTTGGAAGAATTAATGGACCTGATTTCCTTTTGGTGCATCCCTCTGTGACAGCTGTTAACCAATATAACTGCTCTGCTATGATATAAGACTGAAGTGGTTGATAAGTACAGTTCTACTGTGTCTTGGTGAAAGACTGAGGTAGAAGCAACTATGTTTAAATTTATCAAGGTGCATTATTAGGCCTGCATTTCTGCAAATACTTCCTGAGTCTACAAACATGATAGGAATAAATGTTCTGTACACATTTGTCAGTGTGTAATCTAATTTGTACAGAGGTGAATAGCATTTTTTGGCTTTGTTAATTATTAATAAACAGTGCAAATAAAACAAAATGACATGACTTAGCCTTAAAACAAAGAGAGTTGATATATTTTGTTGCATCTGTATGTGTACTGGGAAAACAGTCAGTTTATTTTCATCACAATACAATACAATGTTGTATTGGCTTTTTGTGTTTTGACATTTCTGTTATATTGCTGTCTTTTTCTTTTTGCTTGCTCCCTATCGGAATGTTTTGTTACGAAGTGCAAGACCATTTATTTTCATTCCAATACAATGCTTCAATGTAATATATGCATCTTGACTTTTCTGTTGCATTTCTGTCTTTTTTATTTTTATTTCCCACCTGAATGTTTTGCTACAAAGTGTATTACTGTATTTAATTTAATTTAGGATTTATCAGATGGATATTTCCCAGCAACACAACTACTAGTAAAAAATGTCATAGTTTGTTTATAGGTTCATAAAATGCCTTATAACCCTACAAAAACAGATCTAAGACTCATAAAAGACAAATACAGACTGGAATCATGCAAATTATTTCATCTGTATGTTAAATATATATCTTTTTGTTATGTTTCTCTTTTCTGTACAGTCTATTTCTTGCATTAACAATGCAGGTGACATGAGCTCAACTTTCTTTATTGTAATAATTTAAAAGAGATATGGCATACAAAACAAAATCATATTACGCTCCAGTCAATATACCTCTCAGTTGCTATGGTTTGCTTATAGTGATATTATTTTTGCCCTCAGATTTAACCTTGCTTTTGATAGATTTATTGTTTTTTATGACATTCAACCTATTGAGGATGCATACATTATTTAAGCAATAACTGACGACGTGGTGTGGTACATTGAAGATTTACCCATGGTTGGCTCATGATTAAATAAAGCAACCATGGGTAAATTTCAATATACCACAACCACAAAGTCGGTTATTGCTATTATACAATAACATTATTTAAGAGAAAAAATAATTACTTTATTTAAATAATGTCTTTGTGTAACGGTGCATTACTGTTCTTCCGCCGGTGGTGGTATATTGCTTCCTTGTGTTGATGTACTGCGCATGCATATGGGACTTGCATTCCTACGCATACCCAGTACATCAATGCTTTGAAATGGAAGCAACGGGGAAAAGAAAGTCTCCGTTGCGCCATTTTTTCTTTTTTTTATTTATTTAAAAAAAAGGTTTTGAACACTTTATGCCAACGGAAAAAAGTCCGGGTGACCGGACCTTTTTCCGTTGGTATATTGTTGGATTTATAACGGGCACACTGGCCAATCAGCCTGCATGTTTGGAATATTAATGGGGGGGGGTCATTGTATAATATGCAATAATCAATAAAGTGCCCATGGATTAGTGGTTAGCAGACCTGATTTTCATGCCAGGAAAATTAAAAGGTTTCAGGAGCATGCCAGGTGCAGGTAGAATTATACCATAATGCAGCATGTGGACAGGTGCTGCACTGCTAGGATTCTACCTGTCTGAGCTGGTAGTAGCACTAATACATGCAAAAGAGTTCATGGTACTTATTGAAAACAGAGTAAAGAAATTTCCCAAGTGGCCTGGCAAAATTAACTCAGTCGATATGAATACCACCTCAAGTGTGCACTGAAAATATAAAAAAATTAACCCAGACAAGAAAAGTAAATGCATGTATACATACATACATACATACATACATACATACATACATACATACAGACAGACATAACAAGAACTAAGCCTATATAAAATTATTCTTCACTAACTTTATGCTATCACCTGGTTCTACTGTACAGGTGACAGATTTCCAACTGCATCCCAGGTGACCAGGGTGCAACTGCTGGAATTGATATTGCAGAAATCAAGCAGGAAAGGGCAAGATTAAAGGGACATGGCCTACATATCTTTCCCAGAGGGGTGAAAGTGGTTGTGTGAACTTGGAGAGCAAACTGGGCAGTGCTAACTTCCTAGTGGAGATTGAAAGCTCACAGCCCATGCTTCATGGGTTGGGGCAGGATGCCTTGAGGGAATGCCCTTTGCAAAAGTGAGAGGATATAGTCCTCCATCATCCCATTGTACACTCCACCATTACGCCTTGCTAATGTGAATGTTAAGGATGGGGAAATCATAGAGAAGCCCTCAGACATGCTAATGGCTATCTGATGGCCCTTCCTGGCCTCACCATGATGATGGAAAACAAATGGGCTATATGTCTATGAGGGGGCTGATAAGTGACAAACAGTGGAGGCAAAGAGTACAAAGAAAATTATATGTTGTCTATTACCTGAAGATCAAGTCTGAACTATAAGAAAATGTTTGTCTTTCTGATTAGTAGCAATTATTTTACAGGCCAGTGCTATGATTGTTAGTACTAGGAGACTGAAATATGTAATCTTTAAGGGTAGCAAGTGACTACTTGTTTATAAATTGACTATATTAAAGTGTTAAGTGTCAGAGAAGTGTGTCTTTCTTTACAACTGATATTTTCCTGTTTTCCTAATGTTTATGTGGCATTCTTTGTGCAGTGTAATTATAGGTTCTTACTCTTTAGAATGCCTCATTGTTTACTACTTAAATAAAGGTGGAGACTTTGAGAGATGGTACAGAAGTGAAACCACAAAAAGTTAGTGTCTGAGGAGAATAAAATGCTAATATCCCTCATACAATCTTACTTCTATTAAGAAATAAAGCTGGACATTTTTACTAAATATTGTGTCCTTGTTCTCTTTTTATTTATAATGTGAGAATATCTTTTATTAAACAATGACTGGTCACTAACATTCAAAAACGATCACCCTGATTGGTCAAGCCCAACCAGCGTGCCTGTTGTAAATCGAGAATATACCAAGAGTAAAAGTCCAGCAACTAAAGTACTGAGCGGCCAGACTTTCTTATTGGCATATACAACTTCCAGTCATAATTCTCAACTGTACATATTTTTGCAGAATGCCCAGAGTATTGCTTCAGATTTTTGGTCTGTTTCTCATAAAAGTGTGTGTGTTTTTTTTTTTTGGCAAATCTTTGAAGGTTAACGTTAGAAAATAATGGTAGACATTTGAGTTTCAGACTTCATACCCTGCAGGAAATTAATACTAATGCAATACTTGCTATTCTATCAATTTTCTTAAATTGTAACAGCAATACTTAAAAACTGTCCCTACTTTTGGACCTTTATCCCCCCATTATTTACAGCTTTGTCCAGATTTCCTGTTCTAAGTGGTTGAAATGTATGCTTCCAGACAACAAATGATGTTGTAGATCTGGAAGGTGTTCGTAAGCTACTAATTCAACCACAGTGTTCTGCAATCAAGAAGAATCTGTTATGTTAAAAAAAAAGAAATGAAAAATGTACTTTATTCTTCCTATATGCAGAACATCACAGCTGACACACTAGCTTATGAATACCTTCACCATCTATATTTCTTTCCAAACCACCAGTGTACTGTGTAACCATGGGAATGCAAGTCCCATACACAGGTGCAGGACATCCAGAAATCCCAAGACATAAAATTGAAGAGAAAGAAGACTATGGTGCCATTATACAACTATATAATTTAATAAAAACTAAGTGAAAACTCCAGCCAAGCTAGAACTTTATTTCTTAAATAATGTCATTGTATAATAGCAATAACCCACAGCTGAGTGTGGGTAATACTGATGTACCCAAGGTTGGCTTTGTTTGGTTACTTGAACTTCGCTCTCTTGACCAAACCACACCAACCCTGGGTAAATCTAGCATTACCCACACCCAGCCATGGGTTATTGCTATATTATACAGTGTTACTAAAAAAGGCTGCAGCTACTCGGTTTGTTAAATATAATCTTTTAGCAGTGGCAAAATATAATTAAGATAAGCTTAGCAGAAATATTAAATCAGACTGAACATGTTGTCATTATGAGATCTTTCTCCACTGATTCAGTAGCTCAGGTATTCATAAGTCAGTCTGCACATGTTTGAAAGTGTACTTAAGGGTTTTATTAAATGGTTTGAGGGGCAGGAATGTATGCAGTTCTGTCTTTAGTACTAGCATATTACGTTTAATGCTGAAAGTTTGTACTTTGTGTTTTGTGATACAATAATAACAACACCCATTTGTTAACCAGTTTGGCCCACAGCTCCTTTTCAGGGCAACATAAGACACTGGCTGGTTAAGTGACTTGCTTAAGGTCACACAACAGGCAACAGAGGGATTATAGAATCAAACCCAGTACCACTAGAACTACAGCACACAATCTTAACTTTCCACATGAACTGTATAGTTGAGGATGGCTTAAAGATTGCAGCATTTTGGAGTGTCAAATGCACCATAAAATATAAATATTGTAAAAAATTACATATTTCTTAAGTATTTTGCCTTTATAGCAGTCCTAATGTCCATGTGTAATAAAGATATTATGTAAGTAATATTATTTTTTTACAAGTAGTTAAGTAATGATACGGATTATCTAGATGAGAAATGTATCAGATTTATAAATCACTATGAGACAATTAAGTGATTTATTCTTGTATAAAAGGAGGGATTTTTTAAGCTATGGGAGGTTTGCTAGCATCTTAAGGGGAGGCTCATTGTCATGTGTACAGGAAGACTGAAGTTTGAATGGAGACTGTCACTCTGCATCAGTCAGACATGGATCTTCATACTCGGAGAGGGATTCTCAGGAAGGAAGAAAGGATATATCTAACAGCCTAGAGTGGGAAGATCTAGAAACACTGTATCTATGTATGTAGGCCTGGAGTGAGATGCTGTGGGTGACAGGTTAATTTGCAGTCTGCAACAAATTAATCTTTGCTGGACCAGGAGTTTGTTGTACAAGTTAAACCTTTTACTCAACTGATGGGGAGAAAAGTGTTCAGGGACATATTTTTTCTTTTGGTGAGAATATGCACACACACACACACACACACACACACACACACACACACACACACACACACACACACACACACACACACACACACACACACACACACACACACACACACACATATAATGATTGCGCTGACTTCTTGCCAAACGCTGTTTTGTCGAGCACACATAATGGATGAAAATAGCTGAAAATCTGTAACAAATCTTATTCCAGATTATCAGTTTAATGGCTCCCTACTAGTAATGTGTAGAGTGACCTGACTGCACTTATGAGCAGAACTAAAAGAAGTAAATAATACAAACAAATCATTAGTATAGTGATGAAGAACACATACATTATGTGCATTATTTCCACATGAATGAAATGCCTGACACAAAATGAGATTAAATGTATTGTGGAGCAACTGAAACCGAGGCCTTAAAGAAAGGTGGGTCCAGAGATTGGAGAATTTATTATTTAGTTCAGGAAGAACTGCAGTTGCCCAACCAGTCTTGAACAAACACAGGATGTGCAGAATTTTTGGCTTTTATTTCACTGGTGTTTTTAAAGGAAAATTTTACTTATACTGAGATGTGTTGACCTTGGAATTTTGTATTTTTTTTTTTGGTTTTCTCTACTGTGTTGTATATTTGGACTCCAGAACATAGAAACATGCATAAGTTTAGATGGAAACAGCAACAACTGCTTTACATTTAGATTTTAAGTATCTCATCAAGTTTCAGAATGATTTTCTTTTTGTTTGTTGATTAAACATTAAAATAGCTTTCTTTCCTGAATATTGGGTATTTGCTACCACAGGAACAGTAATTTTCATCCATTCATTTTGTTGTTTTATCAAATATTTCAAAACCTTATGCTGTGTTTTGGATTTGACTTTGGTTCTTAGAGTAATACTAGGCTAGCAGTATACAGACTATTACAAGCCTATCCAACAACCAGCAATCAGGATCAAACCCTTTACCCTGTATCTGTGAGGTAAAAACATCAACCATTATGCCAAATCCTCCTAATTTGGATTTATGAGTCCATATTTAAAGTCGATAAATACCTATGGAGAGTTAAAGTAACTTTTATACATACTGGTGCTAATGTTTTTCAATTTTTGAGAGACGGACAGGCAAACAAACATAAATATCAGCACTATAATTATTGTACTGATTTTATTACAACTGTAAAATACAGAAGACTGCCTTTTCAGTTAGAAACTGCAAAATGAGGAGCTTCACTGAAATGCTGTTTACAACTGACAGCCGTCTTAAAAATCTAGTGAATACATGTTTAGACAAGAAAAGAATATCCCCAGGATTCACTAATCTTCCGTGTAAGACTAAATTAGTCTTACACAGAAGAGCCAATCTAAGAGTAAGATGGCAGCGTGCCATGCATATTAATGAGGGCGCGCTGCCTCAACTCTAAAACTAACATGGAGCGTGGACGAGTGTAGGGGGCGTGTCGGACTGCCGATCAGTCCAAAAATCCATGCCACTGCAAGTTTGAATCACGGGAAATGTCTAGTTATATGAGCGAGTCCACTCACATGTGTACATTCTAACACTAAACTCCCCCATATAGTAAACCTGTACAAATATAAAAAGTAAAAGAAATTTTTTTTTTCATTTCTGATATAGCTGCCCGTATTTGCACGTGTTTGCGCGGGTTTGCCCACTGCTTAGCTACAGTTAGCAGTTTAGACACCGAAGAGGATAATAAGAAAAATATATGCAAATTAAGCAAAATAGTAATAGCGCAGTGGTTAGAGCCTTCGCACAAAGAGAAGGCATTCCTGGTTCGAGTCCCACCACTACACTTTTCATTTTCTGTTGGAAATCTGTATACAAAAATATTTCCTGACATGTATTATTTAAAGTTTTGTAAAAAGCAATGAAATGTTATATGTAGTAGTGAACGAATGATATATATATCTATATATATATATATCTATATATATATATATATATATATATATATATATATATATATATATATATATATATATATATATATATATATATATATATATATCTATAGGAAGGTGAAATGGTTATGCATACTGATGCATGAGTAACTTATTTTAAGTAATGTAAAGCACTGCTAAGCATATTTTACCAGTATTGAGCATATTTATATTTAATTGCTCGTAGCTGAGCACTGCGTTAACTAGCGCAATGTCTTTGCGCGGAGCTGCGCATCGCACAAACTAGCGCAAACAGAACATGTTTGTGTGAAGCTGCGCACCGTGCTAACCAGTGCAATGTCGGGCAACGTCGAGCAACGTCGGGCAACGTCAGGCAATGTCGAGCAATGCTGATCAATGTCGGGCAAAGTTGAGCAAAGTCAGCTAAACACGGCCACCCCTCCTTCACTGTACCTTAACCATTGAGGTCTGGCCAGTAGGAAAATAAAAAACAGTGACTGGGCTCGAACTCAGGATACTGTGCACTATAGTCATAGTACATAACCACTAAGCCATGACAGCATTTCATAACCATGCACTTCCAACAGACACATATCTAGCAAAGGAATATTAAACATTGCTAACATCAGCTAAGCAGGTGTGCCTACAGCAGAGTTTTTTCCAAACTGGCCAATCACAAATAAGTGTGGGAAATGAGGCATATTTAAGCTCCACAGGCAGGAATACTTGCCATAACTGGTTGTAGCTCCCTTCTGCAGTCAGCATGGACGGGGTTGGAGAAGCCACTCGATTTCGAGTGCAATGTTGGGGCATTGAGGAGACCAAAGTAATGGCTTGGCTCCTTGTCCACAATCACAAGGAAAGACTTCTGCAGGGCCAGTACCAGGGCAGCCAATACAAAACGGAGGCATGGAACTGTCTAGCTCGTGATCTCACCAGTGCCACTGGCATTCCTCGGACTGGTGAGCAGGTCAGGCACCATTACTCTGACCTGAAGTGACGCAATGAGGATCAACTGGACCAGTGGATCCAGGAGGCCCATGGGATGGCAAATGCCCCAGTACTGAGCAAGTAGCCATTGTATTAAGTATTTAAGAATTGCTATTCTTGTCTATACTATGGATAGGTATGTCTCATTATCACTGCATTTACTTCACAGCTGCAGGTGTCCGGGCTATGAATCAGCAAGCCCATGAAGATAGGCTGCAAAGGCTGCGTCACCAGGCAGGTTAGTAATTATTCTGCATGTACTGTTATATAAAATAAATGAGAGAGCCTTCAAAAAGTGTTTTAACCCAATAAATAAAGGTATAATAATTCTTTAATAATTATTCTGCATGTACTGTTATATAAAATAAATGAGAGAGCCTTCAAAAAAGCGTTTTAACCCAATAAATAAAGGTGTAATAATTCTTTAATAAAGGTATAATTCCTGGAGTGCATCTGTGTGATTTTCTTTGATATGTTGTTGTACTGTTGCATTTTAGAAATAGTACTGTTGTATTAAGCAGTGTTAGTTAACCCACACTTGGGTAGGTCCATATAAAGTGGATGAAGGGAGTGCCAGTAGCTTTTATGCATATTTACAGCCCTTAACTGTTGGTTCATGCCCAGCATGTACAGGTTAATCTGGCACATGAGTAGCTTGGTATTGTGTTCCCCAGAAATGTCAGTGTGCTGCCAGAAATGTAGGGAGCTGTTAACATATAACTGATAATTTCACCTGAACATATCTAGATAATTATATGAAAGTAGAGCTGTCAGTGTACCATCACAGCAGTAGTGTGTGTGAGCAACTCTCAAAATATGTAGCAGTAACATCTGCATCCTGGACAGTTTGTATGTCAGATACAGCTGATGTATATAATGATCTAGTAAAATCCAATTGCACAACAGAAGGACATTGGGTAGTGCAATAATACATGTAAGGGATATATAACTGCAGTTAATAGGAATGTAGTGTAAACTAGAAGGATATATAAGTTGTTAATTGAGCTATCTTTTCCACCCTACTGTATGTGCATAAAAAATGCAATTCCACACCTCAATGGGTATGTCTAATCTCAAAACATTTGTTGGGACATATGTCCTATTGGTTTATAAATATTTGCATTCATTTCTATGCATGTGCCCTGTTCAAATACCACAATATTGGTGGCCTGTTGCCATCAATTAAACCTGCATGTTGTTGTAATGTCCACTATTGTTCTATATATGCATGTGTTATGCTTGTTTTTCAACTGTTGAAACTCTGATGTGTTGGGTTAATGGGAATACTTCTGCATGCTGTTATAACTAAATGGGAATGCTGTTGACTGTTACTAACCCATATCTTTATTAAATTCTCCAAAACATAGTTCGTATGGGAAGGTCGGTCCCAGCGGACCCACCTGTCCCACCTCAGCTGGACATGGCACCTGGCAGCAGCAGGTCCGGTGCCCAGCCTGGGACCTCGTCCTCCATTGGCTCTGTGCCACCTTCGGGTGGAAGCACTGCAGGGGATGGGGCTCGGCCCCCCTCATGCAAGCGTGGGCAGAGGAGGGCCACCTATCACCCTTTGAATGGTCCGGGCTGTGGTGCGTAGAGAGATCGAGCGTTCTGTTGCAGATCCTCTATGCCAGCTTGAGGCACGAATGGCACAACTCCCGGGTCAGCCTGCCCCTCCTACACAGCCCCCAGCACAGCCACCCTCTGGGCTGTGAAGGTGCAGTGGTGACTGCCCATGGGTAGGGACCTCAGTTCCACTGTTGCCATCTGTGGGCTCATGGGCTTGCGATTTCCAAACATCCCTCCCTGTCAATGGTTTTCACCCACCACGTGTCATATTCCGCCCCTGTATGCATCTTGTTTGTCTTGTCTGTTTACCTCCCCAACCTACCTCCCCAAATAGACCTACTTCCCTACCCCACATTCCACTCTCACCTGAAAAAAAAAAGGGCAATCTGCTCCCAAAAAAAAAAAAATTACACCCCATACATAGCTGCCCATTTTGCACACATGTCCCCTGGACACATAAAATGTAATTTAATTGGCATTACAACATACTTTGTTGTCCTCACCCCTCTCTCAGGGGTTGAAGGTTTCATATTTACCTCCAAATTTATTCCATATGCACAGCTGTTGCTGTTAAAGAAATGGGCAGCTATGGACCTTCCCTACACCCGTCCTGCACATCCCGAGCTATTTTCCCTACTGTTTTTCCCTCTTTGTGCCCCTTTTTCACTTCTTTCCTATCTTCCCATTTTCTTTTCTTTCAATGAAATGAGCGTGGGGGTTAGCGGGAGTAAGCACTGTTAAGCAGTAGTTAGTGGGTTTGCGTGAGTGTGCGCGTGTTTGTGCTTAGCTAAGCATTGCTAAGCATCGCGCAATCCCGCGCAAACCCACTTACAACTGCTTAAAAGTGCCTTAGTCACTCTGTATGTGAGGGCCCTTGTTCTGCTCAGCAGCAAAATAAAACACCTCTGTCAGTCTCAAACCTGGGACCTTGTACACACTACACTGCATGAAGTACCACTAAGCCACGGTAGATATACAAGTTGGTGCTGAAATAAATATATCATGCATCAGAATGAGTGAATGTAAAGGAAAAATAGGAATGCCATACCACACAACTTGTTCTGTGGATCTTTACCAAAAGTTGTTGTGGGATTACATTACATGACTGTGATAAGAGAAGCAGCCATTCTAGCAGGAAATAATGTTACACCATCACTTTACAAACCCCACACAGTATCACAGCAGGACAAACACTGGCATATCTGTTTAGGGCAGAGGCCATACCTCCCAACTGTCCCTAATTTTCAGGGATGTCCCTGATTTTGAAACAAAATTTATCTCTGTCCCTCTGAATCCCTCCGAAAACTACTGACTTTGGCCAGAAAGGTGGTGAATTGCACGTAATGAGTAATGACTAAGAGTTAGACACTTCTTTTACTTCAGAAAAGGTGTATTAATCCATATGCTCTGGTTCTCTCAAAGTCTCAACTTAATGGCACTAATATTTTAAAGGTGTCCCTGACTTTTTCTCTACTTTTCCCTGAGTCTGTTCAAATATGTACCTGAGTGTTTGAGAGGTCTGGCAGAGGCAGAAACACAGAGGCATAGCAGCCTTTCTGCTGTTACACACTGTGCAAATAGCTTTGGAAGGAGTTCTGGAAGCATACCCTTATGTAGGAATACAACACTGAAATACAAAAGGATGTAGCCATGTACTGGTAGCAACCAACTGTAACAATGCCATTGCTCTAGTGCTGAAAAGACCTGTGTGGTACACAGACAAAGAATAACAGGCTAATCTCTGGCTACCGTGTGGATAGGTCCACAGTTGGGAGTTATGCAGACAGACTACTTGCCTTGATAAACTAACATGTACACAGCAACCCTGTAAGTCCAACAAGATAAAATTCACACAATAATACGCTCTCTGTACTTCTGCACCCCTACCCAAATGTAGAATATACCTGTGTGTGCAGGGTCTACCAAGGATGTAGGTAAGCATACTCACAGTACTGAAATGTGTCCAGTTTTCTTGTGCAGCTTGTGCTAATGTCAACACTAAAAAAGCACAAACTGTTTAGAACTGAGTAAATGAATATTCACAGTATAGCAGTTCTCAAACAATTCTTGTGCCAAAGGAATACATCTCAATAACTAGCTTTGTATGGCAATTAATTGTAAAATTTTAAAAGAAAGTACATCCTCCCATGTATCTTGGGTTAGCATTTTGAGGGGTGAGTATATTTCTACACTGACAAGTGTGTACTGAAAGCAGCAACATTTAAGTCTGAGTACAAAATGTAAATCACTGGCTACACCCCTGGCTTCTGATATAAGAACTATACCAACCTTCTGTCTTAAACAATGATGTCCACAGCAAACAAGGATGATCTCCATCTTGGAAAGCTTTAAGGGCCATGCCTACCTGAGTTAGCAATTTATAGTACTGGGTTGCTATGACAGTGATTACTGCAATTACTACACAGCAGGCTGCATACAATTAGCAAATGGTGGCCACTAACTGGTGCAGAGGCCATCACATGCTCATGTGCAAATACCTACAAAAGCAGGCTGCAATCGCTGCCAACAAACTCAATCACTCTATTGCAGAGACTGACAGAGAGAGACAGAGAGAGAGAGAGACAGAGAAAAGGAAAAAGAAAAAGAAATAATACCAAATCATACAAAGGAAAGGTATGTGACACATATGTATTTACTGGCATGTAGTAGATGTTTTTGAAGAGTAGTCTACATAATGTGAACCATTCATATATGGCAGCAGTACTTATCTATGCACAGATGTCCTGCTTAACTACTGCTATGGACAATACAGTGTGTACCTGTGGGCAGTGGGACATACCTGTGAAATGTGTAGCTCAGCATTAAATGTCAAAAATCTGATCCATGTTATCTGTGTTCTGTACAGTAGTGTGGCCAATGGCTGTTGGGGGGATTAGTGCTGCCATTATATAAACATGGATGTGACAGAGCAACACATGCATGATAGTCATATTAAAGTGTAGCTTAGCATTGCCAACTGCTGTAGCAGTCTAGTATGCTTATCTAGCATTTGTAGATATATATACCCCCTCTAATGTTAGTGTGTGTTCACATGTGACACCTGTTTGTGTTGCAGCAAGGCCCAACAGTTCATCTGTGAGGTCCAGGGACTTACAACAGTGTGGACCTTATGTGTGTATGCCACACACATATGGAGAAATATATATGTGTCATATATATTCACATCTGTATATGTGCATAGAGCAGGGGACATATTGCAACTGTTTGTGAAGGGTGGAGATATATATGTTGGTGAAGGTTAGTATACGCATATTTGTATGTAGGTTTTAATGTGTGACGAACAAGACAGCATACAGTGCTGGTATATGACATGTGGTGGTTAAACAGTGTGGGTGGTTTGTTCAGTTTGCAATGTTGAAGCCAGTGAGGCCAGCTAAAGCTACCTGGGCTGTGAACACTTTCAATGCATTTATCATAAGACTGTGCAATATTATTACATTATTGTACACCTCACATCCTTTGTATAATTGATATCCCACTATGAAAGGTGAAATGTATATGTGCCTACATATATATATGTATATGTACACCAATGGATGTGTATATGTATATATACACACACACACACACACACACACACACACATATATATATATATATATATATAGAGAGAGAGAGAGAGAGTCAGTCATATATACTCATACACACCTACATCTACTTGTTGCAATAGATTCTCTGTACTGTTGACTGACTGTGATGGTCAATGTGTTTGTGAATACATCAAAGATATGTATTTGTGGGATAGCTTAGTGGGAAACTGTTTATGTCATGGTATTATGGGTCCTTGCTTTGATCCCAGCAAAAGCTGTGTATTCTGTTGCTAGGCAGAAAAGTGCTATGGCATACAGTGTGATTAAGTCCCTTGGTTTTAACTGGGGTGTGTCATTGGAGGCTAAAGCACTACATCTATGATTATTGATTGGTACTGATGTTGAATCCAAATCCTGTGTGTACTGCAGTACTTCTTAAAGCTCTGGGCCTGTACAGCAAAGTATGGTGTATGTCCACATTGCTTGCATCCACTGTTTTGTGTGGTCCCTGTATTCATCACAGATTACATTCCCCAAGATTAATGTTTTGTAAGTACTGACACACAGTACTGTATAGTAGACATGTAAAGCTTATCTGGGTTGCCATACCTTTGTGTCCTGTAATTATGTCTGGTGTGTGTGGGTATGTCTGTAACATGTCCTCTGTCATATGTGTGGTAAAACATATAACTGCGTATCTAGAAACATTTATAGTGGACTACAGCAGTATGCGACCTATATTCCCAATTGTGCACATATTTTGGCCACGGGCTTGCCATTAACAAGTTGTGTGGTATAATAGTAATACATTTACTGGACCTTACACTCATTGTGATAGATGACATATTTCTTTACACGTCAGCTTGATGTATATCTGCTGTGGCTAGGTGGTGCATTGTGTTGCATACAGTGTTCCAGGTACTCTTGTATAGTCTTATATAGTAATTTTATTTTGTTGCTGTGCAAAACATGGTTCATTAGATAGAGTGAGCCAGGCACTTTCAAGCAGTTGTGGGGTGAGCAGTGATAAGTGGTAGTTAAAGTGTTTCACTCTCAGTTAGCTAATAGGTTGCTATATATGGCAGTTCAGTGATATCTGTACTGTATAATGTTAAATGTGCCATATGACTTGCTCAGACATATTTTTTCTTTATGTCTTCCAGGGATCATTCCACATCACAGAAATCCCAGCTATAGTAGTGCTGAAGATGAGATCATTACTAGCTGTATGATTCAGTACTACAGTTTAATGTTCTCACAAACCAGCCAGAACCAGCAGAAGTGTACTGCAATGTGGCAAGATGTTGTCTGGAGGGTCAATGAGGTAGGCCTGCATAACCGGACATATGAGCAGGTACGCCACCACTGCAGTGATCTACTCAGACATGTCCATCAGCGTGCTTCTGATGTGCAGAGAAAACAGCTTGCAACAGGAGGTGGTGTTAATATCCATTCCCCCCTCACCAGAGTGGAGGAGCTGCTCCTGAGCCTCGTGGCACCTGCTCAACAACAACAGCAGCAGACATACACCATGATGGAAGTTGGAGCCACCCAGCAACCACACATGGAGCATGTAGGTAACATGGCATATCTGTAGACTACTGTTATCTGTACTGGTAGATCATGCATATGTGAGATGTGGAGTGTGTAGTTAGAAGATGTGGAGCCTGTTGTTGTGCAATACTGATCATTTGGAACATAATCTGTAGGCCTGTGAATGTAAACTGTTGTTCTACTGTAAGATTGCAAACACACAGTAGCAATGCCACAGTTGTGGCCACTGACAAACTGTCTCATCTCTATGTAGGTCCCTCTGGGGTGACATCAAGGCAACAGACAGATGCTGGTGAGTGTGTTCTACATTTATTATTGTAAATAAAAAGTGCATGTCATAGTTAAGGTGTAGGCCGTGTACACATGTAACACACCTACCCATAATGCATGCTGTGCATGTTTGGTGTAGGACCACGCACATCCCACTAATGTGATTAGCTGCCTCAAACACATGCAATACCCAGATCATCTCAAACAAATGTGGCTACACTGTAGTCACCATTGGATAGGCAAAGTTGATACTCAACATGCACATAATATACACAACTATGTCATACACAGAGCATTTTAACATGCTACACATAAAGGATTCACAAACCTTCTGTAAAGACACACTCCAGTATCCAAAATCTCATCCACACATTACACATAATATACCTGAGGGGTAGAGGCCTATCATGGGGCATTTAAACACTCTGCAACACACTACACATTAATTTCAGGGAATGGTCCTTATTGGCCTCCTTACAAACCCATGTAACAACTGGTTGTGAAATGGTGAATGTAGCCAAGGTAGTACAGTTCCGGTACAGCATGATTAGTGCTGGTTTGGGAAACATTTGTAGCCTTGAGTGACCACATGATGCTTCATGGTGATGCCCTATGGTACTATACCCCATCCAGTTACTGTAACCACAGTACTACACAAAGCTTTCATTGCTATACACCTCAATGTTGTGTGTGTGCAAACATATGCACCTCTAAACAATATGCATACCAATCACCATTTGCACAACTAACACATATATGTCTTGTGATGCTATTGAGTAGCTAGGTCAGATGACACACATTGGGTATGTGTGATGTTTAAATATGCAGTTGTGTTTTAGCATGCCATGTCATGGATGACACTGGCATGTCCACAATATGATCTACACTCACCATAACTACTGTACATTGGGTATGTGGATGAATGGTATTCCATCAATTATACATGCACCACTGATGATGTTGTGTGAATACTCATCATGCATGTGCTAAAACTGTGTCCACAATTATTTGCTAAAGACACAGAGGCTGTAATCAGCATTGGATACCTATCTGACACACAGATACACATCCAGCCATGGTATGTAGACCTGTGAGTTATGGTGCACAGTATATTACAGAGTTTTGAATACTTGCACAGCAATGTTGTGTCCATGTATGCATTGCGTTCCAGGGGGAGGCCAATCACCTAATAACAAAACACATGCATCAAAGCCATGTATAGTGTTAGTAACAAGGACTGTCTACACTTGCACTGCATGCTGTTGAGCAACACATGTCCTGCATGCTGACATGTGTGATATGACTGTTTTGCTTGTGATACTGTACCCCACCATCACCTGCTATTGTGTATGTTCTGAGATTGCTGGTGTTGTGTGTGTGTGTGTGTGTGTGTGTGTGTGTGTGTGTGTGTGTGTGTGTGTGTGTGTGTGTGTGTGTGTGTGTCTGCTTTAGGGAGGAGTGTATTTGTGTGTGTGCATGTGTGCATGTGTGCATGTGCATGTGTGCATGTGTGCGTGTGCATGTGTGCATGTGTGCATGTGCGTGTGCATGTGCATTTGTTCATGTGCGCATGTGTGCATGTGCGCATGTGCATGTGTGCATGTGCGCATGTGTGCATGTGTGCATGTGGTCTGACATCATGTTCAGGTCTTAAAGTGTGTTTCCTGTTTTCCTCTCACAGGTGCTGAGGTGGGGCTGGTTCAGTACAGCAGGGAACCTGATATCACTGAGACAGACAGTGATCATGAGGATAGGTGTGTTGAGGCACAGGCAGGTTTGTCAGGGTCTGTTGTTGGGCCACCAATTGACAGTACACAAGTCTCCACCCCATCCATGCACACAGTCATACTGCCTGTACATCCATCATCACCATTGCCCTTAGCTGAGGGACAGTGTATGGTTGGCACTGGCCAGGAGAGTGTGGTATCTATGGCACATGTATCAGGACACAGCAGCCATAGCCAGAAGTCTGGAAAGGTACCACATAGGCAGATGCCCAGGGGTTCTCGTCAGAGCACTGCTGGTCATCATGCCCCTGGCAGACGTGCCACAACTCTTTCAACCACGCACATGTTCCAGGCTGTCATGGAGGTACAGGCATGAATGGAGCAGTACACCAGACAGGGATGAAGGGCAAAGAGGGTTCATAACACCTCTGTAAATGACAGTATCTGTGACCTAGCAGGTGCCATACATAATTACACTGAGGTCATTAATAGACGTTGGGGTGAGACATTGGATGTCCTACACAATGTCATGTCCATGTGTCAGGACAGTGCGGGACGGTTGAGACGTGGACGTATGCCAGCAACATCAGCAGCTGGAGGTCACCGTGGACATCCAGCAAGTCACAGCCACTCCCGTAGTGCCAGTACCAGCCCCAGCAATGTTGGGGGGGGGCTGTCCATGGACCGTCCTAGAAGACCACATGCACGTGGCTCTGGCTAGTCCTGAGCAGGGACCTGAATCCAGTGGACATATGTCAACCTCTGAGGATAGTACCCAGTCTGGATTAGTACCTGATACTGTCTGTAGCACCCCTGCCAGGCACAGGTTCCGCATCCATGGCCAAAGACGGTGATCTGTAAAGCCTGCCAGGTACAGTCTGTAGCTGTCCCACTAATCCCCGTATATGGCAGCCACATGGTGGAATTGTGTGCATGCAGACACACACACATAAACCAGAAACCTAGGGCAAACACATACTCACACACATTACATCAACATTGGCCCATAACAGTACTCATGGCCCTCACACACACATACATACACATACACACACACACACACACACACACACACACACACACACACACACACACACACACACACACACACACACACACATGTCGATTGTATGGCTCAGTGTAGGCCTCTGGCAAACCAACAACACACCCTGTGCATATGATGAAACCTGTGCCACCTCCTGTCATCTGTAACATTGATGCAGGAACAGGCTAACATGGTTCTGATGCACAGGGTGACTTTGATAAAGTATAGCAATGGTTGAATGTGTAGCATGTTGTCAGCAGTAAAGTGTAATGATATCCTTGAAGGTGTAGCTGAGCAGGCATGATGCATTAATGCTGTAATTATCAATGTTGTATTGTTTCCACCAGTGTTTATTCCAATTGTGTTTTGTTTGCCCATGTGCCACTTGGCTGATGTGTGTAGTTGTGCCAGCATGTGTTATACAGTGGACAGTAAGTGTGGGGTGTGTGCAGCACAGGTTTGCAGGTGTACATTTGTGAACATGGTGGAGGTGCACTGTCTGCATGTACGTGCATATTGGACACATGGGCAGGGTGACGTGCCCTGTATAGGCCAGTGTTAACACTCCATAGTTTCTATTGGTGGCCAGTATGCATTGTACTACACACGTTTTGGAACTTGAGTACGCATGTGTGTGTATGACACGGGTTGACACTGTGCTGTGGGTGATGCTGTTGTTCCCATCTGTCATTGGTTTGCATTACTAAGGTTAACAGTGTCCCAGCTGCATAATCCTGTATTAATGCACACTGTTCACCTACAGGGTTGCATGGACTGTGCTACCACAAACACGAGAAATTCTCACTTATACAATAAAAGTGCATTAGTCTCATGGACCCCTGCCATAAACTAAATATATAATAGAAGGTGTGATGTTATACCAAAAAAAGAGTTACATACCAAGAAAGGATAACCTCTCTGGTCAGTATCATTTGGAAAATTCAATCTCTCAATAAACATACAAGGCAAGCTTCAAAATACAAAATGGCAATGATTCCAAAGACAACACTAAAGCTGTCTTTACTGTTGTTCATAATCTACAGGGGAAATCTCAGATTGGGTCACAGTTAATGTAAATGGTCACAAAGTACACTTATCTGACTGACTTTACCAATTCCTTGTCAGACAGTTTGAATGCGGATTTCACCACCCTGTCGCTATACAAGGACCACATTTCCAGACCTGCAGAACGTAATACCTGATTCACAGACACTCTAGTTAAAACATCTCTTTAACAAGGTCCACACCACAGTGGCAATGGTACTGGACAGTGTCCCTGGCTGTCATACACAAGCTGACATATGAAGTCACCACTCACCTAAACGCTCTGTCCAGATGGAGCCTCTGTACAGGTTACATACATGTGGAATAACGTATGGTAATGGTGTTCACAGTCCACAAGGGTTGAGCTACAACATCTACCTCTCCTTTCGGTTGCTCCCATTAGGGGTCGCCACAGTACATCATCTGTTTCCATGCCTTCCTGCCCTCTGCATCTTGCACTGTCACACCATCCACCTGCATGTCCTCTCTCACCACAGCCATAAACCTCATCTTAGGCATTCCTCTTTTCCTGTTACCTGGTGGCTTCATCCTTAGCATCTATTTCACAATATACTCTGTATCCCTCCTCAGCACATGTACAAACCAACTTAATCCTACCTATCTGGCATGGTCTACTAACCTTCAAACCTGGCCTGACCCTCTAATACACTTATTCTTAAACCTGTCCACCCTCGTCACACCCAGTGCAAATGTTAACATAAATTGATTAAGGGTAGAACTACAACAGGTCCTGGAAACTCTCACCCTATAAGCCAGACCAATGTTATCTGGAAGGCTATGGAGCACAGCATTATGGAACTCATTAACAGAGACATTTTGAACCTGCAAACACTGCACTATACCCACTTAGGTTCTCTAAAGGCCAGATCATGGCTCCTACACCCAGTAGACTTCAAGCCAGTCAACAAGGCTATAGGTGAGGGAGGGGAGGTCAACACAGCCAAGCTATAGCTCACCAGCAAATCATTCCCATCCCACATACTGGTATTAGACATAACCTCAACAAACCGATCATAAATGATTGTTAGATGATGGCTTGACAACTGATGCACAGATGTAGGACACACAGTAACATTTGCAGACTCCATTCTATGCCAGTAACATGTGGTATTCACCTGCACTCAGTCCTGGGACAACTCCTGTTTGGCATATAGCTTTCTTAGGTACAAGCAAACACAGTAGGGATATGTCTGCCCACTTTTGATGAAAATGCATACTGTGGGCTATACTTTATTCTCCAGATGACACACACATCCTCCAAAAGGGTATCATACAGATAGATACCTGGTGTCAAACTCATGTTGTAAAGCTATAAGCCTAAGAAAGCATAGTTATCCACTTTTAGAAAACAAAGTATCCCCATAGTACCACATAGGTAGTAGCCCCCAAAATGTGGAACAGGTACTAATGTATACATAGAGTCATGTGTTAAGTCATCTCTCCTTTGATAATCAGATTACCAAAGGGTTTTGGAAATCCCTCTGTGGAGCACATAAGCAATAAAGGGTTTGCATGCAGATCCACAGAGGTTGTTGCACACCTATAATGATTAGTCATCTTTGCTTGACTTTGCTTGCTTTGGAACAGGTTTCAAATATACCTCAAGCATAAACCCTCACTCACACTCTTCAATAGAAACCGTGATGAGTGGATGTGAAATGGAAGCCATAGCCCAGGGATCACTGCAGTGGCTAAGCTTGTCACCAGCATACAAAAGTGACCTAAGGTCTGGAAAGTGCCAGCACACTCTGGCAAAGATAACACATGCGTTCATGGAGAAAGCAGAGTACCCACCTATGAAATACTTGAGGTCACATGTATGTATATGGATTTGCCCCACAGCTACCTTACATGTGTAATGCACATACAGTTGTCATTGTGACATGTCATACACTATAAAAATCAAAAACCACTCCACATTGGCCAACAGTGTCACACATCTGGAGAACAGACACAGTCAGCATGTGAAAGATTCAAACTCTTTCCTAACTACATTATGATATTACAGCAGTATGCATTTACACGACGTGCTATACACATTACTGGGATTTCACCTTTCCACAGGTATATTTGTAGGATGGTGACATCATCTGGCTTGACAAAGATGAGTATACCACTTTTAAGGTGTTTGAGTAGTTTCCAAAAAGGCTGCTCCTTCTCAGGGAGACACACATATATAGTTGGCAAGTGCAAGATTCAAACCCCTACCTAACTACATTATTACACTACAGCAGTACACACTTACACAGCACGCTATACACATTAGTGATATTTTGCCTTTCCACAGGTATATTTGTAGGATGGTGACATCATCGGACTTCACAAAGATGAGTATACCACTTTTAAGGTGTTTGAGTAGTCTCCAAAAAGGTTGCTTTTCCTCAGGGAGATGCACATAGTTGGTAAGTGCAGAATTCAAACCCCTACCTAACTACATTAGGATAATGCAGTAGTATGCATTTACATGACGTGCTATACACATTACTGGAATTTCACCTTTCCACAGGTATATTTGTAGGATGGTGACATCATCGGACTTGACAAAGATGAGTATACCACTTTTAAGGTGTTTGAGTAGTCTCCAAAAAGGTTGCTCTTCCTCAGGGAGATGCACATAGTTGGTAAGTGCAGAATTCAAACCCCTACCTAACTACATTAGGATAATGCAGTAGTATGCATTTACATGACACGCTATACACATTACTGGAGTTTCACATTTCCACAGGTATATTTGTAGGATGGTGACATCATCGGACTTGACAAAGATGAGTATACCACTTTTAAGGTGTTTGAGTAGTCTCCAAAAAGGTTGCACCTCCCCAGGGAGAAACACATATACACACACACGTGGCAAGTGCAGGATTCAAACCCCTACCCAACTATATTATGATACTACAGCAGTACACATTTACACAACACGCTATACACATGACTGGGATTTCACCTTTCCACAGGTATATTTGTAGGATGGCGACATCATCGGACTTGACAAAGATGAGTATACCATTTTTAAGGTGTTTGAGTAGTCTCCAAAATGGTTGCACCTCCCCAGGGAGAAACACATATACACACACAATTGGCAAGTGCAGGATTCAAACCCCTACCCAACTACATTATGATACTACAGCAGTACACATTTACACAACACGCTATACACATGACTGGGATTTCACTTTTCCACAGGTATATTTGTAGGATGGTGACATCATCGGACTTGACAAAGATAAGTATACCACTTTTAAGGTATTTAAGCAGTCTCCAAAAAGGTTGCTTCTCCCCAGGGAGACACACACAGTTGGCAAGTGCGGTGTTCTTAATCCAAACTAAGTACGTCTTCACACTTCAGCAAGCAATATGGAGTTACAGGGTGCAATACAGACATTACTTGCTGACAGTTTGCACAAAGGTTTTTTTCACATTTGCTAACCTCAGCAGGCTTATCATACTAGGTATATTGTGAGTGTATTGTATGTATAGGCCATGACCATATCATATATGGGTTGATGCACCACATGATGGCACACACAGGGTCAAACCTTGAGTAGCATCTTACCTTCACCTACATGATACTGCAATATAACAGAAAGATGATAAACGTCAACAATTGGCTGAGCTTCTGGTGTCTTTCAAAGGGGATCCAGTCTCTGTCTGCCTGTGATGACATGATAGACAAGCCTTGTTGCTTCACTACAGATGGTTTGCACCTGTCTCCCCTATGCTTCTGAATACTGGCCAAGACTCGTACTGTCCCCATATTACCTTTTTTAGGCAAGGCTCAAAGGTTCATAGGTTCTTAGCTAGGTACTAGTCTATTGGCCCTGGGGCCTATACAAGGCCAGCCAAAAAGGTACCCTGGCTTTTGCCACCCAAGAAATTTATTTTCCTGTGCCATTGTCGTGCAGAGACACAGAAGTGATCCCCAGGGTGAATTTCCTATTTCCCATCCAATAATCAAGATTTTCCTTGAAGAGTGCTAATGAGGAGCTTTGTTAGATATAGATAGGTAGTTTATTCTGGAGTATGTGAAGTCTGTGGGACAGGAATCTATCCCTCCGGCATGTTAGTGTAGGTTCATAGGTTCATAGCTAGGTACTAGTTTATCTGCCCAAGGGCATTTATAAGCCTAGCCAGAATGTGTTGGCTTTCACCTCCCTTTTAAATTAGTTTCCTAGGCCTCTGTCTAGCAGGGCCACTGAAGTGATCAAAGGGATAAATTTACAATTTCCCATCCACTCATCAAGATTCCTCTTGAAGAGAGTCTGCAAGGGGCTCTGCCTAACATCAACTGGGATTCTATTCCAGAGTGAGGGAAGTCTCTGGGACAGGAATCTATCCCTCCAGCACGTCCTGTTTATTGCTTTGCTGAGGTTTAATTCACTGGAGCGTGTGGCTCTAAGAGATTTGTTTTTCTTGAGGTGGAGCATGTCCATTAATTCCAGGTTGGACATGGCCTTATACGTCAGGCATAGATCACATCTGAGCAGGCAGTAAGCAACCGAGTAGAGCTGGAGTTTCTTTAGTCGAGCTGCATAGGGCATCTCTTTGAGGCCCATGATCCTCTTGGTGAAGTACGTCTATGGTCTTACCAGCTGTTGCATGTGCCAATTAAGGTACATACCAAATGGGGCATTGTACTCTATTATGGGCCTAATGAGTGATGAGTAGAGGGGTACAATGACCTCTCTTGATCTAGAGGTGAACCCTTTTGTGATTAGGTGGGCTACATAGAAGGAATAACTAACCACTTTGCTACTGTGATTATCAAAGGAGAGGTTACTATCTACCTGGGTCCCCAGGTCCCTAATTACATTCCTTACCTAGTGGATTGCCACCTATGTGGTAATTTGTGGGCACTTTGTTTTTTCCAAAGGGGATGACTATACATTTTTTGCCATTCAGCTTGAGGCCATGGTTTTGACATCAGGTATCTGTCTCTGTAAGACCTTTCTGGAGGATGTCTGTGTCAGCCAGAGAGTCAATTATGGCCCCCAGTTTACAGTCATCTGGGAACTTGGTCAGCCATAGTCCTCCCCTGCTTTCCTGTACCTCAGAGACATATATACTGAACAGGAGGGGTCCCAGGACTGAAGCCTGTGGGATGCCACTTGTGACTGGTTTAGAGTCGGACATGGCACCTGCAACTCTGACCATGTGTGTTCTATCCGTGAGCCAGTTGGCCACCCATCTCATGACATGGGGGTTAATGTTCAAGCTGGTAAGCTTGTCTATGATGCCAGAGTGGGGAATGGTGTCAAAGGCCTTAGTGAGGTCCAGGTAGGCTGTGTGGACTACCTTCCCTTCATCTATGGCCTTGGTAACTGTTTCAAAGAAGTCAACTAGGTTTAGGAGGCAGGATCTGCTTTTAACAAAGCCAGATTGGGTAAGGTCCAGTATCTGGAGGTTGCCAATGTCTCTGTTTATGAGTTCCATGATAATTCGCTCCATAGCTTTGCAGACCAGGCTGGTCAGGCTTATAGGGCAATAGTTCCCAGGTTCTGTTGTGGCACCACCTTTGTGGAGCGGGATGACTGTTGCTGTACGCCATTCTTTGGGTACATAGCCTGTGGTAAGGTTGAGTCTGAACAGTGAATGTAGGTGAGGGTTTAGTTCCTTTTGGAGCTTGTGTAAGATGCAGCCTGGGACACCATCCAGTCCCACTGATGCTGTGTTCTTAGCTTTGGAGAGGGCTGTTTTTACCTGCATGTCCATGAAGTTTGGGGCTCTGCATTCTTTTGGGATGGACACGGGCCCTTTTGGGGGTAAGGGGGGGGGGGTGAAGTTTGCACTGAACTTGTCCACCAGGATGTTGGCAATGTCAGTTGGTTCAGTGTATTTTTTGCCATTTTGCAGTAGCTGAAAGCATATCTGAGAGTTGCCACCTAAATGTTTGATATAGCTAAAGAAGGCTTTGTGGTTATCTTTAGATTCCTTGGCAATTTTTCTTTAGAAACTGGACTTGGATTATTTTATGAGTGATCATAGTTTCTTGCTAATAATGATCAGTGATGCCTTTCCTTTTTGGTATTTTGCTCTATCATGTGTTAGTTTCCTCTTCTGTTGTATAGCTTATTTATGGGCAAGGACCAACAGATTGGTTTCTTCTTTTTGGAGGAGTGAGTCTTGGTTTTAATTGGAATGGCTCGATCCATGCATCCCTGTAGATGCTCATAGAATGCACTTGTAAAGGATTCTGCAGACTGGATAGCATTATCCTGTAGCAAGGGGACTTTGAAACCTTCCACTTCGGTCTTGAGAAGTGTGAAGTTTGCTTTTGAAAAGTTTTTCACAGTGGTTTTGTTGACTGGGGGGGTCAGGATGTGGATGTCCAGTGTGATTACTTCATGATCTGATATTACCAGCGAAGGGTTTACCTCTGGTGTGGAACACTGATCCCCCATGTTGGTGATGATCAGGTCCAATATGTTGTCACCTCTAGTGGGCATGGTGACCAGCTGTTCCAGGCCATTTGAGTTTATAAACTCTAGGAAGCATTGGGCAAAGGACTTTGTACTCGAGTAATTCTCCCAGTCAATGTTTGTGTAGTTGAAATCTCCTCATATCATGGTGTTTGGTAGGACCTTTATATTTCCGAGTGTTCTCAGGAATACTGAGTGAGGGTCCTGAGACAAGGTATGTGATCTATAGCAGGCTACGATCTGATAAGCAGCTTTGCCCAATGTTAGTTGCACTTGCATGGTCTCCAAGGCCTCGTGCTGTGCCACTAACCTGGAGGTGTGGGTATCCTTTATGAAAATGGATACACCCCCTCCTTTAGTATTTCAGTCTGGGTTTTGGGGCAGACGCTCGGAGGGACTGGGATTTCTTTAAGTGGAGCATGTCCAACAGCTCTGTGTTTGACATAGCTTTGTATGTTAGGCAGAGATCACCTCTGAGTAGGCAATATGCGACAGAGTAAAGCTGTAGTATTTTGAGACAGTCTGTGTATGGCATGTATTTGAGGCTGCTAATCCTCTTTGTGAGGTATTTCTGCAGGGTTTCCAGTTGTTGTAGATGTCTTGTGAGGTACATAGCAAAAGGGGCATTGTACTCTATAATGGATCTAATGAGTGATGAGTAGAGGGGAACAATGACCTCTTTTATTCTGCATGAGACACCTTTTGTGATGAGGTGTGCCATGTAGAAGGATTTCCTGACTACTGTGGTGACGTGATTATTAAAGGAGAGTCTACTGTCCACCTGTGTCCCAAGGTATCTTATCACACTTTTGGTGTTGAGTATACTACCACCTATGTTGTAGTTCATGGGTACAGTGTTTTTACCAAAGGGGATGACAATGCACTTTTTGGCATTGAGCTTGAGGCCATGGCTTTGACACCAGGCATCTGTCTCAGTGAGGCCCTTTTGTAGGATGTCCACATCATTAGTAGTCTCGATTATGGCTCCTAGTTTGCAGTCATCTGGGAACTTCATTAGCCAGAGGCCTTCCATGTTAACCTGTACTTCAAGGAAGTAGATACCAAACAGAACAGGATCCAGAACTGAACCCTGTGGTACTCCATGTGTCACTGGTCCGAAGTCGGACTTGGAGTCTGCTACTTTCACATTGTGAGTTGTGTCTGTCAGCCAGTTGGCAACCCATCTTGTGACATAGGGATTTATACCTAGTTTAGTGTGTTTATCCATAATTCCAGAGTGAGGGATGGTGTTGAAAGCCGTGGCAAGATCTAGATAGGCTGTGTGAACCACCTTACCCTTGTCTACAGCTTTGGTGACTGCTTCAAAGATGTCTATCAGGTTTAGGAGACATGATCTGCCTTTTACAAACCCAAAATGGTTGTGGTCTAGAGTTTGGCGATTACCAGTGTCTGTTTATAAGTTCCATGATGATACATTGCATGGCCTTGCAGACCAGGCTCATCAGGCTAATGGGGTGCTAGTTCCTGGGGTCTGTGGTGTCTCCCCCCTTGTGTAGTGGGATAACCATCACTGTGTGCCATTCAGCAGGCACAAAGCCTGAGGTGAGACTATGATTGAACATGGTATGTAGGTGTGGTGCCAGTTTGTTCTGTAGTTCATTTAGAACACAGCCTGGGATGTAATCTGGTCCCATGGATGCTGTGTTCCTGGCTTTGGAGAGTGTTTTTTACCTGTGCAGCCATGATGACAGCAACTTTGCATTCTTCCGGTATAGAGATGTGCTCTTTCATGGGTGAGAGGGGGGGGTAAAGTTAACACTGATCCTATCTGCCAGGCTGCTGGTCATATCAGTTGGGTCTGTATATTTAGTGCCATTGTGCTGTAACTCAGAGCAGATCTGAGTGTTGCCATTGAGATTCTTGAGATAGCTATAGAATGCTTTGTGGTTGTCTTTAGAATCAGTGTCGACTTTGTTTTCATAACTAGCTTTGTAGGATTTTATCAGGGATCGCAGCTTCTTCCTGAGGCTGACCAGGGAGCTCCTCCACTCATGGGATTTTACCCTCTTTTGCAACAGTTTCTTCCTTCTGTTGTGCAGTTTGTTTATGGCAGGGGACCACCAGATTGGCTTCCTTTTCTTGGAGGATAGCGTCTTGGTTCTGTTTGGGATAGCACAATGCATACACTCATGTAAGTGCTTATAAAGTGCAATTGTGAAGGATTCAGTAGTCGTAACAGTATTGTCCATCTGCATGGGTGTCCTGAAGTTCAGCACTTCTGTCTTAAGAAGCATGAAGTTGGCTTTGGAGACATTTTTTAACATGGTTTCCTTAATGGGGGGTGGGTCCAGAATGTGGATATGTAGGGTAATTAGCTTATGGTCAGATGGGACCAATGAGCTGTTGACTTCAGGTGTGGAACACCGGTCACTCAGGACAAACCAAACCCCATAACCAACACAAATAACCACAAAGTTAGCTAAATGCTACTCATTGCCAGAAGTATCAGCCTCCAGATGCACACAACACTCAAGGCACATCTCAGTATGGAGAATATTGATATCTGTGCAGTAACAGAAACCTAGTTCAAGGCTCCAGAGAGCACACCAGCACTACCAGGATACTACTCATTCCATACCTTCCAGCATCAGGACCTGGATCATAGCACATAGGGTGGGGATGTATCCATATTCATCAAGGATACCTACATCTCTCTCTATGTGCTCTGTACAGGATATGTACCCATAGAATGTTGCACAGCAATATTCTTCACACTCCACAGGGGTGGGGCCACAAAAACCCCTTGGCATTCATGCTCTATGAGCCTGACGCGTCTGCTCTTTAAGACAATGGAGCCAATCATAATGGAAGTCAACAATAAAGAGATTGTGAACCTTCACACAGTTGAGCACACCCAGTTTGGCTTCATCATATGCAGATCACACAACCTGAACTGGGTGGATCTCTTTGAGACCATTACCCAGGCTACAGATGATTGCAATGAGCTCAACACAGCCTACCTATACCTCATTACAGCCTTTGACACCATTCCCCAGTCAGGTATCATAGATGAACTCACCAACCTGGGCATGAATCCATACATCACAAGATGGATTGCAAACTGGCTCACAGATAGATTCCAGAAACTAAGAGTTGCTGGCTACATATCAGACTCTACACCGGTAACAACTGGTGGCCCCCAGGGTTCAGTCCTGGGGTCCCTCCTGTTTGTTATAGACTTCTCAAATGTACATGCCAACACAGGAGGGTTGTGGTTGACTAAGTTTGCTGGGAACTGCAAATTGTTTGCCATAATAGATTCCCCAGATGACACAAATATTCTCCAGAAGGGACTCTATGAGACAGATGTGTGGTGTCAGAATTATGACCTCAAGCTCACTGTGGAGGAATGTTTGGTGATCCCCTTTGGTCAAAACAAAGTACACACAAACTACCACATAGGTGTTACCCCCTTAAAACTGACAAGGTAATAAGGGATCTGGGGACAGAAGTAGATAGTCATCTTTCCTTTGACAACCATGTTGCCAAAGTGATTGGAAAAATCCTATGTGGCCCACCTAATCAACAAAGGGTTTGCATCAGGATCCGAAGAGGTAGTGGTAGCCCACTACTCTTAAGTCATCAGACCCATCATTGAGTACAATGCACCATTTTGGATGTACTCGACTACGCATATCCAGCAACTGTAGAGACCACAGAGGTACCTCACCAAGAGGATTACTGGCCTCAAACAGTTGTGTTATGCAACACAACTGGTAAAACTAAATCTGTTCTTTGTTGCGTACCGCCTACTCAGAGGCACACTCTGCCTAACATACAGAGCCATGTCCAACACATAACTGCTGAGCATGCTCCATCTACAGATAACAAAATTGAGTTGCCCTACACACTCCAGGGATATGAACCTAATCACAACAATGAATACAACATGCTGGTGGGATAGAGTACCATCCCAGACACTTGCCTTACTGTGGAACAGAGTCCCAATGTACATCAGATGGAGCCCCTCGCTGACACTCTTCAATAGGAACCTTGATGAGTGGATGGGAAACATACAATTCACACCAGGCATCACATCAGCAGCCCCACTAGAAAGGGGCTTAGGGTACTAACTATTAGAACAAGGGCTTGGGAGACTACCCAATGGGGTGGTGAAAGCTGCACAACTTGCCTAGGCCAACATATGCCTTATTGAAGATAGGTTCATAGGTATGTAGTAGACTATGTGACAGGTACATGTCTACAGATAGTAGATATGTACTTCATTGTACCGTCATGTTGTACAGCAGGCACATGGACCACATACACTGTAATGCTTACAGATACTGGTGGCTGTTATGTACACTGGGTGAGATGTGCACTTCATGTCTTTTGTGCCATTGGGATGTGTGCAGGGTGGGACAGTCCTGGATGGCTCCCTGTCATGGTCACTCTCTTACACACATCTCTGCCCATCCATCTTTGGCTTATTATACTGTGTTCCCCCTACATGTATATATAGGTACATAGGTAGGTAATAGGCTATCTGCCTGAAGGCATATATTAGTATGGCCAGAGTGTGCAGCTATTACCACCCATGGAGTTAGTTCCCTAGGCCTCTGTGTAGTAGAGCTGATGAAGTGATCTATGGTGTGACAGTTCAGTTTCATATATACTCATCAAGGCTCCTCTGGAAGAGTGTCAGTGAGGGACTCAGCTTAATGTAGGTTGGGAGGGATCCTGTTCCAAAGAAAGGGAAGTCTGTGAGTTATTACTGTATCCCTCCAACATGTTCTATTTATTGTTGTGATGATGATATCCCTAGAGCATGTAGTACAGTGAGCTTGGGGTTACTTCAGATAGCACATGTACATCCGTTCTGCATTGGACATGGACCTGTCTGTTGGGCAGAGATCACCTGAGTAGACAGTATGCAACAGAGTACAGACTGAGTTAAATTCAGTCTTGTTGCATGAGGCAACTGTTTGAGGCCAGTAATGCTCTTGTTGAGGTACATCAGTGGTCTTTCCAGCTGCTGAAGGTGCCTAGTCAGATTCATCGCAAGTGTGTTGAGGTACTCTATGATGGGACTGATGAGTAGAGGGAACCTCCTTTGACTTACATGCAAAGACCTTGGCAGATGTGGGAACATATAGCATAATTTTCTAACCACTTTGTGAATGTGTTTCTGGAAGTAGCGATGACTATCCACCATGTGTCCATAGATCCCTTATTATTACCTCCATATTTAGGGTGTTGGCACCTATGTGGTATTTGTATGACTGTAGCTCGAGCTCATAAGTTTGACACCACATCTGTCTGACTGAGACCCTTTTTAAGGATGTCTCTGTTGTCTCAAACATCGATTATGACAACCTTTTTGCAGTCATCCACAAACCTTGCTAAACATAGCCCTCGTGTTTGACTGTATTTCTGAAAAGTATACACCAGACAGGAGGGGTCCCAGGACTGAGCCATGGGGGACAGCAGTTGTTACCAGCTTGAACAGGAGACCACAATTCTTACCTTGTGGGATCTATCTGTGCCCCAGTTGACAATCCATCAGATGACATACGTGTTTGTGCACAGGTTGTTGATTTTGCGGATACAACATGTGTGTGGGATGTTGGAAAAGGTCTTTTCAAGGTCTATGTAGGCCGTGTGTAGCTCATTTCATTGATGCATGTCCTGGGTGACTGCCTTGAAAACTGTCTAGCAGGTTTAGGAACCATGATCTGCCCCTGACCAAAACAAAATGGGTAGGGTTGGGGGTTTGTAGGCTCTCAATAGCTCTGTTTATGAGTTCCATAATGATGGACTCCATGGCCTTGCACATCAGGCTTATTAGGCTTATAAGACAATAGTACCCATGGTCTGCTGTGCACCAACACTTGTGGAGTGTGCCAAATGTTGCTGTAACCCATTCAACAGTTTCATATCCTGTACAGACGGTGACTCTCAACAGACTGTTCAGGTGCAGGGTCTGTTTGTTTTGGAGTTCACATATGACACAGCCAGGGAAACCATGTTATCCCATACATGCCATGTTTTTAGGTTTGCAAAGAGCTGTTTAACCATTGTATATGTGATTTCTGGGTTTTCACAATCTCCAGGTATGATAATGGGCCCTTTTGTCAGTGAGAAGGGGTAAATATGTATGAACCTGTCTGACAAGATGTTGGCAATGTCAGTCATGTACATGTATTCATTTACAGTTTGCACTGACTCAGAACATATATGAGTTTACATTGATATTTATGACATAGTGAAAGACAGCTTCATGGTTCTCTATGGACTCTTTGACCATGGCTTGGATAATGTTAGGAGTGCTCATTGTTTCTTGATGATACTGATCGGAGTATTATTGTTCTTCTTTGGTTTTTCACTTTCTTTGAACAACTTAAGTACTTGGAGTACATAGTTTGATTATGACAGGTGTCCAATATATTATATGGGTCTGTTTTCATATCAGTGTGTGCACAAGGCAGGATTGGTGAATAGTGACAAATGTCTGGAGTAAAAACTGCAACTGCCAGATATGTGTGGCCCACTGCTGTACTCAGACATGGCCTAAGTGTGTGAGCATGCCCAGTATGACCTTTTAGTATGTTGCTGACTGAAATTTGCCAAATTAGTTTAAGTGTGTGAGCATGCCCAGTATGAGCATATATACTATGTGTGTGTGAAAATCAAGTTGGTTTTTACTTCACGGCTCACCTTTGTGGTGTACATCGACAGGAAGCACAGTGTGCCTGCAGGTCTTCCATGAGTCATTCCACATACAGTGGGGATAGCTATTATTTGTACATTTCTACCTGGGGGGGGGGCACACCTGATTGTTACTCTGGGTGTACATAGGATGAAGGGTTCACCTGACACTTATACACATTTGCTAGGCCTGCACTGCTATGTCAGGTACTCCATTTCAGTCTGTACTGTTGCCTATCGTACTGGCTTGAGGCATACCACTGCACTACAGACCTTAGCTTCCAATTACACACATATTAGTTTGTGACTTCATAGCCTACCCAACCCACATCACACTGCCTGGCCTGCTGTTATCTGTCTGCATAGGCCTGGGGGGAGGTTATTCATATGCCTCTTCAGAGGGCATGATACAGCATTTGTTTGTGTTTGCGTTTGTCTGCATTTGTCCTGCTGGCTGTGACTGTTAGGTATGTGACCCCCCCCCCAACTGGTATGTGTGAGTGAGTTAAGTTGTGTCTGTGACAGTGAAAGGCTGTCATGGCTTAGTGGTTCAGTACTGTGACTATAGTGCACAGTATCCTGAGTTCGAGCCCTGTCACTGCTTTTTATTTTCCTGCTGGGTGGACCAGACTGCTTGAGGAACAGTAAAGCAAGTGTGAGCGTGTTTACCCGACTTTACTCAACTTTGCCTGACTTTGCCCAACATTGCTCAACGTTGCGCTGGTTAGGGTGGTGAGCAGCTACAAGCAATTGTATTTAAATATGCTCAGTACTGGTAAAATGTGCATAGCAGTGCTATATATTGCTTAAAAGAGGGCACTCATGCCTCAGGTGGTGCTGCAGGGCTGCCTATGTCAAATGCACATAGTACACTCCCTATACATGTTTGAAAACAGGTAGTGTCAAGTTAGGCATCCCTTTTACTGTATGTGCGAGTCAGAGAGAGGTGTCATTTCCAGGGTTCCTACTGAGTCAGTGTGTGTGCTATGCGTTGCCTCTTTGCCAAGGCCAGGGCATACTGGGCATGCCTCCTTCTGCCTACTGGGGCAGGCTCAGGTTGTTCCTCCTCCGAGTCATGCTGTGCCTGTGCAGGCTTTGGCAATGGTGGGGGGCTGTTTGGCCCTGCCCCATGATGTTCCTGCTGCAGCTGTTTTCCCAGGATCATATTGTGTAGCATGGCACATACCATGACAACTTGGGTACACGTAGTTGATGAGTACTGCAAGGCTCCACCAGATGTGTCCAGGCATCAGAACCGTGACTTGAGCATTCCAAACACACGCTCAATAATGTTTTTTGTTTGTGTGTGTGTGCCTCATTATGGAGTCCTTGTTCGGGTGTGTGTGCATTTCTGATGGGTGTCATCAGCCACGGCTCCAGTGCGTATCCAGGATCCCCCACTAGGTGACCATCAGGGATGTCCCCATTGGCAAATCTCTGGTACAGCTGCGTCAGATGCCAGACGTGGGAATCGTGATAGCTTCCAGGGCAACCAACACACACATTCATTATTATGCCCTGGGCACATGACCTGGCAGTTGATGGAGGGGAAGCCCTTGTGGTTGATGTAGACCCTACCCCGCTCACCGGGTGGTGCTTTGATGTGTATGTGCGTGCAGTCTGTTGCATCCACTACCTCAGGGTATTCTGCTATTTGGTGGAAAAGACGCATATTGCTGGCCAATGTCTCATGGGAATTGGGGAAATATACGTGCTCACCGACGTGCTGACATGGCATCCAGGAACTGGTGCAGTACCCTGGATGCTGATGCATGTGAAATCCCCATCATATCACCAGTTGGTCTCTGGAAGGTACCTGTAGCTAGTATTCTTAGGCCAACACATACCTTGGTATCCACTGGGATGGGTTCCCCTCTGTTGGTTCTGTGTGTGAGGCGTGGCTGGCACAGCTCAACAATTTGCTGCAGGAGGTCTCTGTCCACCCTATAGTGCTCCACTATCTCCAGCTCATGTAGCCCCTGGTAGGTTACCCTGGGTCTGTACACTCTTCTCCGTCTCCTCACTGTGGTTTGCTCAGCAGCATTCACAACATCACCAACAGCACCTTGCACGTTGGTTTATGATAGCAAGAGCAGCCCCTAACATTTTGTCTGACTTTAAAGTTTTTAAGCTTTCCCTCTTTGTATAGTGCAGTGTTGCAGACTTCATGGGAAAAAACAGGGAAGAATGCTGTTTGCAGAGTTTAAAGTGCTGGGCTGGGCTGGGCTAGTCTGCTGCCTGTGTAATTGGCTGATTCTGATATATTTCACCTGGCAGCTCTGCTAGTTCTCCTTGGTTAACTTCCTACTAATTCTTTTCCTTCCTTTTCCCTTTCTATTTCCGCCCGGGGCAGCGCCGCGCAAACAAGCACACACACGTGTACATGGGCACACACGCGTGCACACGCTGTGTGCCCATTTGCAAGAAATTTCAGATATTTTCACAGTGTACACCTTTGGTTTCTGGTTTTCAAAAAGGACAACTGTAGATATGCCTCTTGCCATCCTGAGCAACTCAGGGCAAACACAGGACACTGTGCTCCAATAAGCATACAGCCTTTCTTACATACCCCCTCATGATGTCACCTATCTTCTACTCTACTACTCACCTACTCCTACACTTACACTCTTGGGACATGGCTCACATGCTGGGGAAAATTGGGATTCACTATCCTTATCCTCATTTGCATAGGATTGCCTACTAATGCTTGGTTACATCTCTCACATTGAGCTTCCCTCCCCTTAGCAACCAGTACTCAGTGGCCATGTTGTCTTCAGCCTGCCATTCACCTGCATGGCAGGATAAGCTTTTTAGTGAAAATGCCTATTTTTGGCTATTTTGAAATAATTCTCTTGTTTTTTTAAGCACCGCACGTTTGCACAGCGCTGCGCTCTGCTTAAACATCGGAGATCGGGGGAAAAAAATAGATTTTAATAATTTTAAACATTTAAAAATACCAGTGGGCTTATATTTGGCCATTGGCATGCTTCCTCAACTGGATGCATCCTTTATTTGGAGCTGTCATAGCTCCGTTTAGCAATTTGCATAACGGTACTCCGTTACCAACAGAGTACATTTCTGCAAATAATACTACTCTTCCACGGACAGGTTAGTGTTTCCTGGATTGCAAATTTACCTCATTTGCATAGCTTTCAGCAGCAAATGAGGTAATTTGCATACCATGACGCTGTCCGTGCAAGAGTAGCTTTAGAAGCTCTCATGCACGCCCCTGCTGGCTGTTGCTGGATCGCTCAGCAGACATATTGGCTGTCTGACATCTTACTCTACTCTACAACTCCGTGCAAGCTTTCGTAAATCCGGCCCTATGTGTGATCTGGTGACTCAAATCAAGCAAACAAAAAAAAAGAGTTTTCATTATTACCACAGACACTAGTAATAAGAACTGATCATGAATTTATTTTGCTAGAATTGTTATCTTAGTACCTATATCCATGCATAAGCTATTTATGCTCACCTTATACTTAATGTGGATTTTGGAAGCTAGCTTTTATTGCAAGACATAAGAGTGTCTGCTTTTTGAAGGCACCATGTATCTGTACTATGAATAATAATGTCCATTGAATCTCTAACAATTGCACTGGATACCTTCAAAACAAATTTGCGTGCCTAAATGAACTCTGTATGAATGAAGTAGATGATTCACAGATGAGCTATGCTGTATTATGTAAGTGCATGGATAGAAGCAGGGAAGAAGCCAGCTCTTGATTCAGACACAACGGTGTTGTATGGCTGTGGGAACAATGTGTTACTCTGCACCAGAAGAGCTATGCAGCATGAGCAACAGCAACAACATAATGCAGAGACTGATCTACTGCATGCTAAGATTATCTACAAAAACTGAGTCACATCACAGTTATAAAGCTGACATTGTTCAAAGAGAACTCCCTCCAGACTATTTAATTTTGTCCTGTAATAGGCCCTAACCCATTACTATGCATAAGTAGGTACTGAACATAAAACCTTTTAGTACATTTCTAAACTGATTGCTTATTCATATAGTAGATTATCAGAAATGGGTCGACACTGCATATCGATATTCACTGCATGAAATATGGTGCAGCCATGGTACCAGACATGGCTATGAGGGTAAAGGCATGCTGTAATGGTGCTTCCCTGGTATGGATCATAAAAACAAATGCTTAACTCCCTCACAATGCCTTGTACACTAGTCATAAGGATGCACATAATGCTGTCCTTTTGTCACCCTCAGCATTAATGTATGAGCCACTCACAATGTCTTGTATGTTACTCATAGGTTCACAGGATCATAGAAGGTTACTAGGTTAATGGCCCCAGAGCCCTTACAAGCCTAGCCAAGTTCAACCCATGTTCCCAAGGGTGTCTGCAGACACTAAAATCAGTACCTATTGCCCCTGTACAAGAGGGACACAGGTGGAACCCCCGGGGTGAATTTTTGGCTACCCACCCAATCACCCAAATTGCTCTTAAATAGGGCCAACAAGGAGCTTTGTTTAACATGAAAAGGAAGCTTGTTCCAAAGGTGGAGCAACCTCTGTGAGACAAATCTGTCTCTCTAGCAAGTTTTGTTAATGTCACATACTAGGTTAAGGTCCTTTGAGCGAGTGACCTGTGTGGCATTTGACATGCGAATGTGCATCATTTCCATTAAAGCTGGGTCAGAGATTGCTCTATATGTAAGGCACAGGTCACCTCTGAGCAGTCTATACAACACAGAGTAAAGTGACAATGATTTCAGTCTGTCTGCATAAGACAGATCTTGAAAACCCTGAATTTTCTTTGTAAGGAACCTTTGTGGTCTCTACAATTGCTGCAAGTGTTTAGAAAGGAACATTCCAAAGGGAGCATTGTGCTCTATTATTGGCCTGATGACTGAAGAGTACAGGTGGGGGTGTAACCTCTTTTTTTCTGGAGGCAATGCCCTTACTTATGAGATGAGCAATATAAAATGCCCTTCTTACCACTGTGGAGACATGGTGATCGAAGTTAAGGTTGCTGTCAACCTGTGTGCCCAGATTTCTCACCACTGACTGTGTGCTTAGGGTATTGCTATTGATGTGGTAGTTTTCAGGAACATCACCCATGCCAAAGTGGATGCTAATGCATTTTTTGCATTAAGTTTAAAACCACAACTTTGCCACCAGTCATTTGTCTGCATAAGACCTTCTTGCAGGATGTTGACATTGCTAGGGGTTTCAATTATCACTCCCAGTTTGCAGTCATCAGTAATCTTTGTCAGCCATGGTCCTTTAATTTTAGACTGCATTTCAGAGAAGTAGATTCCAAACAGTAGGGGTCCCAGAACTGATCTCTGTGGAACACCACTTGTTACAAATCTGCTGGAGGAGATAGAGTCCCCTATTTTGACCGTATGAGTTCTATCAGTGAGCCAGTTTGCAACCCACCTGACAATATATGGGTTGATACCCAGCTGTGTGACTTTATCAAGCATGTCTGAGTAGGGGATTGTGTCAAAGGCCTTGGCTAAGTCTAGGTAGGCTGTATGCACAGATTTACCCTCGTCTAGGGCTTTGGTGACTGTCTCAAAGAAGCCCACCAAATTTAACAGGCATTATCTCCCTTTGACAAAGCCAAACTGGGTGGGATCGAGCATTTGGAGATTTCCTATATCTTTGTTAATAAGGTCCATGACCTTGCAGATAAAGCTGGTTAGGTTAATGGGTTTATAGTTCCCAGGTCTGTGGATGCACCCTCTTTGTGAAAAAGGATGACTGTAGCTGTTTTCCATTCTGATGGGACAAAGCCAGTGCTTAGGCTGTGATTGAAAAGCGTGCTCAATGGTGATGCTAATTCCTGTTTTAACACATGTAGAACACAGCCCAGGATGTTGTCTGGTCCCATAGTGGCTGTGATTCTGGCCTTGGAGAGGGCATTTAAGGGCTGCTCCTCAGAGATACTAGGCAGTGGCCAGGTGTTAGGGATGATTTGGGGTATATGTGTCAGGGACAGGGGAGTGAAGTTTTCACTGAACCTGTCAGCCAGAAAGTTTGCTATATCCACAGGTTCTATATATGTAGTACCATTAACTATGAGTTCAGCGCAAATCTGAGCCTTACCTTTGAGGTTACGGATTTAACTAAAGAACGCCTTGTGGTTATCCTTAGTTAGGGAAGCTAATTTGGATTTGTAGTTAGCTTTTGAGGACTTCACTTTGAGTCTTATTTGCTTGTTTAAGTTCAAAAGGGAGTGTTTCCAGTTTTGAGACCATTCCTTCTGTTAAGGAAATTAAAAATTAATTAAATATATAAAGTCTTGATAGAGTTTCAGCATTTATTAGAAAATACACATGTGGAAGACAGAATCAAAGTCAGTAATGTCTCCACGAATAAACATATCCAGGTATTTTTATAAGAAAATACAAGTGAAAATGAGTGTTATCTATCAGACCACTGCCAGTATCCAATCAAAAGTTGTTTACTACCAAGATCTGTAAATGTAGTTATTCATTAGAACAGTAATCTTCTTCTAATTTCGGGTTTCCCGGTTAGGGGTCGCCACAGCAGATCACCTGTCCACTCATGATTGGCAGTAGAGTTTTACGGTGCCGAGTTGCCAACCCGGCACCCAACCTTCCAGGGAAGGCACACACATGCACGCACTCATGCCTAGGGCCAATTTAGTGTATCCAATCCACCTACAGCATGTCTTTGAGATGTGGGAGGAAACTCATTAGAACAATAATAAATATCTAAAATGAAATACATCAATGCCCTAAAAATATGTTATTTAAAACATCCTTTTCCTAATCCAGCAATAGTAATGTTACAATGGTCAAATGTTCTCATGAGAAAGTAGAAGGAATACAGTCTTAAGCAGCCTAGCTGATACATTTCACATGTTCCAGCTATCTAGCAGTTTCAGCAAAATACATAAACATGCACAGACCATAATATGTATTGTTTACTGCTTAAAAGAATCTGCTGACATGGTTAAAAGTTTAGTCATGTGCATTGACCACATACTCCCTCTTTCTCAGACATGCTCATTTCATTCTACACTAAGTGTTTCATCTTTCTTCTTATTATTTATTTACTCCTCCACACATCCAAGGGTCTATATTAGATCATTGAACGCTGAAAAAAGCGAACGCTGATTGATCGAACTTATGTAAGCGAAAGCTTACAATCTCGAACTGTCAGAACAGTATTTTTTTTCCTAGGGAAAAAAAATCGCTGATTCAAAACACATACACACAACACAAGCACACCAAACAAATCCACACACATACACCTAAAATCTGACACCTAACCCGACACTAAACTATACACACACCACCAACTATCCACTTACCTTAACCCAAACCCTAACCCTAAGGTCCATCACTATCGCACACTCACCTCACCCGCTCCCTAACCCTAACTCAACTAACCCGCCCTAACCCTCACGTCCACACAATCGCACACATACCTAACCCACACCCTAACCCTAACTCACCTAACCCGCACTAACACTCACATCCACACAATCTCACACTTACCTTAACCCGACCCGTAACTTTCCACCACAGCACTGAAAATACAGAAGCAACAGAAACGGACAATCGAATTCTTTCCCTAGGAAAAAATTTGGGTTTCTGTTGCGACGATATTTTAAACATTCGCTTACATAAGTTCGATCAGTCAGCGTTCGCTGATCTAATATAGACCCCACATCCGACTCTTAGTAATTTCTTTCTCCTACTGTATATCCTATTAATAGCAATTCTTTTTTTCCTTGAAGATCTTGCTTTGGTTCTAACAGGTACAGCAGAGTCAATACAATTGTACAGGTGCTTGTATAAAGCATTGAAAGTATTAGCTACACCTGTATTTGAACCCAATACCATGTGGCCCCAACAAGGAATGTATCAAAGAATTAATACATGCTGCCACATCATGAGGATGTACACAGTGGTGTCTTGTACTGCACCCTCAGTATAAACGTATAACCCTTCAGAATGCCATACCATATCTTGTTATGAAAGACACATAAGAAGCTATGCAGTATACCCTGCCTTATCACATGTAGTGATCTCCAAGTACTTACAGCATTTGATAACTGCAGGACACCATCGGTACTTAAAGCAAACCCACTCTCTGGGCTGCAACCTACTTTAAACACCCCATACTGCTCCTGTGCTTGACATATTACCCTGGCCCTTCTAATCCTTCTATCAACCTCTTCAAGACAAATACACCCCACAATCTACCTTACCTCTCCAGAAATGCTAGTGACCTGCTAATACTAAACATTAATATTAGAAGTATATCAAACAAAGTCCATGACCTCCATACTAATCTTTCCATCTACTCACCAGATGTAGTACTTCTAAATGAAACATGGCTAAAACCTGACATCTCCAATAATGAAATTACTACCCTTGGCTATAATTTACTATGTAAAAAACAAATAAACAAAAAAGGAGGAGGTGTTGCAATATTATTTAAAGACCATTTAAATGTCACAACATTAGACATCCCTACTCCAGCCTTAGGTACTGGTGAAATTTTATTTACTAACCTCAAAATTAACACTAAAAAAACTATCAATATAATTGGATACTACTTCCCACCTAGCAATAATATATCCACCCTTTAGAACTTAATCAATTGGGCATCAAAGACACTCCCTCAAGAAACCATTATTCTAGGTGACTTCAATATTGACTGGACATCATGTAACTCTACCATACCCTCTACTCATATCAGCCTCCACAGTTTCACTCAACTAATCCAATCTCCTACTAGAACTGACAAATCATCAGACAGACAGTCTATACTAAACTGGATACTTTCTAACAAACCATCCCAAATAAGTCAATCTGGTTACCTACCTGACAGCCTGAGTGACCACTTGCCTACATATATAATTAGATATCTCCCAACTCTAGAAAAACCTACCACCTTCCAACAAATATGTAACAAACAGAATTTCATCCCAACTAACTTCATCTCAGCACTAAAAGCGTGTAATTGGAGTCACATCAAGCAACTCGACCTTAATGAAGCTGTTAGATTCTTTAACTCCACATTCTTAAATATACTAAACACCCATGCCCCATCTAGAACTATTAGAATCAAGTCTAACTACGCACCCTGATTGAGCAAAGAATAAAGAATAAAGCTTGGTCCAACTGGCATAAAGCTAAAACAAGAAACTCAAACAAACATACCTAGAACTCAGAAATAAAACCAAAAAAATGATCAGAACAGATAAAATAAACTGCTATCATAGCATACAAATGAAACAGCAACATAATCCTAGAAAGTTTTGGAAAGCTATTAATAATGTTCTTCAGCTGGGAAAATCTAAGACTCCTTCCCCTACTACTACAGACACCTCAACTAATATTGCCACCCAATTTAACAAATTCTTTACTGAATCCATACTTGTACTAGCAAATTCTCAAAGCTCCCCTAATCCCAATGAAGAATACAAACACCTTACTAATGAAAACAGCTTTACCTTTCAACCTGTCTTTGTAAACTTGATTAAAAAATACTCAAAAAGCTAAAATCAACCACACTGGCTACAGACGAACTCCCAGCTGAATTTTTAAAAACTGCAGCAGACATAATAGCATATCCAGTAACCATCCATATCAACCGTTCCATCTCTGAAAAATTAGTCCCTGATCTCTGGAAGGTCTCCCATATTATTCCCCTCCATAAAGGGGGTGTCTCAAAAGAACTAACAAATCACCGCCCCATAGCTATACTGTCTCTTCTCTCAAAAATACCGGAAAGGTGTATCCACATACAAAATTATGGAACACCTCAACACACAAAAACTTCTCACTAACACTAACATGGATTCAGGCCTTACCATAGCACAACCATTGCTTTCATGTCATTCACACACACAGTAAAGGGGCATAGAAATGAAGGTAAATATGTGTCAGCTATCTTTCTAGACCTTTCCAAGGCCTTTGATATGGTTATTCATAACAAGCTCATAAAAGCTCTGTCAGAAATAAATCTTAGCCAATCCACTATCACGTGGTTTCATAACTACCTAACAGGGAGACAGCAGGCAGTTAAATGGTATCAGGAGTTATCTCCTCTGCTCCCAGTAACAATAGGGGTTTCACAAGGCTTAATTCTCAAACCTCAGTTAGTTACTATATTCACCAATAGCCTTTACTCCTCTACTCTCCAATCCTCAGTCATCCAGTAAGCAGATGACTCTAAATTAGTCTGTGCCACCTCTTCCCTCCAGAAACTATACCCAATAACTCAAGTTTCTTTTCTCTCTGTCCACTCATGTCTCACTAACCACCAACTAATACTCAACCCAAACAAAACAAACCTTATCATCTTCCAATCTACACAACATACCAATCCTGACCTCTCATTTAACATCATATCCAGAAACAAAGCCATCATACTTACACAAAGCTTCTTGGCATTGTGATTGACTGTAACATGAAATTCGATATCCATATCTCTCTCACCATAAAGAAAGTCCATAAAAAAACTAGGTATGCTGTATAGAAATAAACAGTTCTTATCAAACACTGCTAACACTATCACACACATACATCTCATCTCTTTACTATTATATGCCTTCCCAATCCTCATCAACCTTAGAAAATCTGACGTAACCAAACTAGAAGTCTGCCACAATAAAACCGACAAATTCGCTACTAACAGTTTTTATAGATCACACAAATTTCTAGCTCTCAAACAGCTCAATTGGCTTGAACTTCCTCACCTACTTCTATATAATCAACTTACCCTGTCACAAAATTCTACATTATCCCGAGGAAAACCACTTAATTACAAAACCTGATAATTCCATACTCCTGACCCACAAACCTACGCTCCACTCACAAACTCCTCCTCAAAGTAACTAAAGATAATAATGCTGCTGGTTCATCACTCTACTCTAACACAATAGCGAAACAATGGAATACACTTCCCCATCTCATCACTGCCATAGCTTCCATACAGGAATTTAAAAAGTCCTTAAAATCACATTTGATAAACTCATTGCTATGCAACTGCGACAGTCCAGGTAAATACTGGGATCCCTCCTTCTCTCACTCTGTCTCCTTATTTCTGTACTAACCTGTCACACCTTCATCCCATACTTATTATTATTTCTGTATGTATCTATCATACCTTCATCCCATACTTATTATTATTTCTGTATGTATGTATCTATCCCACCTTCATCCCATACTTATTATTATTTCTATATGTATCTATCACACCTTCATCCCATACTTATTATTTCTGTATGTATCTATCACACCTTCATCCCATACTTATTATTATTTCTGTATGTATCTATCACACCTTCATCCCATACTTATTATTATTTCTGCACTAACCTGTCACACCTTCATCCCGTACTTATTATTATTTCTGTATGTATCTATCACACCTTCATCCCGTATTTATTATTATTCCTGTATGTATCTATCACACCTTCATCCCATACTTATTATTATTTCTGTATGTATCTATCACACCTTCATCCCATACTTATTATTATTTCTGTATGTATCAATCACACCTTCATCCCATACTTATTATTATTTCTGTATGTATCTATCACACCTTCATCCCATACTTATTATTATTTCTGTACTAACCTGTCACACCTTCATCCCGTACTTATTATTATTTCTGTATGTATCTATCACACCTTCATCCCATACTTATTATTATTTCTGTATGTATCTATCACACCTTCATCCCATACTTATTATTATTTCTGTATGTATCTGTCACACCTTCATCCCATACTTATTATTATTTCTGTATGTATCTGTCACACCTTCATCCCATACTTATTATTATTTCTGTATGTATCTATCACACCTTCATCCCATACTTATTATTATTTCTGTATGTATCTGTCACACCTTCATCCCATACTTATTATTATTTCTGTATGTATCTGTCACACCTTCATCCCATACTTATTATTATTTCTGTATGAATCTATCACACCTTCATCCCGTACTTATTATTATTTCTGTATGTATCTATCACACCTTCATCCCATACTTATTATTATTTCTGTATGTATCTATCACACCTTCATCCCGTACTTATTATTATTTCTGTATGTATCTATCACACCTTCATCCCGTACTTATTATTATTTCTGTATGTATCTATCACACCTTCATCCCGTACTTATTACTATTTCTGTATGTATCTATCACACCTTCATCCCATACTTATTATTATTTCTGTATGTATCTATCACACCTTCATCCCGTACTTATTATTATTTCTGTATGTATCTATCACACCTTCATCCCATACTTATTATTATTTCTGTATGTATCTATCACACCTTCATCCCATACTTAATATTATTTCTGTATGTATCTATCACACCTTCATCCCATACTTATTATTATTTCTGTATGTATCTGTCACACCTTCATCCCATAGTTATTATTATTTCTGTATGTATCTGTCACACCTTCACCCTATACTTATTATTATTTCTGTATGTATCTGTCACACCTTTATCCCATACTTTTTATTATTTCTGTATGTATCTATCACACCTTCATCCCATGCTTATTATTATTTCTGTATGTATCTGTCTCACCTTCATCCCATACTTATTATTATTTCTGTATGTATCTATCACACCTTCATTCCATACTTATTATTATTTCTGTATGTATCTATCACACCTTCATTCCGTACTTATTATTATTTCTGTATGTATCTATCACACCTTCATCCCATACTTATTATTATTTCTGTATGTATCTATCACACCTTCATCCCATACTTATTATTATTTCTGTATGTATCTATCACACCTTCATCCCATACTTATTATTATTTCTGTATGTATCTGTCACACCTTCATCCCATACTTATTATTATTTCTGTATGTATCTATCACACCTTCATCCCATACTTATTATTATTTCTGTATGTATCTATCACACCTTCATCCCATACTTATTATTATTTCTGTATGTATCTATCACACCTTCATCCCATACTTATTATTATTTCTGTACTAACCTGTCACACCTTCATCCCGTACTTATTATTATTTCTGTATGTATCTACCACACCTTCATCCCATACTTATTATTCCTGAATGTATCTATCACACCTTCATCCCATACTTATTATTATTTCTGTATGTATCTATCACACCTTCATCCCATACTTATTATTATTTCTGTAAGTATCTATCACACCTTCATCCCATACTTATTATTATTTCTGTAAGTATCTATCACACCTTCATCCTGTACTTATTACTATTTCTGTATGTATCTGTCACACATTCATCCAATACTTATAATTATTTCTGTATGTATCTGTCACACCTTCATCCCATACTTATTATTATTTCTGTATGTATCTATCACACCTTCATCCCATACTAAGTATTATTTCTGTATGTATCTATCACACCTTCATCCCATACTTATTATTATTTCTGTATGTATCTGTCACACCTTCATCCCATACTTATTATTATTTCTGTATGTATCTGTCACGCCTTCATCCCATACTTATTTCTGTATGTATCTATCACACCTTCATCCCATACTTATTATTATTTCTGTATGTATCTATCGCACCTTCATCCCATACTTATTATTATTTCTGTATGTATCTATCGCACCTTCATCCCATACTTCTTATTATTTCTGTATGTATCTGTCACACCTTCATCATTCTTATTATTATTTCTGTATGTATCTATCACACCTTCATCCCATACTTCTTATTATTTCTATATGTATCTATCACACCTTCATCCCGTACTTATTATTATTTCTGTATGTATCTATCACACCTTCATCCCATACTTATTATTATTCCTGTATGTATCGATCACACTTTCATCCCATACTTATTATTATTTCTGTATGTATCTGTCACACCTTCATCCCATACTTCTTATTATTTCTGTATGTATCTGTCACACCTTCATCCCATACTTATTATTATTTCTGTATGTATCTGTCACATCTTCATCCCATACTTCTTATTATTTCTGTATGTATCTGTCACACCTTCATCCCATACTTATTATTATTTCTGCATGTATCTATCACACCTTCATCCCATACTTATTATTATTTCTGTATGTATCTATCACACCTTCATCCCATACTTATTATTATTTCTGTATGTATCTGTCACACCTTCATCCCATACTTATTATTATTTCTGTATGTATCTGTCACACCTTCATCCCATACTTATTATTATTTCTGCATGTATCTATCACACCTTCATCCCATACTTATTATTATTTCTGTATGTATCTATCACACCTTCATCTCATACTTATTATTATTTCTGTATCTATCACACCTTCATCCCATACTTATTATTATTTCTGTACTAACCTGTCACACCTTCATCCTGTACTTATTATTATTTCTGTATGTATCTATCACACCTTCATCCCATATTTAATATTATTTCTGTATGTATCTATCACACCTTCATCCCATAATTGTTATTTCTGTATGTATCTATCACACCTTCATCCTGTACTTAATATTATTTCTGTATGTATCTATTACAACTTCATCCCGTACTTATTATTATTTCTGTTTGTATCTGTCACAACTTCATCCCATACTTATTATTATTTCTGTATGTATCTGTCACACCTTCATCCCGTACTTATTATTATTTCTGTATGTATCTGTCACACCTTCATCCCATACTTATTATTATTTCTGTATGTATCTATCACACCTTCATCCCATACTTATTATTATTTCTGTATGTATCTATCACACCTTCATCCCGTACTTATTATTATTTCTGTATGTATCAATCACACCTTCATCCCATACTTATTATTATTTCTGTATGTATTTATCACACCTTCATCCCATACTTATTATTTCTGTATGTATCTATCACACCTTCATCCCATACTTATTATTATTTCTGTACTAAATTGTCACACCTCATCCCATACTTATTATTATTTCTGTACTAACCTGTCACACCTTCATCCCATACTTATTATTATTTCTGTATGTATCTATCACACCTTCATCCCATACTTATTATTATTTCTGTATGTATCTGTCACACCTTCATCCCATACTTATTATTATTTCTGTATGTATCTATCACACCTTCATCCCATACTTATTATTTCTGTATGTATCTATCACACCTTCATCTCATACTTATTATTTCTGTATATATCTATCACACCTTCATCCCGTACTTATTATTATTTCTGTATGTATCTGTCACACCTTCATCCCATACTTATTATTATTTCTGTATGTATCTGTCACACCTTCATCCCATACTTATTATTATTTCTGTATGTATCTGTCACGCCTTCATCCCATACTTATTTCTGTATGTATCTATCACGCCTTCATCCCATACTTATTATTATTTCTGTATGTATCTATCACACCTTCATTCCATACTTATTATTATTTCTGTATGTATCTATCACACCTTCATCCCACACTTATTATTATTTCTGTATGTATCTATCACACCTTCATCCCATACTTATTATTATTTCTGTATGTATCAATCACACCTTCATCCCATACTTATTATTATTTCTGTATGTATCTATCACACCTTCATCCCATACTTGTTATTATTTCTGTATGTATCTATCACACCTTCATCCCATACTTATTATTATTTCTGTATGTATCTCACACCTTCATCCCATACTTATTATTATTTCTGTATGTATCTGTCACACCTTCATCCCATACTTATTATTATTTCTGTATGTATCTATCACACCTTCATCCCATACTTATTATTTCTGTATGTATCTATCAAACCTTCATCCCATACTTATTATTATTTCTGTATGTATCTATCACGCCTTCATCCCATACTTATTTATTATTTCTGTATGTATCTATCACACCTTCATCCTGTACTTATTATTATTTCTGTATGTATCTATCACACCTTCATCCCGTACTTATTATTATTTCTGTATGTATCAATCACACCTTCATCCCGTACTTATTATTATTTCTGTATGCATCTATCACACCTTCATCCCATACTTATTATTATTTCTGTATGTATCTGTCACACCTTCATCCCATACTTATTATTATTTCTGTATGTATCTATCACACCTTCATCCCATACTTATTATTATTTCTGTATATATCTGTCACACCTTCATCCCATACTTATTATTATTTCTGTATGTATCTATCACACCTTCATCCCATACTTGTTATTATTTCTGTATGTATCTATCACACCTTCATCCCATACTTATTATTATTTCTGTATGTATATATCACACCTTCATCCCGTACTTATTATTATTTCTGTATGTATCTATCACAACTTCATCCCGTACTTATTATTATTTCTGTATGTATCTATCACACCTTCATCCCGTACTTATTATTATTTCTGTATGTATCTATCACACCTTCATCCCGTACTTATTATTATTTCTGTATGTATCTATCACACCTTCATCCCATACTTATTATTATTTCTTTATGTATCTATCACACCTTCATCCCATAGTTATTATTATTTCTGTATGTATCTTTCACACCTTCATTTCGTACTTATTATTATTTCTGTATGTATTTGTCACACCTTCATCCCATACTTATTATTATTTCTGTATGTATCTATCACACCTTCATCCCATACTTATTATTATTTCTGTATGTATCTATCACACCTTCATCCCATACTTATTATTATTTCTGTATGTATCTATCACACCTTCATCCCATACTTATTATTATTTCTGTATGTATCTATCACACCTTCATCCCATACTTCTTATTATTTCTGTATGTATCTATCACACCTTCATCATTCTTATTATTATTTCTGTATGTATCTATCACACCTTCATCCCATACTTATTATTATTTCTGTATGTATCTATCACACCTTCATCCCGTACTTATTATTATTTCTGTATGTATCTATCACACCTTCATCCCATACTTATTATTATTTCTGTATGTATCTATCACGCCTTCATCCCATACTTATTTATTATTTCTGTATGTATCTATCACACCTTCATCCCATACTTATTATTATTTCTGTATGTATCTATCACACCTTCATCCCGTACTTATTATTATTTCTGTATGTATCTATCACACCTTCATCCCATACTTATTATTATTTCTGTATGTATCTATCACACCTTCATCCCGTACTTATTATTATTTCTGTATGTATCTATCACACCTTCATCCCATACTTATTATTATTTCTGTATGTATCTATCACACCTTCATCCCATACTTATTATTATTTCTGTATGTGTCTATCACACCTTCATCCCACACTTACTATTATTTCTGTATGTGTCTATCACACCTTCATCCCATACTTACTATTATTTCTGTATGTATCGATCACACTTTCATCCCATACTTATTATTATTTCTGTATGTATCTGTCACACCTTCATCCCGTACTTATTATTATTTCTGTATGTATCTATCACACCTTCATCCCATACTTATTATTATTTCTGTATGTATCTATCACACCTTCATCCCGTACTTATTATTATTTCTGTATGTATCTATCACACCTTCATCCCATACTTATTATTTCTGTATGTATCTATCACACCTTCATCCCGTACTTATTATTATTTCTGTATGTATCTGTCACACCTTCATCCCGTACTTATTATTATTTCTGTATGTATCTATCACACCTTCATCCCATACTTATTATTATTTCTGTATGTATCTATCACACCTTCATCCCATACTTATTATTATTTCTGTATGTATATATCACACCTTCATCCCGTACTTATTATTATTTCTGTATGTATCTATCACAACTTCATCCCGTACTTATTATTATTTCTGTATGTATCTATCACACCTTCATCCCGTACTTATTATTATTTCTGTATGTATCTATCACACCTTCATCCCGTACTTATTATTATTTCTGTATGTATCTATCACACCTTCATCCCATACTTATTATTATTTCTTTATGTATCTATCACACCTTCATCCCATAGTTATTATTATTTCTGTATGTATCTTTCACACCTTCATCCCGTACTTATTATTATTTCTGTATGTATTTGTCACACCTTCATCCCATACTTATTATTATTTCTGTATGTATCTATCACACCTTCATCCCATACTTATTATTATTTCTGTATGTATCTATCACACCTTCATCCCATACTTATTATTATTTCTGTATGTATCTATCACACCTTCATCCCATACTTCTTATTATTTCTGTATGTATCTATCACACCTTCATCATTCTTATTATTATTTCTGTATGTATCTATCACACCTTCATCCCATACTTATTATTATTTCTGTATGTATCTATCACACCTTCATCCCATACTTATTATTATTTCTGTATGTATCTATCACACCTTCATCCCGTACTTATTATTATTTCTGTATGTATCTATCACACCTTCATCCCATACTTATTATTATTTCTGTATGTATCTATCACACCTTCATCCCATACTTCTTATTATTTCTGTATGTATCTATCACACCTTCATCATTCTTATTATTATTTCTGTATGTATCAATCACACCTTCATCCCATACTTATTATTATTTCTGTATGTATCTATCACACCTTCATCCCATACTTATTATTATTTCTGTATGTATCTATCACACCTTCATCCCATACTTATTATTATTTCTGCATGTATCTATCACACCTTCATCCCATACTTATTATTATTTCTGTATGTATCTATCACACCTTCATCCCATACTTATTATTATTTCTGTATGTATATATCACACCTTCATCCCGTACTTATTATTATTTCTGTATGTATCTATCACAACTTCATCCCGTACTTATTATTATTTCTGTATGTATCTATCACACCTTCATCCCGTACTTATTATTATTTCTGTATGTATCTATCACACCTTCATCCCGTACTTATTATTATTTCTGTATGTATCTATCACACCTTCATCCCATACTTATTATTATTTCTTTATGTATCTATCACACCTTCATCCCATAGTTATTATTATTTCTGTATGTATCTTTCTCACCTTCAACCCAGACTTATTATTATTTCTGTATGTATTTGTCACACCTTCATCCCATACTTATTATTATTTCTGTATGTATCTATCACACCTTCATCCCATACTTATTATTATTTCTGTATGTATCTATCACACCTTCATCCCATACTTATTATTATTTCTGTATGTATCTATCACACCTTCATCCCATACTTATTATTATTTCTGTATGTATCTATCACACCTTCATCCCATACTTCTTATTATTTCTGTATGTATCTATCACACCTTCATCATTCTTATTATTATTTCTGTATGTATCTATCACACCTTCATCCCATACTTATTATTATTTCTGTATGTATCTATCACACCTTCATCCCGTACTTATTATTATTTCTGTATGTATCTATCACACCTTCATCCCATACTTATTATTATTTCTGTATGTATCTATCAGGCCTTCATCCCATACTTATTTATTATTTCTGTATGTATCTATCACACCTTCATCCCATACTTATTATTATTTCTGTATGTATCTATCACACCTTCATCCCGTACTTATTATTATTTCTGTATGTATCTATCACACCTTCATCCCATACTTATTATTATTTCTGTATGTATCTATCACACCTTCATCCCGTACTTATTATTATTTCTGTATGTATCTATCACACCTTCATCCCATACTTATTATTATTTCTGTATGTATCTATCACACCTTCATCCCATACTTATTATTATTTCTGTATGTGTCTATCACACCTTCATCCCACACTTACTATTATTTCTGTATGTGTCTATCACACCTTCATCCCATACTTACTATTATTTCTGTATGTATCGATCACACTTTCATCCCATACTTATTATTATTTCTGTATGTATCTGTCACACCTTCATCCCGTACTTATTATTATTTCTGTATGTATCTATCACACCTTCATCCCATACTTATTATTATTTCTGTATGTATCTATCACACCTTCATCCCGTACTTATTATTATTTCTGTATGTATCTATCACACCTTCATCCCATACTTATTATTTCTGTATGTATCTATCACACCTTCATCCCGTACTTATTATTATTTCTGTATGTATCTGTCACACCTTCATCCCGTACTTATTATTATTTCTGTATGTATCTATCACACCTTCATCCCATACTTATTATTATTTCTGTATGTATCTATCACACCTTCATCCCATACTTATTATTATTTCTGTATGTATCTATCACACCTTCATCCCATACTTATCATTATTTCTGTATGTATCTATCACACCTTCATCCCATACTTATTATTATTTCTGTATGTATCAATCACACCTTCATCCCATACTTATTATTATTTCTGTATGTATCTATCACACCTTCATCCCATACTTATTATTATTTCTGTATGTATCTATCACACCTTCATCCCATACTTATTATTATTTCTGCATGTATCTATCACACCTTCATCCCATACTTATTATTATTTCTGTATGTATCTATCACACCTTCATCCCATACTTATTATTTCTGTATGTATCTATCACACCTTCATCCCATACTTATTATTATTTCTGTATGTATCTATCACACCTTCATCCCATACTTATTATTATTTCTGTATGTATCTATCACACCTTCATCCCATACTTATTATTATTTCTGTATGTATCTGTCACACCTTCATCCCATACTTATTATTATTTCTGTATGTATCTATCACACCTTCATCCCATACTTATTATTATTTCTGCATGTATCTATCACACCTTCATCCCATACTTATTATTATTGCTGTATGTATCTATCACACCTTTATCTCATACTTATTATTTCTGTATATATCTATCACACCTTCATCCCGTATTTATTATTATTTCTGTATGTATCTGTCACACCTTCATCCCATACTTATTATTATTTCTGTATGTATCTATCACACCTTCATCCCATACTTTTTATTATTTCTGTATGTATCTATCACACCTTCATCCCGTACTTATTATTATTTCTGTATGTATCTGTCACACCTTCATCCCATGCTTATTATTATTTCTGTATGTATCTGTCTCACCTTCATCCCATACTTATTATTATTTCTGTATGTATCTATCACACCTTCATTCCATACTTATTATTATTTCTGTATGTATCTATCACACCTTCATTCCATACTTATTATTATTTCTGTATGTATCTATCACACCTTCATCCCGTACTTATTATTATTTCTGTATGTATCTATCACACCTTCATCCCATACTTATTATTATTTCTGTATGTATCTATCACACCTTCATTCCGTACTTATTATTATTTCTGTATGTATCTATCACACCTTCATCCCGTACTTATTATTATTTCTGTATGTATCTATCACACCTTCATCCCGTACTTATTATTATTTCTGTATGTATCTATCACACCTTCATCCCATACTTATTATTATTTCTGTATGTATCTATCACACCTTCATCCCACTTATTATTATTTCTGTATGTATCTATCACACCTTCATCCCATACTTATTATTATTTCTGTATGTATCTATCACACCTTCATTCCGTACTTATTATTATTTCTGTATGTATCTATCACACCTTCATCCCATACTTATTATTATTTCTGTATGTATCTATCACACCTTCATCCCACACTTATTATTATTTCTGTATGTATCTATCACACCTTCATCCCATACTTATTATTATTTCTGTATGTATCAATCACACCTTCATCCCATACTTATTATTATTTCTGTATGTATCTATCACACCTTCATCCCATACTTATTATTATTTCTGTATGTATCTATCACACCTTCATCCCATACTTATCATTATTTCTGTATGTATCTATCACACCTTCATCCCATACTTATTATTATTTCTGTATGTATCTATCACACCTTCATCCCATACTTATTATTATTTCTGTATGTATCTATCACACCTTCATCCCATACTTATTATTATTTCTGTATGTATCTGTCACACCTTCATCCCATACTTATTATTATTTCTGTATGTATCTATCACACCTTCATCCCATACTTATTATTTCTGTATGTATTTATCACACCTTCATCTCATACTTATTATTTCTGTATATATCTATCACACCTTCATCCCGTACTTATTATTATTTCTGTATGTATCTGTCACACCTTCATCCCATACTTATTATTATTTCTGTATGTATCTGTCACACCTTCATCCCATACTTATTATTATTTCTGTATGTATCTGTCACGCCTTCATCCCATACTTATTTCTGTATGTATCTATCACGCCTTCATCCCATACTTATTATTATTTCTGTATGTATCTGTCACACCTTCATCCCATACTTATTATTATTTCTGTATGTATCTATCACACCTTCATCCCATACTTATTATTATTTCTGTATGTATCTATCACACCTTCATCCCATACTTATTATTATTTCTGTATGTATCTGTCACACCTTCATCCCATACTTATTATTATTTCTGTATGTATCTATCACACCTTCATCCCATACTTATTATTATTGCTGTATGTCTCTATCACACCTTCATCTCATACTTATTATTTCTGTATATATCTATCACACCTTCATCCCGTATTTATTATTATTTCTGTATGTATCTGTCACACCTTCATCCCATACTTATTATTATTTCTGTATGTATCTATCACACCTTCATCCCATACTTATTATTATTTCTGTATGTATCTGTCACGCCTTCATCCCATACTTATTTTTGTATGTATCTATCACGCCTTCATCCCATACTTATTATTATTTCTGTATGTATCTATCACACCTTCATCCCATACTTATTATTATTTCTGTATGTATCTATCACACCTTCATCCCACACTTATTATTATTTCTGTATGTATCTCTCACACCTTCATCCCATACTTATTATTATTTCTGTATGTATCTATCACACCTTCATCCCATACTTATTATTATTTCTGTATGTGTCTGTCACACCTTCATCCCATACTTATTATTATTTCTGTATGTATCTATCACACCTTCATCCCATACTTATTATTATTTCTGTATGTATCTGTCACACCTTCATCCCATACTTATTATTATTTCTGTATGTATCTATCACACCTTCATCCCATACTTATTATTATTTCTGTATGTATCTATCACACCTTCATTCCATACTTATTATTATTTCTGTATGTATCTATCACACCTTCATCCCATACTTATTATTATTTCTGTATGTATCTGTCACACCTTCATCCCATACTTATTATTATTTCTGTATGTATCTATCACACCTTCATCCCATACTTATTATTTCTGTATGTATCTGTCACACCTTCATCCCATACTTATTATTATTTCTGTATGTATCTATCACACCTTCATCCCATACTTCTTATTATTTCTGTATGTATCTATCACACCTTCATCATTCTTATTATTATTTCTGTATGTATCTATCACGCCTTCATCCCATACTTATTATTATTTCTGTATGTATCTATCACACCTTCATCCCATACTTATTATTATTTCTGTATGTATCTATCACACCTTCATCCCATACTTATTATTATTTCTGTATGTATCTATCACGCCTTCATCCCATACTTATTATTATTTCTGTATGTATCTATCACACCTTCATCCCATACTTATTATTATTTCTGTATGTATCTATCACACCTTCATCCCATACTTATTATTATTTCTGTATGTATCTATCACACCTTCATCCCATACTTATTATTATTTCTGTATGTATCTATCACACCTTCATCCCATACTTCTTATTATTTCTGTATGTATCTATCACACCTTCATCATTCTTATTATTATTTCTGTATGTATCTATCACACCTTCATCCCATACTTATTATTATTTCTGTATGTATCTATCACACCTTCATCCCGTACTTATTATTATTTCTGTATGTATCTATCACACCTTCATCCCATACTTATTATTATTTCTGTATGTATCTATCACGCCTTCATCCCATACTTATTTATTATTTCTGTATGTATCTATCACACCTTCATCCCATACTTATTATTATTTCTGTATGTATCTATCACACCTTCATCCCATACTTATTATTATTTCTGTATGTATCTATCACACCTTCATCTCATATCTATTATTATTTCTGTACATATCTCACACCTTCATCATATACCTTTTCTCTCCTCGCATCTCTGTCAATTGAATCTACCTGTAACTTACCCTGCCTGTACTTATTGACAGGTGCAAAAATGTAACTACTTTCTACTGAAACTAATATTCTAAACTGTCAATATCAAGGTGCAGGTACTCCACGACTATCGAAGCCAACCATCAACCAAAAAAGCAAAAATCAATAAAAAAATGTTATACTTGAACAGCAAAAGAACTTTATTCCATGGGTTGTTAGCGCTTTCACGTCTATTCTGGACGCTTCTTCAGACTTTAATAAAACACTTCATCACTTCTGTATTTAAACACTTATCAATTAAACAGTTAACCAATGAAAGCCTTTGTACGAATACATAACTATAAAAAGTCATAAACTTCTAAATAGATAAAAAGTCAGAAACTTATATTGTGAAAATTAAAACTTCAAAATTCAACATTGACATTAAAATGGATGTAGTAATAGATTATGACTGTTATTAACATTTTAGATGGCAAATAGCATATAAATATTTAAAAATACAAGAGCATATAAAAAACAGCATGTAATAAAAACATTTCAAGTGTATGAAACTACTGAAAAACTTCTAAAAATACATATTCCTACTAACACCAAGAAACATGAAAAAGTCAAAGGTATAGCAATAAATAACTGCTAATGCTTAAGATGACGACTGACTAGAAAGGGTTTCAAAGTAACCCTCTCATTGAGGCCATGTCCTTCATCTGCTTTCATTCTGATGATCCATTTACATTCTTCCCTTTCAGTGAAGTTGCTTACATTGCCTAATCTCAATGTGGTGTGTATCAATTCAATAACTAAGAACTCAAAGGTGTGTGTGTGGTGCCTTGTGATAGAACATGTCTAGCCAGTGCGTTCCTGTCATTCTCCCTGTTGATCGCATATAAATGCTCTCTAACCCTTTCCCTCAACGTTCTATTCATCATACCGACATAGAAAGTCTGGCATTTGGTGCAGATGGCTAAATAAACTATGTTCCTTGTCCTACAGTCTGCATAATGATCGAATTTATATAGCACACCTGTGTCCGGGTGCCTAAAGTTATTCCTGCCCAGTATGTATTTGCATTGATTGCAACTGCGACATGGAAAGGTACCCATTCTAACAGTAAGTCGTTGATCTTGAAGTCGCCTTTCATAACATAACATGTTCCTTAAAGATCTAGTATTCTTGTAGGAAAAACTGGGGTGAGGACCTACAAGTGCTCTAAGCCTATCATCCAACTGTAGGATACCCCAGTTCTTTCTAATGACATTAGTAATACTCTTGTTCTTGTTGGTATATGAAAGTACCATCCTCTTTTTACTTCTAATAAATGGCCTGCTTTGTTCCACCTGTTCACTAGTTGCTATCCTAATGTAGGGTCTTGTTTCTTCATTGCGTTCTGTTTGTTGCAGGACTATCAAATCATTGTCATAGCAACCCCTTGATTTAAAGTCAGCATCTAAGCCTATCAATACATTCCTATATGCTGTATCATCGCTTGTTAGGCGTGAACAACTTGCTGCTTGATTCTTAATAGAACGTTGAGGGAAAGGGTCTGAAATGTTAATAACAGTCATAATCTATTACTACATCCATTTTAATGTCAATGTTGAATTTTGAAGTTTTAATTTTCACAATATAAGTTTCTGACTTTTTATCTATTTAGAAGTTTCTGACTTTTTACAGTTATGTATTCGTACAAAGGCTTTCATTGGTTAACTGTTTAATTGATAAGTGTTTAAATACAGAAGTGATGAAGTGTTTTATTAAAGTCTGAAGAAGCGTCCACAGTAGACGTGAAAGCGCTAACAACCCATGGAATAAAGTTCTTTTGCTGTTCAAGTATAAACATTTTTATTGATTTTTGCTTTTTTGGTTGATGGTTGGCTTCGATAGTCGTGGGGTACCTGCACCTTGATATTGACATTTTTTCATTTGGGGACATAGGTACCTTACCCTGAGAGATCTCTGTTTATTTATCAATATTCTAAACTGTTGATATTAATATACAATTTTATGTCATATGTTAATAATGCTACTTGTCACTAATGTACTGTACTGTGTGAACTCAAACTGAAGACTATTACTGAGTGTGTAAATGTTATCTGTGGAGCTTTTCTCCCCGGTTCCCCACTGAAAAAGGACCCATGTCCAGTCTGGCTTTCACAGTAAACAAATATAAAATAAATAAATAAAATATTATGGCATTGAATGACAAACAGTAAAAGAAGAATGCTGATATGCATCAAGGGCACTTCCATCTCCCAGGTGGTACAGAGGGATCAGCTCCTGGATGGACATTATACATCCTATTTTCACGCAAAAGTAGTGGCATGCAAGACTAGGTAGAAGGTGGGGTAGGGATTTGTACTGCACAGCCTGCAGGGTGTTTAAAGTCAGTTTCACCTTCCATGGGTACCTTCAATTCTGTATGCAAATAGGGTACTCAAGCTGCAAGGTAACTGCTGCACAATTTGAACCTTCTCCGAGTTACTACACATCTAAATTCTAAAGTGCACAGTGACTCCCTGCTATACATCATACTAATACCATCTTCTGTAACAGAACGTGGTGCTCTTCAGGAACAAATCATATACAATACTACTGCACTGTGCTGTGCACCAGCTGATATATCTGATTTTGTTTCAGAATCATGCATCTGTCAAGCATGGTGATCAAGTCACTCTCTGCAGCATGGCTTATTTAGAGTGCAAATAGTATCTCTGCATTTTGTACCAGTATATCTTATATCTTAAACACACACACACACACACACACACACACACACACACACAGAAACACATACCTATTTTGATTCACTGAAAACTCATTTCACTGAATTTCAATTCACCCTCAAAATAATCGCTAAAAGCTCAGATCACTGAAAACTTATTTCACTAAATCACATTTCACTGAATGTAAGTACTGTTGGGCAAATAAAATGTATATGCCATTTTCCTCACTGTAGTGTGATCCTGGCGTTAGTATATATAGTTATGGGGGGGTGTGGGGCACAGCCCACCACATTGGGGGGAGTGAGGGGACTAGCCCCCCACCTACTTAGCTTTTATATTTATGAATATGATTTCATTGAAATCTAACAATATAAAACCAAAAGTAGGTGGGGGGGCTATGCTCCCCCCCACCCCACCCCAACTATATATATAGTAACTCCAGGATCACACTCCAGTGGGGAAAAGAGCATATATGTTTTATTTGCCCAACAGTACATACATTCAGTGAAATGAGTTTTCAGTGAGTTGAGCTTTCAGCCATTTGGTGTGAGTGTTTTGAAATTCAGTGAAATGAGTTTTCAGTGAATCAAAGTAACCCCCCCCCCCCAAAAAAAAAAATATATATATTTATATATATATATATATATATATATATATATATATATATATATTACATGGGGTGTGGAGGGAATGATATTTTTAAGTTTGAAAATTCTATTTTAGAAATACCCTGATATAATCATATAAATATACACACACAATAAACGTATATTTATTATAGACATACATCCACATACAAATGCATGTGCATGCCTGCACACAGACTTGTGTATATGTTCCAAAACAATTAGGACTAAAAAGTTAAAATCAAAATAAAAGTACTGTTAGAAAATTAACATACAATTAATGTCTGTTATAGCCAGAAATGCTGTATCTAAGAGCTCCCCTAAAAGTATAGCTAACCAGTCTGCTACATGCTCTGGAAACACAACTTACAACAGAACAATGGGAGGACATGTATGTCTCCCAACTATGCAACAAAATCCAGAGAGTTTTAGAATTTTGATTGGAAGCATTTGCATAGGTATTTTATACCCCAAGCAGATTTCAAATATTTTTTTCAATAGGGAGGCAGCAAATGTTGGAACTGTAATGGGGAAAAAAAAGATTACTGGAAACATGTTTATTGGAAATGTAATGAGTTGGCAGATTTTAATAATTTACTACAGCATCATCTATCAGAAATATTGAGGGAGCAAATGACTGTAACTAAGGGAATTTATTATTTATTTATTTATTTATTTGACATTTGTTAACCAGGTTAGTCTGACTTTGCTAGAACCCCCTTTTCAACAGAGGCCCAAGGAGAAAAGCTCCAAAACAAAAGATAACATAAATCCATGAAGTACATACAAAGAAAAAAAATTACATGAACCATGCCAACTCCAACAGTAGGATGCCTACTATTGGTTACAATAAAATCTCTACATTAAATCAATACAGACACTTCCACTCATTTAGTCCCAATATGTACAGAGGGTAAAGATGCAATCTACAGCAAGTGAATTGCATTGACATGATTACAGTATTTCTTTGATGTTTAGGTAGAAGTTGTCTGCAGGAAGATAGATATATGAAAATAGGGGTACAGAAAATCACTGATCTAGGGTAAACAGAGATGGAGGAGGAGGTGAAAAATGGGGAGAGGTAGGTCAGGTTGGAGTAAGACAGGGGCAAGACCATGTTCTGATTGTATAGTCTTTTAACATTTTTTTTTTTAAACAGAGAGTACTAGTGGTTGTTCTTAGATCTAGGGGAAGTTTATTCCAGATATTAGTAACAGAATGTCTATAGAGAAGTTTCCCAGTTTGTTTACTGGGCTTATAGACTTGTTTGGGACTGTAGGGAGAGATTCGAGTAGAGAGAGCAGGGCATTGAGAATGATTTGTTTGAATAGAGGGAGTGAGCTGGAGTTGAGGGAGTAGAAGCTGGTTATGTGCTTCTGGCCGCTGAAGATTTTGTAGGGCAGTGCAGTGGTGGGAGTGGTAAAGGAGGTTAGCAGCAAATTTAGCTATTTTATTGTCGGTAGTTTCAAGTTTGGTCATGAGAAATAATTCTTCTGAGCTGGGACACAGGATCTAAATTGTTAATACATAGTAAGGCTTTATTAGGTTTAATTCTATTGGCTGCCAAAAAAAGCAGTTATAAAAAATGGAAATAAACATCTAAACTAGCTGTATTTGAAGTACTGAAAATTGTAGAACAGATAAAAGAATGGAAGAAGGACCTTCAGAAAAAGGAATGAGCAAATTACTTAAAAATAAAAGGAATTTGTGGGAAAATGCATGTAAAATAATTTCAGGAAGAGGAGTGACGTTTAAGAGAAGGAAGGAATTGAACAGTTTATGTAATGGTACACTAAAATACAATTGTTATAAAGAAACAATCTGTAATGTATGTTTGTTTCTCTTTCGGCTTTTCCCGGTTAGGGGTCAACACAGCGGAACTCTGGTCCGCTAATGATTGGCAGTAGATTTGCACGAACGCCGAGGTGCCAGCTCGACGTCCAACCTTCAACAAAGGCACACCCATTTGCCCATGTCTTTCAAACACCACCCAACCACATGGAGGACATGCAGACTCCACACAGAAGGCACTCTCCGCACTCCAGCCGAGAATCGAAAGGGAGAACCTCTTGCTATGAGGCAACAACGCTACTGCTGCACCACCGTGGCTACATAAACAATCTGTAATGTATAATGTGTGTAAATGGAAAATATTTATATGGTTTGTTTTCTTTTTTATTAGTGTACGTGTGACTATGTCTTAAGTGATAATTTAATAAAGGTGTTTAAACAAAAAAAAATGCACTCAGGACCTAATATGTACCACTGACTATTTCATTTTCATTGTGAAACAGAGAACACAGAGACAAAGTTGGAAACAGTGTAGCAAAACATATGGAAATATAGAAATGTACACAATTGTTTCCAGATGCATGATTGTAAATGTGTAGGGATATAGCAATCTACTTTCAGAGTTTGTCACAAAATATTTATTTCATCCCTAGAAATCAAAAACTGTGTTACCATCTCGAACTGTACACATAAAAGCTATTTCTGTCAGCTTTTTTTTTTGTCTCTGTGTCTGCTGATCATCATCTGCCTCTACTGGTCTGCAGCCTATTCCTTCCCATGCCACTCAGGGAGTCTCAGGTGTGGGGGAGAGCCAATGAGGGGGTGCTGTCATCCAGGCAGCCTTGCAGGTGGCTTGTGTCCTCACTTGCATTAGATGATGTTAATAATGAGGGCATTTCTAATTCTAGGCCCTAACTCCACCCCTTTTAGCTGATGTGACCACCTGTATTACCACAAGGGCCTACTGTACCCTCCCCATCCACCACACAGTAATGAGGTTACCTTCACCAGCTTACTAAACAGAAACCTTGTCTCAAGTTAACAGTTTCAACGTAAAACACCTGCATGACTGCACTTGCATGTAATGAAATAGCCAGCCAGGCTACCATCACCACCCCCATAGGCAAGGTGGCAATAGATGCTCAGTCTTACCCTAACCCTAGAGCTGATGCCAGTATTTGTACTCAGTCATAGTCACAGCTTCACTCCTTTATGTAACAGAGACAGGGATATTTCTGTGATTTAATTTTATTAAAAAGAGACCATATAAAACAGATACCAAAAATACAAAATCTTGATGTTAGGAAAAGTGGGTTTGAATCTTGCAGCCTCTATGCCAAATGATAATGAGCAACTTTCACCGCTTCCCTGTACTGCCATTAAACAGCAGCCAATAACCATCACATATGAATAGTTTGCCACAAAAAACTATGCACTCGAATCAATCGCCTCAAACTTTTTTTTTACTGTAGAAGTATATTTTTAATAAGCTGGGCAGCCACGGTGGTGCAGCGGTAAGCATTGCCGCCTCACAGCAAGAGGTTCTCTGGTTTGATTCTCGGCTGGGGTGCCTTCTGTCCGAAGTCTGCATGTCCTCCCTGTGGTCGTGTGGGTTTCCTCTGGGTGCTTCGGTTTCCTCCCAAAGACATGCAGTAGATGGATTGGACACTCTAAATTGACCCTAGGTGTGAGTCTATGCATGTGTGCGCCTTCTGTGGAAGGTTGGGTGCCGGGCTGGTAACTCAACACTGTAAAAACTCCACTGCCAATCATGAGTGGACAGATGATCCACTATGGTGACACCTAACTGGGAAAAGCTAGAAGAAGAAGAAGTAGTATATTTTTAATAAGCTAACAAACTATGTGTATCACTACAGCCACAGAACAGACTGCTGACAGAAGAGTGGTCACTGAAAGTTTTACATCAATGGCAAGAGTTCTTGTAATTTATGTATTAATTTTATTTATTTACCAGTTGTTTACCAGGAAAGTCCGACTGGGACAGAGCCCATTTTCAGTGGAGGCTCAGGGAGAAGAAATGCTTCAGTTTGCCAATTTGCCAGTGGAATGACTGAAGAAATGTTTTTGTTGACTGTATTGTTTCTACAGTGAGCCTACATACATTAGTTATTGCAGAATCTCAAAGAATAGAGATATCAAGTTAAACATGCAGAAAAGCCATTCAGTAGGTGTCCTAAAATGACTTGATTACAATCGACAACATTTTTACAATTCTTGTACAAAGTATATCAATAAAGGCTTTAGTAGGTTACAGCTAGCTGTGTGTGTGTGTGTGTGTGTGTGTGTGTGTGTGTGTGTGTGTGTGTGTGTGTGTGTGTGTGTGTGTGTGTGTGTGTTTGTGTGTGTGTGTGTGAGTGTGTGTGTGTGTGTGTGTGTGAGTGTAGTTTATCAGGATACAGTGTCGATTTCTGTAGATTTCATGCACAGCCTTGATACTTGCAAAGATGTTTTGCTTGTTTCAAATATCAATTAAATGAAATAAGCATTTTAGCAATTCCCAGTGACAAACATGGAAGCAATACTTTCCTTATCCAGCTGCAGCTCAGTATCTTAAATAAAATGAAAACATTGTTTTATAGTAGCCTTGTTCCCCGAATATGTGATATGTGCTGACGCAGTGGATGAGGCCAAACAGAAAGTTTTCAAAACAAATTTACATCAGCTTCCTGTTTCTGACTGAATACTTAATCACAACCATGAAAAAAAATGATTATAAACCACTGAAGAACAATAAAAATATAAGAAACCTTACTGTTTATTGCTTTAAAATGCCTTAACCATTGTTGAACAAAAAGTTAAACAATACAGGACAAGGAATGTTTAATGGCCTTTATTTGCTTATCTTCAGTGTTTGTAAACGTACCAGACCAGATGTGTCCTTTTTGTACAAGGTGTGGGGTGAACTACTGAATACTTTTTTTTTAGCCACTTAAGCCCATCATGTACAAATACCCATTTTCAGACATGACCCAAATACACTGATCTAGTTAAGTGACATGCTCAGAGTCGCAAAGCATGTAAAACAGAAACAGAGGGAATCAAACCTTGAACTACGTGGTGATGTTTATTAGGAACTCACAGATTTAACGTGCTATACTCCCAGCTTTTAAAGAGCAAGTGTATCTTGACTGAAAAAACAACTTAATACTCATTTAGGATCTCAATTTTAACTGCCTTATTTTGTAAATATCATTTTTTGTACACCTGAAAGGGTTCTGTATAATGCTACTGTGACAGATGATAAGTAGTACTCATTTAAAAATATTTGCATCCATTTTAAATATTCGTACTACACCATGAGTCGCATAAACTGTGCAATTCAGAGCTACAACTTTTCAAATAGTTTTATTCAGTGCAGTACAAAATAGACAGGTATAATTAAAAATGAATTAATAAGGGATACATGAGTGTTTTCAACAAATGGTTTAGCATTCTGTTGTCATTCAAAGGAGATACAATAAATATTATCCTGGGAGGAATTGGTGGGCATTCCTAACTGCTTTGCTAAGGATGGCCTGCCCCTATCATTCCAAGGCTTCCATATATTGACTAAAACTTTGTCCAGCCCCACAGTTCCTTTTTAGGCAATGCCAGTCTTCTAAAACTTCTAACATAACAAAACAAAATCTATAGTACATAGCATTAAGGTATACTCCATTCCCTACAAGCAACCCTTACCCTGGAAAACAATGATATATGCATCATCACAAAGACCTGGTTCAAGACCAGCAAAAGCACTCTATCAGTGCAAGATTTTAATGCCTATCACACTGTCAGGCCCAAAGCATTAGACAAAGGGAATAAAAGTGGTGGTGCCTCAATATTCTTAAAAATGTTTCACCTCCAGACTCATTAGACAAATAATGACCTAACTCCATGTGAGACTTACTACTAATATACAACTTATCATATCATAGCTAACTATAGGACCCCCTCTATTTCCCCCTCAGCCCACACCTCCTACTTAACTAGTACGGAGTCCCTGTATATTAAGCCATACACCATTCTCCTAGGAAACATCAACCACCCCTCCATAAACTGGGAGACTTATATGTCTTCAACAATGAATTGTTCCAGGACTTCATCATTACAAACTCTTGGACCTGTTAGTCCGGACCCCAACCAGAAGTGACAAAATCCTGGATTTCATCTTTACCAATATGGGGCACCTTTGCTCTCCACTAATTGTAACTTCCTCCCTGGTCAAATCAGACCCCAAATTAGTTGCATTCAATATAAGACTGAAGCCTGAAGCAACATCCAATACATCGGTATTAAGAGATGTTGCAAAGGCTAATCCACTAAAACTGAGTGATGACCTGGCTAAATTGAAAAGCTCCTTCAGTTTTGTTGACCCACTGCTTAAGAAGAATCTTTTACTAACAAATTCTATGCATGTGTAAATAGCTGAGTAGATGTGTCTGTCCCCCAGAGAAATAAATATAATGATAAATTTGAAATGAACCCCTATGGTGGAACTCTAATAAAAACAGTCACTACAGTGAAAAAAAAATCATTGCGCACAGAAACAAATTTACCTCTCAAGATGCTAAAAACATTCTTCCAAAATTAACAAGGATCTCTGGATCCTGATTATATAAAACAAACCCACCTATGAGGTAAATTAGCCATCCATGCAAACGATAACCAAAAATGCTTCTTTAACAAGGTGACCATCCTCAGAAACAATGACCAGCACTGTGCAGGCCTAACAATAAATGCTATCACATACTCAGACCCAGAGAAAATTGACGGTCTAACAGCAGACGAATTTATGTTAAACTTCAACCCCTCTCCCTTCCAGTATTCTCAGTTCACAGATCAGCATCAACATTCCCCTAAAATCTCCCAAAAACAAATACTCAAGGAACTATCTAAGGCCAAGAACATTTCTTCTAGGTGGCCAGACAACATAACAAGCTGCCCTCTGGTCAGCCTGAAACATAACTAGGCAGGCCCCAACAAAGGCTATCAGCATCAAATCAGTCTTCATGTCAAAGGAATGGAGGACAGCAATAGCCATACTCTTGCACAAAGATGGGACATCAAAATACCGGAGTAATTGTACACCCATAAGCCTGGCCAGCCTCATCTATAAGGCTACAGCAAAGATTGTTATGGAATTAATAAATGCAGATATAACTAGTCTACAGACTCTCAACCCAAGCCAGTTCAAATTCACCAAGAGCAGATCCTGCCTACTTAACCTGGTTGATTTCTGCAAAAGATTTATTGTCGTAATGGATGAGGGCAAGTCAGTACACATCACATATATAGATAAAGGCATTTGACACCATCCCACACTCAGGTATCACAGATTAATTCTTCAGGCTTAATGTAGATTCCTATGTAACTCATTGGATAGCAAATTAGCTCACAAATAGAACTCAGGAAGACAAATGTGGTTGTCTCTACCTCCTCTGAATCACCTATTACTAGCAGCATGGCACAGGGTTCAGTCTTTCAGCATTTACTTCTTGGAGGACAAAACTAATGATAAGAATTTGTGGCCGATCAGGTCTTTAGATGGCTGCAAACTTGGAGCCATTATAAACTCCCAAGAGAACACCATGATATTCTGAGAGGGCCTGTCCCAAGCAAATAGCTGGTCAAAACCATGGACTAAAACTGAATGCTAATAAATGTGTGATCCTATCCTTCAACAAATATGACTGCCCTTGTTATTATCACATTGGCAATTTACCCCTGAAAATTGATCCCGTATAGTCAAAAATCTGGAAAACTACATTGACAATCACCCGTGCTTCAATCAGCATATGTCTACTACTGTAAGCTCTTCTTCATTGGACAACTTATAGTTAAAGGTATAGCATCCAGGTCCAGGGATGTAATCATTCCACTGTGCTTGGCACCCATTAGGCTGATGATTGAATATAATGCCCCTTTCCATACACACTTATCATGCCATTGAGTGTAATGCCCTTTCCATACATACTTGTCCAGACACTTGTCAAAGCTAGAATGACCACAACACTTCCTTACTAAGAAAATCAAGGGCCTAAATCATAAAAATAATGCAGACCATCTCAAAGTCTTGTCCTTCTTCTCAATATCATGCAGACTACTGAAAGGTGACCTCTGTCTTGCATATACAGCCACAATAGACGCAATCCTGTCAATTATATTTGATATTTACAAGTGCAGCGGTGGCATAAACATGTGCTCAAGGGATTTCAGTCTCTTCTGCAACATAAATAGAACATTTTGGAGGGACAGGTATGGATCACAGAGAATTCTGCTGCTATGGAATCATCTTCCACTCCACATAAAGCAAACTACTTGTCTTACTCTATTCAAACGTAATGTAGAGGAATGGATGGGTAACTTGAAATTCATCCCCGCCCCAGTGTAGGACCTTTGTCCCTCATGGATAGGGGCAACCTGTAAATGTCACAACACATCCTTGTTCTGCCCATCTCTGTGTCATTTGTACACAAAATATAAGGGCTAAAAACTATCATAGAAATGCAAAGATCAATAGCCTAGTAAGTCCTATGAACCTATGAAAAAGGAACTCCACTCAGGCATATTAATTTTCACATATATAAGAATGCTAAACATCTTCTCTTTGGTGATTAGATTGGGCCAGATTAAAAAAAAACTTGCTCTCTGTGTTAGTAAGTTATTCTGGTGTAACCTGCCCTGATTCCAAAAGACGTGCTCTCTGTAAGTGACTCCAATGTAACAACTGTCTATAAAGTAGGCTTAACACAGGATAAAGTCACTTACACACCAAGAGCAAGTCCTTTAGAATCAGAGCAGGCTTACATTAGAGTAAGTTACTTACAACAAGAAAAGTCTTTTGTAATCAGGCCCAGTGTGCATAACACTACTAAATAACACATTTTTTATGCAGCATAACAGGTACATCTTGAGAACAGATGCAGCAGATTCCACTTTCCAGCTGAATTCAAAGTCCGGGCACTCTTGAAAGGCATTCTTGTAAAAAAGGATTGTATCCCTAATCTGGTACTTCTGCAGCTGGGCTTGCCACTTAGATACTTCAGGTGGATTCAATCACCCCAAATTCTGTTTGTACATTCTCTAGTAGTTGAGTGCAGGCCCCAGAAAGAACTTTCCAGAGAAACAGATATAGACTTGTGGTGCCTTGTTTTTTCACCTTTTGCCCAAAGCAGTAACAACTTAGGATATGCTGGAAATATATGGTGTCAACCCCTGTGAGAACTCCTTGGCACTACCCATACTGACCTAAAAAGCCTGAATAAAACTGAATCATGCACTGAAGGATACAAAAAGTGAAGAACAAAAATCTCCATGGAAAAGTTTGGAAAAGACAAGAACTGGAGGACACAGGGCATAAACCTTAACTTTTATCCTGTATATCTACATTAGCCATAGGCTTCAACTTTATGACAAAAGGAGCACTGTAAACAACAGGAAATATCCCACAATAGAAACAGGACTCTGAAAATCATATGACTTCAAGCATCAGCAGCAATATCTGACAGAGTCATGTGATAACTCCATGTTCTGAAAAATCATCCTTTTTCTAGTAACACATCTACCAGTCACAGTATAAATGAAAACCAAGAATACCTGTTTACAAAATGGAAGAGTCCAGCTACCCCCAGGAAGGGAAATTAGTTTAATTCAGTAACTCTTGTTAGAATGGACTGCAAAAGCAGAGCTTAATATTTCCACACAGATGTTATATCTGAACAAATCCACAACAGCCTTGGCAAGCACAAACAATTATTCATCCATAAAGAAACGATAAGCATTTTGGTTTCATACAAAAAGAAACTTCATCAGATAAAACTATCAGCATCAAAACTTCAGATTTATATACACCCCTTTAAAATGTCAATCATTACAAAGGCACACTAAGACACATCTCCAATTCCACTTATGATGAAAGATGACATAAAATTCACATTTTACAGCAAATCTACATAAAATAAAATGTATACATATACATATATGCACATGTTTATCTTTAAAAACAAATGCCATATATATATATTCAAATAGTCAAGTAAATCATCTCTCCAATGTTTTAAATTTTAAAATATTATTAATTGAAACCTGCCCATTAAAACCTGGCCAGCATATAGCATTCAAATTTAGCTGTCAGATCAATTCACATCTTTCTAATAATAAAGACCACGCTCCACCCCTTTCATTTAGCTGTAAAGTTTCTAATACTATAAATTTAAAGCAATGTCCTACATTTTCTACAGAGTGTTTAGACAGGGCATTTGACTCTTTTTTAAGTTTAATATCACTCAAATGTTCATATATACATGACTTAAGCTTTCTGTCAGTTTTACCTATATAAAAACATGCACAAGAACAGCATAGGGCACAATATACCACCCTTTCTGACATACAAGAATATTTTGCTCTCAGTTTCACCTTATACCCATTAATGGTTACCAATGAAGGCTCTGTTATTGATAAACAACATGAGCAAAAAACATTATGTCATTAATGTTTGAAAGGATACTAGAAGGAAGAAAAAAAGGAAGTCACTGTAAGTAAAACAATCTTTGTTCTTAATATTTGTATAATGCATTTAATGGTATAAATTGCATGTTATATAGTAAAGCATTTTTAGTAGTGATTGATATACACAATAAAGACACTAACGTAAACAAGTATTTTTTTATTTTTTTAAATTTTAAGAAATATAGCCATTACAATGTAAAAACATAAGAAAGGCTGCACAAAAGTATGTTTAAGCTAATACACTGTAATATCAGGCTGTTGGGTGGGGGAAGGGGGTGTAAGAGTGCACTGATTATAATATATGTAGATGTTTTCTCTTACATTTCCATAGCTGAATGTCTGGATTAATGCTTTAGATTAATCTAATAACAAGTTTTTGTTTGTGCAAACATGTAAGCTTTACAAATAAGAGAACACTGTGAATGTTTTAAAAGGTTTTTCTTTAGCAAATAAATGCTGAGAGTTAGTTGAGAAGTCTGCAGTTGAGGGCAGCTGTACATTCTATTCTTATGTTTCCATGGAGGCACACTGACTATAAGTGTAGGCAATAAATCTCAAGACTGCATTGTTTGCTAAGGGAATCATAGAATTAAAAGGTTCAAGGACAAGCACCTTAGTAAAAAATAAAGTTTAAAATTATTGCAAGTGAATAAGAGATGGCAGCATTCCTGATACCTAAATACATCAGTACATTTACTAGAACAGTGTATAAATTAGTTTTGTTTAAAGATAGACAGTGCACTTTTTCTTAACCCTAAAAGTTAATGTTTTCTGAAAGCATACAAGCTGTTTATCACACCTGGAAGGGGAATGAAGATAAGACAAGAACAGACGTTAGTGAGGGTAAATAGGAACATAGGCTGGAACATGTGCCTTAGCACAGATAACCTTAATTTTAGATTAGGTAATGCTTGTGGGTACAGCTGTTGTTTGGGTCCATTGTTCTGTCAGGAGGGTTAAACTTCATTATTTGAAGATGTACATAGCTTTATGTGTCTGTTTTAAGTTAATAGGTTCTGGGAGTGTTCTGGGGTGTGTTTGTTGTTTTTTTTTTCCTTTGAGGGTTCTCATTAAAACAAAAAAGCCTTGTACAATGTGACATAGGTTCAAATCGAGATGACAAAAAACAACTGTATATAAGATCAACCTACTAAACATTAGTGGGTGCATGTAACAGAAAAGCTGGAAATAGACATTTAAAAACACTGTCTTATATAACAGGCGGGAATAATAACTCCTTACCATAATGGCTATACTATCCATATTATTTTTGAGCATAAATTGCCTCTCATGTATAGACAAAAAGGTAAGAGCATTGAATTATATTAAGAAATGCAGAGTGCAAATAGCAATGCTACAGGAGACACACTTGGAAAGAAGTAAGAATGTGAATTTGATAAAGAAAGGATTTCAGGCTGGATATTCACAGAATATCAGGGACAAAGGAAATGGGGAGTACTTATACTAATTGTTTGAACAGCTCCAACAGTGAAAGAAAAAGGGAAAAAAATATAACAATTGGAGATCTATGGTAGCAAGGAGAAACTGGCAAGGAAAGAGGATTATGCTGTCCTGTATTTATATTCCACATACTACTACTACTATTATGGAGTTTAAGAAAATTTTGGAAGAAATAATCAGCTTTCAGCAGGGAATACAATTTATAGGCGGGGAGTAGAATTTGATTTTCAACAGTGAAGATGTGTTTGGTGGACCTAGAAGGGAAACTATAACATAAGAGGGTAGATTTCTGCAGAAATTTATGAAATATTTGGTATGGAAGGTGTGAATTTAGTACAAGGAACTCTGAGAGAATGTACATATTATTCCTAAAGGTAAAATAATTGTACTGGATTAGACATAAATTATATTTCACAGGAACATGTTCATTTAATTGAAAGCTTTGACAAACATCCAATAACTATTTCAGATCATACACCAATAACAACTAAGATAAAAATGCAGGCTAATGGAGTAAAAATGAGAGACTAGCACTTCCCCATCTACATGTTAAAAAGAAAGGACATTTAAGGAATGGGTAGTGGAAACTATTCAACAGTTATTTAGAAAGACAAAAATGAAAGTGCAGTTTAAAAATAGTGTATAAGTAAAAGAAAAAGAGATATGGTTAAGAAGTAACAAGAAAAATTTAGAGGGGCTGACAAAGGTTAAAGTATTGCAGAATAAGGGGAATCTCAAAGAACACGAAGCATAATGGCAGAGTTAAAGAGAAAATAAAGGAATATCTGGATAATATGCATGAGATTAAAATGGCTGCTGTTAAGCAACTGCTTTTGATATTAATACCAGAGCACAAAAACTTTTAGCACAACAGCTTAGACAACAGAATGTAGAAAGGGTTGTTGTCAAACCTAGGGAACCTATAACAAGAAAAGTAGCCAAAGATCCTATAGAGATATTAGAAATATTTCAGAAATTTTATGAAAATTTGTACTAAGTAGAGAAATGTGGAAATCAATAAAGAGCACAAATGGAAATATTTATGGAAGACTTGAAATATTTATGGAAGACTTAAGTATTCCAAGGTTAGAGGTAGATGAAGCTCAACAATTAAAGGTTAAGTTAGGTGGCAATGAAAAAAAATGGTGACGTATAATAAATCTGCAGGAATGTCTCCAGGAACAGATGGTATTCCAGTTGAAGTTTGGAAGCTAGTACAGAAGAAAGTGATAAAGATCCGGAAGGTTTTGTTTAACAGTATTTTAAAAGGAGAGGAAGCACTAACACCCTGGAAGAAAGCTGCGGTGGCTGTTAATCGGTAGCTACTAGGCTAACGACCACCAGATCCTTTGTAAGTGTAGTCATGCAATACAACCCAAATGAGTCCCTATGCATCATGGACATTTCTTAGGAGGGGATAGGTTAGTTAGGAAGTTTCTAGAGGTTATGTGGGGGGTATATTATTTTGGGCATTACTGCCTGCCTTTGTCTATCAGAGACATGGGGGCCAGACCAAGAGTGATTTACCACATTCCCATTCATTGGTCAAGGTTACAGTTAAATACGGTTAGGGATGGACTCTTCTTCACATGGATGAGGGACCTGTTCCAGAGCATGGGGAATCTCTGAGACATATATCTTCCTTGCCAACATGTCTTATTTATGCCACAAGCAAATCTTTAATCCTTGGATCTAGTGGCATTAATGCTGTTCATTTTGTGGGTATGCAAAAGGCCCATCAGAGTTGTATCCAAGGATGCCCTTTATGCCAGGCATAGATCGTGCCTCAGTAACCTGTAGGGTATAGAGTATAGAGACAGGGCTTTAAGGCAATCCATATAGGACAATGTATTTATACCCTGGATTCTCCTAGTAAAGAACCTTTGTGGGAGTTCTGAAAGTTGATTATGTCTGGTCAGGTACATGCCTAAGGGGGCATTATATTTATTGATAACTCTGATAAGGCAATCAAGTACATTATGTAGGGGTTTGTCGGCCAGGAAATTCACTATGTTGCTCTGTTCAGTGAAGATGGCACCATTGTCCACCAGTTAGGCACATTGGTGTGTGCTGCCTTTGAGGTTTCAGACATAGCTGTAGAGGGCCTTGTGCATTTATTTAGCCTGTGAGGCTATTTTGACCTCATAATTGGCATTATTGGGTTTTTTTAGTCCTCTTAAGTTTCCTGTTTCATTTAATTAGAAATCTGTTATCATTGTGGGAGTTGCTTTTCCTGATTTAGCCAGGACTTTTTTTTCCTTTTGTTCCTCTGTATATTACATAAATATGGTAAAGAATAACCAAAAGGAACGGCAGGTGCAAGAAGTCAAGGACGAAAATGTGTTGTGGAATATTTCAGCATTATTATTTGTTCATTAAACTGTTCGTGACAAAGTCCCTGGATTTTGGGTGCTTTCTTTGGTTATAAATATGGTAAAGACCAACCAGACTCAGCTTCATATAGGCTGATTTCGGTTTTAAACCACAAATATATAAATGTCTATAGTAGCTAAAAGAATGCAAAGGTGTTACCAAAGTCGATAGATATGGGTCAATATGACTTTGTGGAGGGGAGACAAACATTTGGCAAAATTAATAGCACAACAATGATCCAGAGGGAAGCAGAATGTAAGAAACTACTTCTGTTATTCATGGGTCTTGATGCAGTGAAAGCATTCAAAAGAGTAAGCAGGGATTTTATGAGTAGAGCAATGGAATCAATTGCATTATTTGATACAATAATAATGTTAATTATGATGATATATGATGAATCAGAGGCAAACATTAACGTGAGAGGGTTCCTCTCTGATATGTTGTGTCTGAACAGAGGAACTAGGCAGGGGTGTCCTCTTTGTTATTTGCATTATATTTAGAGCCATTGGCAAAGAAAATAAGGGACTCAGAAATGAAAGGATATAACTGATATGGTAATCAAGAAAAGTTGGCTTTGAGGACAATATTATTTTGTATCTGACAAAATCATAAAGGGACATCTCAGTGTTGTGTAACATTTTGAGACAGTTTCAAGTCTTTTTGGGATATAAAATTAAATAAGATAAAACAAAGCCTGTAGTTGTAATTTATGTATCCACAGATGAATTGGTTTAGCAATACCCATATTTATGGAGACACAATAAGGTGAAGTATTTAGGATTATGGATCAAAAAGACTTCTGTTATGGTGGCTAAGGATATTTAGGAAGAGACTAAACAAGAGATAATACTAAATTTGAGAAAATGGTTAAACTGTAACAAGAATTATTTAGAGGAATTGACAAATGTTAAAGTACTGCAAAATAGGCGGAATCTCTCAGAACAAGAAAAGGACCAGCTGCAGAATGCCAGACAGAAAATAGGGGATTACCTCAATAATGTGCATGAGTTTAGAAAGATTGCTGTTAAGCAATTGATTTTTGATAATATTTCTGGAGCACAAAAACTTCTAGCACAACTCAAGCAACAAAAAGTGGAAAGGGCAATCACCAAGCTTAGGCAGCCTATAACAAGGAAGATAACAAGAGACCCTCAATAAGTATTAGAAATATTTCAGAAATGTTATGAAAATCTGTATAAAGCAGAGAAATATGGAAATCAAGAAAAGGTACAAATGGAAATGTTTATGGAAGAATTAATATGCCAAAATTAGAGGTATATTAGGCTCAATTACTAACAGTTAGGATAGGCAATCAGAGGAGCTTAGAAAAGATTGGGAAGAGAGACTGGAGAAGCAATTCACAAAGAGACAATGGGAGGATATATGTATATCTCCCAAATATGCAACAAAGTCTAGAAGATTTAGGATCTTTGTCTGGAAGTGTTTACATAAGTATTTATATACCCCAAGTAGACTCCAAAGAATTTTTCCTCAGGTGGATAGCAATTGTTGGAGGTATGATGGGCAAGAAAGAGGAGGCTGGGAACATATTTTTTGGGAGTGTGATGAGCTGACAGACATCTGGGATTCCCTACAGACCACTCTGTCAGAGATGCTGGGTGAGCAGATTGGACTGACCGGGGAGATTATTTTTTTTTAGTTATGCTACAGAATTGGAATTGCCTAGTCATAGTAAAGCTTTGCTGAGTCTAATTGTGGTGGCTGCCAAAAAAGCAATTACCAGAAAATGGAAATCAAAGTCTAGACCAACTTTACTAGAAGTAGTGAATAAAGTAACAGAGATAAAACAACTGGAATTGGGATCTTTAGAAAAGAGATGGAGCAAACTAAATAGGAAAAAATGGGAATTGTGGGAACAATATATGCAGAGTAGGAACAAGGTTTAAGAGGCAGGATTTGAATGAGCCATATAATGCTTAACTGACATCAACTGGATGATTTATAAGTGATGTATAATGTTTACAACTGTAGTCTCTTATTGTTTAATGTGCCTGTTCCAGAAATTATACCCAGAAATCAATTGCATATATTATGGTCAATATAAGCGACAGGAAGGAAAGTGTTTACAAAAAATTGGAAATCAGAACACACTCGCACATTTAGCAGTGAATTTGTTTATTTAGCCAAACTTGGTTGTGATCGAGAAATTTCCACGATAAAACTGAGAACAAAAAATCTGACACCTGAGAAAATTGCTTGGGAGAAATTGAAATTTTTATTAGAGAAATTTTGAATGATTTCCCTTTACATGTAGGCATTGTTATGGACATTATATATAGTTTATTATATTTGTTTGTACATACTTTGTATGATCTTTGACTTTTAAAAAATAAAAACATATCTGAGTAACAAAAAGAAGACATTTGAACTGCAGGCTAGAGACTGCTTTACCTATCAGGGATTGATATCAGAGTACAGACAAAGAGAAAGGGATAGGGGAATTCTAAGTGAAAGACCTTCTATGGTAGAGTTTTTAGTTGAACCTAGAACAGAAGTCTCTGTTAAAAAAGTGATAATTAGTAGACTATATAAACTATTGCATGTTAACTAGAGGAATCAATCAGAGGAGATTAGAAAAGATTAAGAAGAGAGACTGGATAAGCAGTTCACAAAAAAAAAACAAAAAAAAAACAATGGGAGCACAGATATTTGACTCCCCATTATGCAATAAAGTCTAGACGATTTAGGATTTTTGCTTGGAAGTGTTTGCATAGGTATTGGTATACCCCAAGCAGACTCCAAATACTTTTTCCTCAGGTAGATGCTAAATGTTGGAGGTGTGATCAGGAAGAAAGAGTTAACTGGGAACATATGTTTTAGAAATGCAATGAGTTGTCAGACTTTAAAAATTACTTGCAGAGTACTCTGTCAGAAATATTGGATGAGCAAATGCTCGCAACAAAATAATTTTTTTTTGAGCTAGGATACAGGAGCTGAATTGCTAGACATAGTAAAGCCTTGTTAAGTTTAATTCTGGTAGTTGCCAAAAAACAATTGCTAGAAAATGGAAATCAAAGTCTAAATCAACTGTACTTGAAGTATTTAATATTGTAATAGAGACTTTAATTCCAGCAACATTGTCTTCAGTTTCTGTACCCAATATAGAGATGAATGGAATGGTTCATTCTACTGAGATCCTTCAACGCCCCCCCCCTTTTCATTTGAACCAACCAGAGAAAGTAAATGTGAGAAGGCTCAACCAATCCAGAGGTCGAATGAAAGGAAAAGAAGAAAGAGGAGGGGCAAGATAATAGAGTACTGGCTCACAAAAGCAGAGCCGCTCAAAGGTTATGGGCAACAAAACCAACAGACAGTGATAAACTTGTCTGATATTTACATAACCAATGACGATCTAGAATTTTCCGAAACGGATTAACATTCATTCCTTCTGCTATGAACATGGTCATAGAGGCAATCACAGACTTGAAGGTATTTGTTAGATGTCTAAGCTTCAAGCTCATTTTTAAAGATTCTTTGCCCTATACATTGCAAATTTGCAAATAAGCAAGTACCTTTACACCAGTAAATCCCCCCTTATTGAATGCTTTTTCCACTATTTGTAAAAGAGAACTTCATGAGCTTTATGCCTGAAAGGAACTTAAGAAGTAGGATAACTTGAAATCAAATGAACATGAAGCATTTTTGACACTTCAAAATAATAATGAAATTGTATATAAGCATGCTGATAAGGGTGGGGCTGTAGTCATTATGAATAAAGCAGACTATGAAACAGCAATGAAGGAGTATTAAGTGATACTTCTACATTTAATGAAATTAATCCAGGTAATGTTAAGAAATGTATTTCCAACCTGAATCTTGCTATTTATGAATTACAGATTAATGAAGACATTTCTCTAGCTATATTTAATTTATTGCAGTGTCCCATGTCTCACTATACCCATAATTTATGGCCTTCCCAAATTCCATAAATGCTTGCAGAAACTGCCTATGAGGCCAATTGTATCTGGGTATGGGTGGATTACTAAGCCCATCTCAGTGTATCTCCATCATGTACTGAGTACATTTCTTTCTAAACTAAAAAGTTATATCAGGGATGCAGGTGATTTCCTATACCATCTTTATGAATGGCATAGAGTGAATTGTGAACTGAACTTTATTTTTGTTACAATGGATATAAAATCATTGTTTACAGCAATTTCTAGCATTTATGGCATTGACAGTATGAGTTTTTATGTATGCATGGAAATATGTTAGGAAGAGAGATTGAAACCATCTGTGAACTATTGGAATTGGTTTTGAATAATAATATATTTAGGTTTCAGAATGCTATTTTTCACCAAAAAGGCAGGTGTGGCTATGGGTACTCCCATAGTCAACACATATGCAAACATTGCATTTGGACATTGGGAAGAGCAGCTTCATTTATACGGGTCCACCACATTTTATAGAAAATGTAATATTCTATAAGCATTTTGTGGATGATATTTTTTTAATTTGGAAAGGGGACATAGAAGAACCTTTGTCACTTATCTTAACAACAGTACTAACTTTTTGGAGTTCACTGCTCTTCACTCTGAGAATGCTATGAACTACTTGCATGTTAGAATAGAAAGGGAAGGTAATGCCATCACCACATCTATTTATAAAAAAAGGAAGTGCATCCAAATAAATATACTCATAGAACCAGTATGCATGCCGACCATGTGTTTAGGGGTATAACGAAAAGTCAGCTACTACAAGTTAGTAGGTTGAATACTAATAATGAAAAATGTTAACAAGAAATGAATGAGATGATTTTGGATTTTAAAGAAAGAGGCTACAATGCTGACTAGAGGATACGAAAGTAGAGATCTTGAATAAAAAGGATAGTATGGCTAAACCATGCTTTTCTGACAGGAGCTCTAGTTTAGATGATAAAAGTGTCAAGAAGAAATCCGACCATTTACATTATCTAACATATAACAGAAGAACTAAAAATGTCAAAAATAGTCCTTCCAAAAACTGGGGCTTACTGTCTTCAGTACCAGAAATTAGAAATATTATTGGTGATAAACCTAACTTTTTTTATAGGAACTGTGATCATTTGAAAAAAATGTTTACATTATAAAGATTTGAAGCTGGATGAGAACAGACCAATTAAAAGAGTAGAGACATTTCCGTGTTACAACTGTATATGTTGCCTTGATATACTGACAGACAAGTTTATACATCTTCTAACATGGAAGAAGTATGATTTTAAATTATCTGCCACATGTAATACTAATAATATAGTCTATCATGCTACCTGTGTGAAATGCACAGCATTTTATGTAGGTAAAAACAAGAAAAGAAAAAGAACCACACCGTAGTACAAATCTGTTAATGGAAGATTAAGCGCTTTTCATTTATTACAATGAATAAACTTCTTCAGATCAGTTAAAAACAGGAAATCACAGTTTAAATACTTACTTAATGAATTTGAAAATCAATTACATACTTAAAGTGATAACACCATTCCTACTTAAAAGCACAACCAAATCAAAAACTGTTTAAAAAGAACCCGTAGTGAGCAGACATTATGAAAGCATTGATCCCAGTATCTAACCTACTACAATGAGTTCTAAGTAGGCTATAATAGGTAAATAAATAAAGAAAATGAATAATAGAGAATAAAAAAATGATGAATGAAAAATGTAATAAATAACGTTAACTAACTATTATACCATGACCCCCCCAAAACGTGCACGCTGATTGGCCATTGTAAATTGAGTTATACTAATGGAAAAAGGTCCGGTCGCCCGGACTTTTTTCCATTAGTATAACTCGTTTTTTTAAAACACTGTCTCGCTATGTTAAATGGGTTTAACATAGCGAGACAGCTTTAAAATAAGCAACGGAGATCTCCGTTGCTTATTTTAAAGCTGTCTCGCTATGTTAAACCCATTTAACATAGTGAGACAGTGTTTTAAAAAAAAGCAACGGAGAAAGCAAGATCTCCGTTGCTTTTTTTAGTGTTTCGCTATGTTAAATGAGTTTAACATAGCGAGACAATTTTAAAATAAGCAACGGACATCAGAACTGCCGCGGATGCCAGACATCTGCGGAAGGGCAGCAAACAGGCATTATACTATGCCATTATTTAAGAAAAGTAATAGTTTCTTTTCTTAAATAATGTCATGGTATAATAGCAATAACCCACTTCTGGGTGTGGGTAATGCTAAATTTACCCACGGTTGGCTTTGTTTGGTCCCGAGGGCGAACCACACCCAGGCGTGGGTTATTGCTATAATAATCAAGACTGACAATACATGCATTTAACTAAATTAGTACACTAGAGTACATAACATGGTACTAACAATGTACCAAACAGCTCAATATAATAAAGTACAAAACACAATAAATTCGCACTATAAAAACAAAATTACTCAACAACGAAGCATAGCTTAATTATAGTGCTGTGTTGAAACTTATACTGCCTACCTACAGAGACTCCTAAGTTTAAGGACACTACTAAGAGAACAATTCTCGAGTCCTGGTGCACTATATGCATTTAGTCTAATTTGCCACTCCAACTCACGCTCTTCTAGCTTACTTGGGAGTGGAACACCCCTAAAATCTTGTGAAATTTGATCAATAATCATGAATTTAAATGAATGATTAAAAGACAGTGAAATATGCTTAGCTAAAGCATTATCTGGTTTCTGCTTCCTAATCACATAGATATGTTCATATATGCGCTCACGTAGGCGTCGGTCAGTTTTTCTTCTTTTCTTGTTTTTAGTAGTTTGTATTTGCCTGTGTTTCTTGCCAGTTTGTCTGATGGCATTAGAGAAAGATTCCCACACTCCGAGTACCTCCCTGGATGATATTCCTGAAGTCTTTTTGAATGCTGCTAACAATGAACATTCAACCGGTACTCCTTTTGAACCAAGTAGTAACAACCATATCCTTACTTCTTTGATGGCATGACTAGATCTACTCCTGGGTCGGATGGACAATCTCGAACGGCAAGTGATGACTACCAAGCATCCTTCATCTGATTTGGCCACCCCGACCTGTTTGATTACACCGCCAGCTCCGAATGGAGAACCGCTTCAATTCTCAGCAGCAGCAGAAGCACCAGTGAACCAACGGCCACTTAGTGTCGAGACAGGACCAACAGAATGTGGAGTTAATGAGTCCGACAACTTACAGGCCACCAACCAGTCTAATATTGAGTGTGGGCAGAGGTGTATGACAGTCTTAGAAATTCCTATGGTTCCTAACTATCAGCGGGAGAAGTCTAACAACATTTGCTCGGATCCAGGGACCCGTTCGAGTGTTACAGGGGCAACCAGTATACCAGATATTAACTACTGGTTGACGGACAATTTTTCGTTCACTCCGGCACCAGACCAACTACTTTCAACGAATACTGGCTTCCAAGGTGAGCACACTAATATTTCTACTCACCTTAAAAATTTTGATAACATCTTGGTGAAGCTGAAAAAGACTCAATTAGAAATATCTTACTTTCAAGAATGCCTTAGACTCAAGATAGTCCCGAAGGGTCTTCGGCATCACCAATATCCTACTGGTCTGACTGCAAATTCACAGTTTCATATAGATCTCCTTGCCTTGTTTGACCGGCAAGCTTTAGAGCTTCTTAATTTAATGATAAAACATTATACTATCTTGGTAGAATCTCTGAGTAAACAAGTGGCTGAATTAAACGCAATAATTAAGCTAGACTCATAGTTTGTTCGTTATAAATATGATTATAACAGGGTTTTTTCAAGCATAGAGCAGTACCTTGGCAAATTAAAAAATAACAAAATTAGGAAGATTCATAGAGACTTGAAGGCATACAAAGATGAAACAGCATATCCAAAACCCTCATTTGCACAAGTCTGGCAGCCTTCTAACAGACATGCCAAACTTGCCCACTCTAACAATGGTGAACTATCTTCAAACACGAATTCAGCCCAGGTAATCTATGTCCCGGGCACTGTCAATGACTGTATCAATGCTTCATCTGACTTGGATATTGTTTCATTTGATAATCATAAAAAATCTGGTCTTTATAATTTAAGGTCTAATGACCCTAATTTTTTAGGAACAAAGCCAAAACAACAGGTGGGTTTTTCCAACCAGAAGAACAAACAGAAACAGAGACAGTAGCGCCAGATGAACTTAGTGTGGACAGTCCACTGAGTGACTGCGTTGATGCAGACATTGTCCCTATAGGCAGCTCTGTTAATCGACATCGGGATATTTGTTCAACAGTTGATTTAGACATTTCTGATGTTCCTGTATTCAGTCATTAAAGTACAGCTAACATTCCTGTTATACTCACGAATGACCAGGGTGATTTCAATGTTTACAATTTTTCAACTGTGAATGTTTCTTGTGAACTTGTTGAGTTACTTTCCAAAGGTTACACTTATGTACCAGCGCAAAAAGCAGATTTGGTAAAAACAATCATCGATTTGTAATTATATGTTAGGAAGCTTAATTTGAATTTGATGTTCGGAGGTTCTTACTCTTCCGACGTCAATACTTTCAGGATTCCTAGCACTTATAACCCTCTGCTCCATCCCCTCTTACAGATGTTTGAATTGGTTTGCGAATTAGACATCCACCACAAATTCACTAAAACACTACATTATTCAAACAAAAAAGAAATGGAAACTATTAATTTGATTAAACTTCAAAGTATTAGATTTTGCAAACCTGACAAGGGAGGGGGTCTCGTGCTATTTGATGAGACCAATTATCAAAATAGGATGATTAGTTTATTGGATAGCCCTTCATACTCCATTAGCTCCCGCTCTGAAGTAAATAGGGCTTACACCAACATCAAGGAACACATAGAAGAGATGTTTATTGAGGGTAGAATAACGCAACATATCTACAACTACCTATCTACTCCATTTCTGAGATTTCCTTGCTTGTTTGGCATCCCTAAAATCCACAAGGATGTCCACAACCCACCCATGAGAACACTCGTAGACGGTCGTGGCTCCCCCACCTACCCATGTGCTAGAGTTGTGGATGATATCTTACAGAAATACCTGGTCAACTTCCCTCAAATTTGTAAGGACTCTTGGTCCTTTTTGGGTAAAATTAACAACTTAGTCTTTAATGCAAGGTACAGTTTCCTTACCATTGATGTTAAGGACTTGTACACTTGCATTCCTCAAGACTTAGCGGTTGAATGGGTGGAACTATTACTTAGGTCCAATGGTGGTAGTACGAATGACGTGGAGTTGGTTCATGAACTGTTGGATTTAGTCTTGAATAATAACTTTTTCACATTTGGTAACAATTTTTATTTACAGAAAACTGGAGTAGCCATGGGTTCCCCTTGTGGGGCTAATGTCGCAAATCTAGTCATGGCCCATTGGGAACACGATCATGTATTTCGTAATTGTTCATTTAAAGATCAGATGATTTTTTACACTCATTACTTGGACGATATTTTCATCTTATTAGATGGCGACCTACCCATGAGCGAAGCATTAGTGGATTATTTCAATTCAACTACACAATTTTTGAAATTCACTGCTATTTTTCATACAAGTGTTATTTCGTATTTGGATATTTCACTTTCTAAAGATCTTGTTTTTCAGAAATACCTAGCCAACATTTTTAGGAAAGTTACGTACTCCAATTCTTTTCTGCACTACTCTAGTTGTCACCCTATCCATCATAAGCGAGCGATTGTTAAAGGCCAGTTAGTGAGGGCAGCCCATATCATTACATTAGACAGTGAGTTTGTTAATGAATGTGGCCACCTAAGGAATATGTTCTTATATCGAGGCTACCCGGATGAAATGCTTGATGCTATTATAGAAGAAGTTTCAATTAAGCGCCGATCTCACTACTATGAACCAATTCTGAATGTTAATTCGGCTCATACTAATAATTTTGTATCACCGAGCACAGGCTCGGAGATCAAACATTTGAATAAGTCCTCACCTGACAGCCTTGGGGTCTCATTTATAACTACTTACAGTCTAAATAGTAATGACTGTGTTCAGATACTATGCAAAAATTGGGAGTTATTCAAAAATGACAATATTATTTATCAAAAACTTGGCAACCACTCCTTTGTTATTTATAGAAAGGCTCGAAATCTCAAAACCCTTCTAGAATGGCAAAATGGTTATAAGCCCTTGACAGTTGGAATGTTTAAATGTTAAGCATGTAACTATTGTCAATATATTTTAGAATCCAATAGATTTAAAGTGCATGATCATGAATTTAAATTGAATATTTGAGCCTATTGTAACTCAAGTTCGGTGATCTACATAGCCATGTGTCAAACCTGACCGGCTTTTTATGTGGGCAAAACTGACCGATGCCTACGTGAGCGCATATATGAACATATCTATGCAATTAGGAAACAGAAACCAGATAATGCTTTAGCTAAGCATATTTCACTGTCTTTTAATCATTCATTTAAATTCATGATTATTGATCAAATTTCACAAGATTTTAGGGGTGTTCCACTCCCAATTAAGCTATAAGAGCGTGAGTTGGAGTGGCAAATTAGACTAAATGCATATAGTGCACCAGGACTCAATGAGAATTGTTCTCTTAGTAGTGTCCTTAAACTTAGGAGTCTCTGTAGGCAGGCAGTATAAGTTTCAACACAGCACTATGATTAAGCTATGCTTCGTTGTTGAGTAATTTTGTTTTTATAGTGCTAATTTATTGTGTTTTGTACTTTATTATATTGAGCTGTTTGGTACATTGTTAGTACCATGTTATGTACTCTAGTGTACTAATTTAGTTAAATGCATGTAATGTCAGTCTTGATTATTAGTTAGTTAACGTTATTTATTACATTTTTCATTCATCATTTTTTTATTCTCTACTATTCATTTTCTTTATTTATTTACTTATTATAGGCTACTTAGAACTCATTGTAGTAGGTTAGATACTGGGATCAATGCTTTCATAATGTCTGCTCACTACGGGTTCTTTTTAAACAGTTTTTGATTTGGTTGTGCTTTTAAGTAGGAACAGTGTTATCACTTTAAGTATGTAATTGATTTTCAAATTTATTAAGTGAGTATTTAAACTGTGATTTCCTGTTTTTAACTGATCTGAAGAAGTTTATTCATTGTAATAAACGAAAAGCGCTTAATCTTCCATTAACAGATTTGTACTACGGAGTGGTTCTTTTTCTTTTCTTGTTTTTAGTAGTTTGTATTTGCCTGTGTTTCTTGCCATTTTATGTAGGTACATTAACATGTAGACTTAAGGATAGAATTATTGAACATAAATCTGACAGAAGGAAGGTGAGCACAAATACTCTTGTTAAATATCTTGGAAGATGCAGGTCCTGAACATATATTCAAATTCCGTGCTGTACATATTATTAATAATGTTCTAGAGATGAGTGAGCGTGACTGGATTACATTACTTCAGGCAGTTGTTAAACCTGGAGTTAATGCAAGTGTAAGTCTTAAGCCAGTGCTGAAAAGGAAGCACATGGTCATAAGAAAATAATCAGAATATTTCTTTTTTTAGGTTTTAAATGGATTCTTTTATATATGAACGCATATGTTTTCATATTTTTTGTATATGGTATGCATTAATATTTTAGATATTATTGGATGTTTTTTATATCTAAAATGGTATATACCTTTAAGGAAAATATACTTATTTATTGAGCTGTGTCATCTGATTTTATAGTGGGTATATCTAAAGTAAGATTAGAATTTTGCTTTACACACTAAAGCAGGACGTAGATCTGAAAGCTTTGTGATTTATTAAAGTCTTCCTGGAGTGCTATTCCTGTGCGTCAAGAGTTTCCATCAACTGCATTTTGTTCTTATTTGGATTTTTTGTGGTCACAGTGAAGGTTCACCTTAGTGCTAGTCCTTTCTACTACTTGTAAAGTGTAAATTGCTAAAAGACTCTGTTGCCTTGTATTTCCTTCGACTGCTTGCTGAGATTTTCCTAAAAATATGCTAATAACTTGCTTAAATTCCTTAAATTCTTATTCAATTACAATCATTACCTCCTCTTACATGGTGATATACATCCTAACCCTGGCCCCTACACTAAGACCAATCCAAACACAAATAGACATACTCTATCTATACCTCCACCTTGTATTAAAACATCTAACCCTCTTCTAATAGCTCACCTTAATATTAGAAGCATAAATAATAAAGTACATCATATCCATGCACTATTAAACTTGCATTCATTTGACATTTTATGTCTTACTGAAACATGGTTAAAACCCTCCACTCAGGACCAGGAAATTACCCCCCCTGGCTACAACATACTCAGAAATGACTGCAAAACTAGGAAAGGTGGTGGTATAGCCATCTTCTACAAAAATAATCTCCAACTTTCCCTCCATAATGAACTTTCACTATCAGACCCTAAAGCTGAATCCTTATCTACCAAACTCCAGATCAACAATAACAAAGCTATTTATCTAATTTGTATGTATCTTCCCCCTGGTAATAATACTCAGACCCTAGAAAACTTACTCAGTTCAACATCCAACCAACAACCCCAGGAAACCATAATACTAGGTGACTTTAACATTGACTGGATAACCTGCTCTAACCAAAACCCAACGAACCATATTAATCTCTATGGTGTCTCACAATTAATTACAACTCCTACTAGAACCCATAAACAAAATAGAAAAGAAACCACTCTTGATTGGATACTCACTAATAACCACCCCAGCATCTACACCCCAGGAACCCTTCCTGATTGTATCAGTGATCATATGCTTACATATGTCATAAGACAAAAAGTGAATATTCCACATACTCATAAACTAAAAACATCCCGCTCAAAAAAGTGTTTTAACCTTGATAACTTTCTTACAGAATCGCAAGCATGTAACTGGTCACCACTAACTTACCTTGAACTTAATAAAGCAGTAACCTACTTTAATACAAACTTTCTTCAAATCCTTGACCATCATGCCCCTTATCACACTACTAGAATAAGAACCAAACCTGCCCCATGGCTGTCTAAGCAAACAAAAGATAAAATGGTCCTTAGAAATAAAATCTGGACCAAATGGAGAGCCAGTAGATGCCCATCAGATCATCTCCTTTTAAACAATTAAGGAATGCCACCAAAGAGATACTGTTAAAGATAAAAGGATTATTATCTTCACCTTCAACAAGGTAGTCAAAATTCCCTCAAAAATTCTGGGCAAGCATTAATAAACTTCTTAAACCTGGACATTCACCGACTCCTACTCCTACAGGCTTTCACCCCAACAATGCTACACAGATCCCTGATGCCTTTAACAACTATTTTACAGAAGCCATTAAATCCCTAGCTAACTCATTACCTATACCATCTGTAACCTTACCAAAAATCTCTTCTCCCTCATCTAGTGACTTCCAAATCCAACCCGTTGCCACATCCCTTATTTATAGGCTTCTTAAGAAACTCAAACCATGCACCCCATCTGCTGACCAACTCCCATCTGAATACCTACAAATAGCTGCTAAAGCTATCCAATATCCGGTATCTATACTGATAAATAGGACTATCACTGAAGGAACAATCCCCACCTTATGGAAAATATCTCATATAATTCCCCTACATAAAGGAGGCTCATCAAATGAACTCTCAAATTTTCGCCCTATTGCCTTACTTTCCCCATTAGCCAAGATAATGGAAAGATGTATTCTCAAACAAATGCTTAGCTACCTTCTACAAAACAAACTTCTAGCTAACTGTCAACATGGATTTAGGCCTTTCCACAGTACTACAACTGCCCTCCTTTCCTTCGCTGACTCCATAAATAAAAATAGGAACAATAATTCTTTCTCCTCAGCACATTTCATAGATCTTTCTAAAGCCTTTGATATGGTTAACCACAATATACTTTTGGACAAACTAAACCTTTTTTCTCTCAGCCCACACTCTTTACAGTGGTTTAAGAGCTATCTCCACAACAGGCAACAAGCAGTCCTTTGGGAGAACAACCTATCTTCCCTACTCTCAGTAAATATTGGTGTTCCACAAGGATCTATCCTAGGTCCCCTTCTTTTTCCTTATTTAGCAACGACCTATATCTGAATATACCACAAGCCACCTGCATTCAATATGCTGATGACTCAACGCTAATCTGCACTGCAAAAAATATTTCCTCCCTCCAGTCCCTGACCCAAACAGTCTTCCAAAATGTGGAAAATTGGTTTTGCAACACTGCCTCCTACTTAACCCCAAAAACTAAACTTCTCCTCTTTACTCCTACCCAAAATCTCCCACTCCTCTCTTCACTATCTCTTCAAATAATGCAACCTGTATTAACCCTGACAAGACCACGCGACTGCTAGGTGTAACTATTGATAACCATCTCAATTATGATGAACACATTAACACCACTGTTAAAAATGTCAACAAAAAATTGGGACACTCTACAGAATTACACCTTTTCTTACCCTGAAACTAGAAAGACCATTGCACAGACACACCTGATCTCCACCCTCTTTTATGCCTCACCCATCTATACCAACTTATCCAAAAGTAACACTACCAAACTCTCCATCTGCTACAATAGTATAGCCAGATTCATTACTGCTACTCCCCTAAGAACTCATCATTGTCTTAATCTCAAACAACTAGATTGGTTAGAGCTAAATAACCAGTTATTCTATCAACAACTACTTATCATTCATAAGACCCTTCACTACCCTGAGGCTACCCCCAGCCTTTCAAAATGATTATACCATATAGAAACCTAGCCACACTCCGTTCTGCAAATCAACTACTAGTATCACTACCTAAATCAAATAATAAAGCTGGTGATTCATTACTTGCAAACTCAATAGGGAAAATCTGGAATCAACTCCCTCAAGAAATAACTAATCTAACCTCTACCTCTCTTTTCAAAAAACACATTAAAGAACATCTCAAAACAAAATGGATATGCCCATGTGCTAATCCTGACTAAAATAATATCCACACTCTCCCAGTTCTTCCACCCTACCCCTCCTGACTTAACTCCTCTATAAACTTTCAGGAGTTTTGAGAGTTATTATCTAAGAATTGGGCTTTTTACCAGTTACGTTTGTTCTGTCTGTATACTGTGTTACTGTTACGTCTTTTATATAGTCTAATATAGTTGTATATAGTATAAGTTTATTTCCTATTATTAGTATTTGTTTTGTATTTGAAACATTTTTTCTTTTTTCTACCTTATATTTTGACTAATATTATGCCTAACGTGATAAATTGTTGTGTATTTACCTGTAATGGAGCTTTTCTCCCCGGGCCTCTACTGAAAACGGATATTGTGTCCAGTTGGACTAGCCCGGTCAACAAATGTAAAATAAATAATAAATAAATAAATAATATTGGCACAATACACACAACTGTATAAACTATGCTCTTCTCGTAGAAAAAAATAACATTTAAAAAAGAAATACTTAAAGAGGAATCTGACATCCACAAGAGAACTTGGTATGTTTATTAAGTACAGATTTCACTAAAAATAAGGCACATTCTTACCATATTAATTGATAGAGAAGAGTACCCTTTTCGGAAGAGCTATGGTTGAACTAATCCTTGCCTTATTCCAATTCAGCACTCTCACTCCAGGGCTCTTGTGAACTCTGTGATGGCATGTCATATGCCACAGAAAAGTGATCCTAGCTCTTGAGCTCATCAGTTCCTCCCAATCCCAGAGAAAGTACACTTCCAGAAAAATCTGGAAAAAGTAATAAAGAAGACCTGATACCAATAATGTCTACAAATGACATGAAAAAAAAAAAATATATATATATATATATATATATATATATATATATATATATATATATATATATATATATAAATACACACACACACACACACACACACACACACACACACACACACACACACACACAACATGAGTTTTAGGGCTTTTTAGCAGTATTCACTGAAAGGAGGAGCTGACTAAGCACAGATCCCCTTAAAAAGAGCCCCCTCATAGATTAACTGATAAGGTTAAGAATGCATATGCATATATCTAACATCAAGGCCATTGTTTGATTTAGGTTATATCTAAAAAATATGTAAACTAGACACAAAGTACAGGAGTCAGAATTAGAAATAATGACCTGAGATACTTCTGCATGAACATACAGTACCATTGTATTTGTTATTCACTGGGTCATTTACATATGGGAAGATTTCCCAAGACAGGATACATGAATTTGTTAAACCCATCTTTAAGAGAATGGGAAATAGGACAAACACAGAGTCACATAGACCCATAAGTTTGCCTTATTGCTTAGGAAAATAATGGAAAAAGTTATTGTGGAGAAATTGTCAGAATCGGAAAGGTTGGGACTTTAAACCATATATCATCATCCGTATGTTGAAAATAGATCTATTAGTACCTGTAATACTATGATCTATAATAATATAACAACAGCTATAAATTAAAAATTGTGCTGTGATGTAATTCATATAAACTTAACTTTGGCATTTAATAGGGTCATACACAAAACACTGATAAATGAATAAGAACAACTAAACTTTCAACATGGGCTGTTTCTTGATTGACCACTGAACTGCCAGAGTCCATTGAATTACTTCCATGTGCTGGTGGCTTCTGGTGGGATAAAAGTTCCTGGGCTTCTTGGTGAAGTGATGTATCTCTTATATGAAGGAACTTTCCTATCTGAAGTTTTGTGTCCAGAAGTGCTCCGATGAACTCTAGTGACTCAACTTGGTGTGGCTTGACTTTATTAAATTCACTGTAATCCTCAAGTCTGTACACAGTTAGAGTAAGGAGTCCCTAGCTTAAATGAGTATATTCCTGGTGGGGGTGGTGATAAGCCATTCATCCAAATATGGGAATACTCGGAAACCCTGCAGTCATAACTGAGCTGCCAATACTGCCATGCACTTGGTAAACACACAAGGGCTGTGGAGAGACCAAAGGGCAGAGCTCTGAACTGAAAATGATTTTCTCCCAGACAGAAATGAAGGTACTTCCTGCAGCATCTGTCCATATTTGCATGCTGAAGATCTAATGAGCACATCTAGTCATTCTTCCTCATTTATTTATTTATTTACATTTGTTTACCTGGAAATTCCGACTGGATGCAGGTCCTTTTTCAGCGGATGCCCAGGGAGAAAAGCTCCACATCATGTACATGATAAATAGAGATACAAAGTTGCAGCAATAGTAAACAACATTACAGGTTGTTGGCTTTAATACAATAACAAGATACTGATTATCAACAGTATATACAGTAAATGTTGCAAGTTAAGACAGTTTCTTGTTGTTTATAATATTAGTAGCAAAGTTATCAGAGAAGATTTTAAAGTATGTAAAGACATCTAGCTAATTCTGACTGTGGTTAGTAGTGGAGGTAGTACAGTTGGGTTAAGAGTGTAGGTGGGGGGTAAGGGTGGGGGTGTTAGTCTGGGTTCGAACAAAGACAAAGCTAGTGCAAATGTAAGTGGAATTTGAGCACAGTCTTGAAAAGGCTGCTGGAAGGTAGAGTCGTTACAGAGTATGGAAGATTGTTCCAAAGTTTAGATATGGTACATGAAAATATGGCTTCTCCTGATGAATTTTTGGGTTTGATAACAGTGAGTTGATTTTTGTTGCTTGATCTTAGGGCCCTAGTGGAGTGATAGGGTTGGAGAAGTATTTGAAGGGAAGGGATGTTATGGGGGTGGTTAATAAGTTTATGAGCAAGGGTGAGTTGATTAAAGTGAAGGAGTTGTGGGAGTTCTAGCCAGTTTAGTTCTTTAAGGGTTATACAATGATGGCTGCAGTAGGAGGTTCCAGTGGCAAATTTAGCAATTTTATTGTAACAAGCATCCAGCTTGTGTAGGTCTGTCTGTTTAAGGTTGGTAAGTATGGGGGATGCATAGAGTAGGGTGGAGATTAGCTGGGAATTGGCTATGGAGATTCTAGCTGCCTTGGTTAGGAATCGGTGGCTTTAATGTAGTTTCTTGTGAACTTTTTTTATTGTGAAAGATATGTGGGTGTCAAATCTAAGTTTGTTGTCTATTTCCACACCAAGTAATTTTGCATGTTCTGATGGAGAAATTATGGTATTGTCTTTGGTGAGAATGTTGAAGTGGGGGGGGGTGTTTTGGGTGGCTTTGGAAGGTTGGAACAGGAGAAGTTTTGTCTTACTTGGGTTGAGTAGGAGCTGAGCATTGGATAGCCAGCTTTCTACAGAAGAGAATAATTCCTGTGTGATTTTTTGTAGTTCTGGTAGAGTGGGGGCAGAGCAGATGAGAGTAGAGTCATCTGCATACTGTATAAGAGATGATTGTGTGGTGGCAGTATGTAGGTTGTTAGTTTAAAGTGAGAATAGCAGAGGGCCAAGGATAGACTCTTGGGGAACTCCGAGAGTAACTGGGAGGTGAGGTGATAGGTTATCATCCCAGATTACTGATTGCTGGCATCTGTGTAGATTGCTGTGGAACCAGTTCCAGGCTGATTGTGAGAAGGAGAGGTTGGGGAGAGTAGAGAGTAGTACCTCATGAGATACCATGTCAAAGGCCTTTGAGAGAGCTAGAAATATGGCAGTAGAGAAGAAGCCTTGTTTTTGTGATGAAGTATAGTGTCGGTGAAGAAGAGCAGAGCGGAGGCAGTGCTGTGACATGGCCTGAAACCATGTTGGGTTTTGGAGAGGAGATTATTAGCTAGGAGGGAGTTGGAGACCTGGGTGTTGATACATTTTTCAAGTATCTTGGAGAGAGGGGAGAGGATAGCAATGGGGCAGTAATTGGAGAGGTCAGTGGAGGGGGTGCCTTTGTGGTGGGGAATGATGTGGGATATTTTCCATATCGAGGGAACATAGCCTTCTGTTATGGAATGGTTGATCAGAATTTAAATTGGGTAGGCTAGTGTATCAGCTGCAGTTTTCAAGTATTCAGAGGGGAGGTTGTCAGCTGCGAGTTTGGTGGGTTTAAGTTTTGACAATAGTCTTTTTATGTTGGAGGTAGGTACTGAGGTGAAGAGAAAAGAGGAGTGGGGGTTTAGGGTTAGGAGTTGGGGGGGCTGTTGTAGGGAAGTGTTTGTTTAGAGATGTTATAGTTTCAGTGAAGTGTTTGTTGTAGGATTCAGCAATACTGCTGGAGGAGGGGGAATGGATGGCTGGGGGGTATCAACCTTCCCTGGGTGGAGGATAATGTTAATAGTGGACCAGAATTGCTTAGGGTTGTGGTTGGTAGAGTTTGGGGTGGATTTATAGTAGAGGGATTTGTCTAATTTTATTTGCTTTTTGGCTTTATTGCTCAGTTCAAGGAATGATTGCCTGAGTTATTTTGTCTTAGTCGCCAGTGCTCCCAGGCCTTATCTCTGGATTTCATTAGGGTTCTGGTGGTCTTTTGTAACCATGGGGTATGTGTGAAACTGACTTTGGCATTTCTTACAGGAGCATGGGTGTTTAGGGTGGAGAGGAAGGTACTGTTGAAAAAGTGGACAGCTTCATCTAGGTTGAGGTATTTTATTGGTGACCAGTTAATTTTTTGCAGGGAGGAGATGAAGGAGTTGAGGTTGAAGTTGGACTTGTTCTGTATTTGCCTGTGGATAATGGGCTTGAGACTGTTTGTGTGGTGCTGAATTAGGAACATGGGGGAGTGGTCACTAAGACTGTCAGGTGAGCAGCCTGCTAGGTAAGAGTGAGGAGCTTTGTTGACTAGGATCCAGTCAAGTAAGGTATAATTGTTAGGGTTTTTGTTGATTTGAGTAGGGGATTGAATGAGTTAAATGAACCTATAGAGATTAAGGTGAATGGTTAGGAGATTGTTATTACAGGATAGCCAGTTCATGTTAAAGTCACTGAGAATGATGGTTTCCTGGGGTAGAGATAGAGTAGCTCAGCTCAAGAGATTTTCTAGGGGTGTAATATTTTGCCCTGGTGGGAAATAGCATCCTATGATATTGATTGCTTTGTTTGAGTTTAGTCTGAGATTGGCATGAAGGATTTCTTCATTGTTGTGGTTAGGGGCAGATGTGTTCAGGAGCTGAATACTGAGGTGGTGTTTAAATATCAATGCTACACCACCTCCTTTTTTGGACACTCTGTCTATGCAAAGGATGTTGTATTCAGCAGGAAGTATTCCTCACTTTTGATGTGAGGTTTGAGCCAGGTTTCAGTTAGGAAGAGAATATCTGTGGAATATATGCTTATGCTGGCATGTAGTTATTGGATTTTGTTGCATATGCTTCTGATGTTTAGGGACATTATAAGTAGGTCTGTTGTTTTTTTGTTGGCTAGGAGTTGAGTTGTGGGGGGGGGGTGCTGCTTGGACTAGGGTTTGTGGTTGGGTTGGATTTGGGAGGACCAGGGTTTGGATGGATGTCTCTAGCGAGGGCTAGTTTATCGAGGGTGTTTAGGATATGTTTTATATACATAGTAAATTGCTTATGTTATATCTTAGGGATATTTTATTTTTGATTGTGTTAGGTGTTTGGGTAATGGAGTGTGTGTGTATTGGGAGGATGTTTTTGGTGGTAGGGGTTGTGCAGTTATAGTGTAAATGTTTGAGGGAGGGTGTTTAGAGAGTACAGTGGAAGTTGTTGGAGCATGTGACTGTGGAGCCTTGGTAGGATGTAATGTGAGCTAGAACTACGAAGGTTAGGATTGTTATTATATTAGGTAGTAGCATGATTGTGTTTGATGTAGGGGAGGGGTGACTAGTGGTGTAGCCTAATTGGTGGTAATTAGGGGTGGGGTTAAGGCTAAGAATAAATGTAGAGGTACTGGGGGGCAGGGAAGGGAGCAAAGTGAGCGTAGTGACCGGAGCAGGCTAAAACATCCCAGGCTAAAGATTGCAGGGTAAGTGTCTAAATAGCCAAATTGTTAGGACTTATTAGAATTTAGTAGGGAAAAAACAATCTATAAACTTGATTTCAGCTGTGTCCTTTCTGGGTAGATACCTAGTTTGAAACAGACAAAAAGTGGCAGTTTAAGTACCTTTTTGCCTCTATTTTACAAATGGGCAATTCCAGTGTATCTGCTGGGTTACCCTTTTTTTTTGCCTAGTGCTTTATCTTGGTTTACTGATAACTAAAAAGAAAAAGTTTAACTGGGGAATGTATTTACAGCTGATGGGGGTGGGGAGCAGCTGCTGTCCCCAGCCATGGGTAGAGCCAGCTATTTCTGCTTTAAACCAGGTACTTTCTACAGTAGCAGGCTAAGAGGGAAATGCAGCTAGACACCTACAGTAGCTTATTTTCTTTTTAAAGCCCTTGAGTCCTTGTGGCTGGTTTCTTCACTGCAGATGTGGTCAATGGCCAAGGATTCAGTAAGTGGGGGACTGAGAGAGAACCCGTTCGCAGGGACTGTGGTCACCAAATGAAAAGATGGAGGCAAAAAGAATTATTACGTCAAGGTGTCTGAAAGGGGAATGAGAGAGAAGTGCTGTAAAAAGTAACTGAAATAATAAGTTATCACCCAGGCAGGAAGGGTATTGGGTTTGAGTAGCAGCACATTATACTATTTACACAGGTACAAAGTGTTTAGTAAAAAAGGCTCAGGCAACTGTTATGCATTCACATATGAAGACCTTGACATAAAAAAAGCACCTTACGTTTGTTATAGTACCGGATAACTTAGGTAGCCCATGAATTTAAAGAGACAGTTCTATCACAGATATAGCAGTAGTAAACTATCACAGCAATTATATATAACAGTACTTAAATATTGCAACACAGACATTTACGTATCTACATTGCTATAATATTTCTCATGGTACAGCAGTTAAAAGAACTAAGGATCGCTCTGACTTGGCAGCAAAACAAGACTTTTAGCCGTAATATGGTGTTCTGTATTTAACTTATGCTTTCCTTCAAACTGAATCACAGAACACTTAGACTGCTTAGCATCTATTTTAACTAAAACTATGTACTAAACAAAAGTGATGAGGAGTAGCAACCCATTTTGATACTATAGCATCTGTAAGTGCTAGTAGCACAAAGCACACTAAGCACCATGTCAGACTGGAAAATGATACATTGTAACACTTTGTCTACAACTTGCATAAATAGGAGACCAGTTCTGCAACAGTAGCAGTGCTGACAGTAACAAAACAATATAACAATTGAGTTTGTAGAGACCTTAGCTGCAATATAAAAAGTAAAGCTCAAACACTTACAATGAGATACACATGAACTGAGGGGAATGGGCAGCCTCTGTGAGTAAGCCAAGATGGCTCCAGGGGTTTAAAAAAAGTTTGCTGGGACAACATTAGAGGAGGGGGAGTGGTCACAGGTAATGTGAAGTAGTTAGTTCTTGTAGAAAATCACACTCAGGAGAAATTGAGCAGCAAATGCTGCAAAAAACAATCTATAGACCTGATTTCAGCTGTGTTCTTTCTGGGTAAATATTTAGTTTGAAGCAGACAAAAAGTGGCAGTTTAAACCCCCCAGGCTAAAGATTGCAGGGTAACCCGTTCGCTGGGACTGTGGTCAAGCAACTTATTTTCTTTTTAAAGCCCTTGAGTACTTGTGGCTGGTTTCTTCACTGCAGATGTGGTCAATGGCCAAGTATTCAGCAAGTGGTGGACTGAGAGAAAATCCGTTTACAGGGACTGTGGTCAAATAACTTATTTTCTTTTTAAAGCCCTTGAGTCCTTGTAGCTGGTTTCTTCACTGCAGATGTGGTCAATGGTCAAGGATTCAGCAAGTGGGGGACTGAGAGAGAACCCGTTCGCAGGGACTGTGGTCAAGTAACTCATTTTCTTTTTAAAGCCCTTGAGTGCTTGTGGCTGGTTTCTTCACTGCAGATGCAGTCAATGGCCAAGGATTCAGCCAGTGGGGGACTGAGAGAGAACCCGTTCGCAGGGACTGTGGTCAAGTAACTTATAGGGAAGAATTGAATGAAGAGTGACATCTGGAATTTTGTTTGATTCAAAACTTGTTCAAGTGGCTTAGCTCCAGAAATTGGCCTTAGGTCCCCATTCTTCTTTGACAGTAAAAAGAATCTTGAGTAAATACTGAAAACTGAAAACTAATGACCACTAAAAAAACTAATAAAACACAATCCTGGAAGTAGCACGGCAGCTGGAGTTGTAGAAGAAACTATTTAATTAGATTAAGCGCTTTCTGTCAGATTGTAACATGTGACTTCATCAGAATCAAACACTCTAATTACAAACCTAGAATAAATACCTTACACAATGCATCATGTGACTACTTAAAACCGATCTTAAAAAGACAGACAATGACAATTCTACCCACTGAATTAAAAGGTGATTTTAATAATCACCATCAATAATAATAAATACAGGTAAAAAAATATAAAAATTTATAAAAATCTTTTGCTTATAATGATCCCCTTTTATAATCAAGACACAAAATTTTTTTTTAAACAAAATAAGACCGTAATCCTAACATATTAGCAATGGATGCATGTTCATTCAGGCCAGGGAAAACTGTAGCATTTAACCTAAGCTGCCACCACAGCTCACGCATTTCAATGAAGCCTTCCCCCTCTTCTACTCTCGTGTACAATGTCTATCACAGAAAATTTAAACTGATGATCCTGAAACTGTAATGTGGATTTATATAAAGAACTGTTCTCATTTTTGTTTCTTATATCCAAAAGATGTTTAGAAATTCAGTCTTTCAAAAGCCTCTTAGTTTTATCTATATAGAAAATTGTGTATTGCTGACATATGGCTACATAAATCACGCAGACACAATTTCAGGTGTAATACTCTTTAGCAATAATTGTATGATTATTAATTGATAAATTATTATTTTTGAAAATGCATTTGAACTGAGAACAGAAACCACACTTATAGGTGCCTGCCTTCTTATAGCTACAATGGGAAAGGACCCTATCACCTTTATCAAAAATGTCTTTAAAGGACTTCCCTTTTCTAAAGACTATTGTAGGTTCTTTACCCAAAATATCCGTCAAAGTGTTGAAACAGGAAAAAATGTTCCAATTCTTTTTTTAAAATTCCAGTAATCTCAGAATGACAACCAGTATAAGTGATAGCACCTGATTTAGAAAATTCATTCCTTCTTATTGCCTTGTTATGACCAAAAGAAGGGGGGGTGTTACCTCTCAACAATGGAAAAAAACATTCCTTCATTTCTTTTATTGTCAACCACATATATGATATAACAAATGAATTGGTCAGGGTAATCCCTGGCCATAAACATTTGCTTCAGTTTTAAACACTCCTGTAGAAATTGTACATCCTCAGACACCATATGGGCCAATCTCACATATTGCCCTATGCCCTTTTTCTGATGTTCCGGGTGACAACTAGCATAATGTAACATGCTGTTAGAATAGGTGGGTTTCCCACAGTTGTTGCTAGTTAACCTACACCCATCAAGATCTATTTGAATCATTACATCCAAAAAATGCATGCAAGTGTCACTATAAGATGAGGTAAACTTCAATAAGAATTTCTCAATTTCCTGTGTTGTACCAGTCCACACCATAAAAATATTGTCCACATATCGGATGTATAGGGATCAAGGTGGTAAATCCAAAACATGTTTCTTTTCCCATTGTATTACACAATGTTGCCAAAAAGAGGGTGCATGCTGCTCCCATAGCAACATCCAAAATATTTTTATATATTTTTTACCTGTATTTATTATGTATATATTCTCTCAACTTTTAATTCAGTGGATAGAATTGTCATCTGTCTGTTTTTTTAAGATTGGTTTTAAGTAGTCACATAACGAGTTGTGTAAGGTATTTATTCTAGGCTTGTAATTAGGGTGTTTGATTCTGATGAAGTCATGTTACAATCTTACAAAAGTGCTTAATCTAATTAAAGTAGTTTCTTCTACAACTCCAGCTGCTGTGCTGTTTCCAGGACTGTGTTTTATTAATCTTGAGTAAATTCCAGATCCTGTCTGGTCTGGAGGGACCTCTTAGATGACTATTTCTTAGAAAACTTCCTTATTTCTGAAGTGGCTTCTCTTTGCAGGGGAGTAACATTAGGAATTATTTTTGGATATGGAAGGAATGAAATAGCTTCTGGCAATGATCCTCTGCACCCATTTGTTTTGAGTGATAGATGTCCAGGTTGCTGGATGTAGAAATAAGCAACTACACTGTCTCCAGAGGGCAACAGTAGGGCAACCATTCAGGAGCAATGGAAAGGCTTCTCCAAAAAAGAATCTCTGAAGTCCTGCTTTTATTAGCCACCTCAGCTCCTTGCATGACATCTGTTGAAACAGTCTCCCCCTCTGCCTTGGGGAGCTTAGTCTCCAGAACCATCAGGTGGAAAGCCCTGAGATTAACAAAACTAAATTCTGTTTCCTCTCTTCTGATCTCTGGAGAAGGTTCTTTAAGGGGTAGAGAATTTGATCCCTACAGCAGCTGGGGATTTACCATTCTTCTCACTTCTTGAGATAGTCTCTAACTTTGGCAGCAAAAGGAGGTGATCCATTATATAAGGCATTGATGAAGTATGTTTTGAAATGTTCCAGAAAGTTACACAACCGCATCCAGGCATGCCTTCTTATGGACATACCTATGCCATCTGCTCTAAACGCATCCTTTGAGGTATTAGAGATAAGGCACATAGAGGTATTGGATAAAGACTGTAGGATAGCCAGCTGTAAAATCTGTGGATTTTTTTATCCACAAACAAGGTCCCTGGAAGAGATTTGGCAATTTACCTTGTCAAATCCCTCTGGAAGCAAGTAATGTCAGCCAAATAATTAAGCATTCTCACTGAAAAAGTAGTTGCTTCCCAAGTCTGTCCAAAGCATGCAATTTCTCATTTGGTACATGGATGGACAGAGGAACTTCCTGCTTAGTGGCTGCCACCACTACCATGGAATCTACCTCAGGTCCCTTGCAACAATAGGGGTGATCTTTGGCAGCAAAAAAAAAAAATGTCAAGCTTCTTGGAAACAAGCTCAGCTGTGTCCATCTCCTTCCATGCCAAGGAGGAGATCAGATTTACCATCTCATTGGTAGGGGGAGCTACCCAAGAAGTAGATGTTTCAGAACCGAAAGCCTCAGGAAAAACTGATTCCTCTGGAAAAGGCACTTAGTAGAACCAACCCCCTTTCTGTCTGAGAGGTTTGAGAATCTCTCCAAATGAGATGTCCTGAAGGGAAGATCTAGGATAACCTTCTCCCTCATCAAAGTCAGTGTCAGTGGAAGGGGATTCCTCAGAGGAATCCAAGTGCCTCCTTTTGCATTTCTGCTTCCTGTGTACCTCTTCTGTGGGCTGTTCAGGACAGGACTCAGAAACTGGCAGAGTGTCTCCTGGGAGAACTGACTTGAGGCTCAAAGAACCTGGCTGCTTTGATGGGACAAGTAGAGTAGGCTACAGACTCTGGGAAATCCTATGGGGGAGGATTGGATCTGATTCCAAAATGGTAGACCTCTCTCTCTAGATTGATAGAGTACTCTAAAAATCCTTGAATGCCTATACACAAATCTAGGGGCCCTCACTGTAGAGAGCAACACTCCCAAAGGTGGCTCAACCCTAGATGCCATTTAGCTAGGATAGGATCCGAGGATGATACTGGAGCCGAACTATCATGTGTCAATGCTCCTAAATATTATCTAAAGACCTTGGATCTAATTCTGCCATGTTACAGTCAGCACAGATGGTTTGACTCATACACTTCAACTGGTGTGACATGGTTGGCGCCAACCTTGCCAGACAACTCACCAGAGTTGAGGAAGTCTGGACTATCAGCTCCAGTACAGATCTGGCTCTGATCTGAGAGATCAGATCAGAGAAAGAGCCATTAAACAGTAAGAGAAAAGAAGTGGTTCTTCCAGATCTGACAGTGGTCAAGCCAAAAGGACCCTCGGTTGGATTTGGGTCCAAACGAATCTCCTCATCATCCTGTCCATGTCAGCTTTAGTGTGGCTTCATGTAGACCTAGCTGATCTAAGAGAAAAAGTAGAGGAAGGTGGTCTACAGTAATAATGTGGTCTGTTTTGTAATATTGGAGACTGGAGCCTAAGGGAGATGGGATCCAGAAAGAACCTAGGAGGTGTATGGGATCCAGTGACCAATGACTATCGCTGAAAAGAGTGATGGTTCTGAAGGTCTAGAAATCTTAGGTGTAGGAGTGGATGAAGATGTTGGATCCAGAGATCTTTTCTTAGCTAATTTTCACTTTTCTTTGTCTGAACCTCTTTGTGTCTCTTTAGATCTATCAGACCCCTTTTTTGATGAAGATGAGGAAGCAGCACAGATGTCTCCAGTCCAGAAGGGTTTTTTCTCCTGTAGAAGGCTGAAGGAGCCCCTTTAGAATAAGCTTCTTTCATCTTGCATTCATGGCTCATTCACCAAAAGCCTTACAGAGGAGAGCAGGAGATATTCAGGTGTGAAGGCCCTAAGCAGTATGCACACTTATCACATGTGTCCAAATCTGGTAGCTTGTGAGAGCAAGCTATGCACTTTTTAAATCCAGAAGACTTATCTGCCATCCTAACAGACAAGAAAAATGATTAGTGACACTATCAAAACAGTTCCCCTTAATAAAATAGAAATTACCCTAAAGAAGTATTTTTTCTAATTAAGCCCCAAGTCAGGAGTGAGAGAGAAGAGAAGGAAGATCAAAATGAGAGAGGAACAATAAGCAGAAAGTGCTATTAAAGGGGAGGAATACGAAACTAGGAAAGAAGTAATCTCCAAATGGAAAATAACATCTTTCTGAAATAATTTCAGCAAAGTCTTTCCTGAGCACCAAGATCTGTTAAACACTTATGGCAGCAAACAAATCTGAGGTAGCTCACTCTCTACATAGGGATTACGAGGACGGAGGAGGAGTCTGAGCATCAGATACAAAGCTTAGAAATGGCTGAAGTCAGATCAGAGACCTATACATTCAGGAACAGATAGAAAATACATCAGATCTGATAGTTAAGCTAGGAGAAGGTGTAATAAAAATGGTGATGTAAAATTTGGAAAGTCTACAAGAACAGATGGTATTCCTCTGAGAGTTTGGAAGTTAACCACTGAGAGTTTGAAAGTTAAGAGAGAAGAAATTGTTAAAGATCTGGACTATCCTGTTTAATAGTATTTAAGAAAGGGAAAGAACCAACATCTTGGAAAAAAACTGTGGTAGCTTTATTGACCAAATACAGTAAAGATCAATCAGACTCAGCTTCATATAGACCCATTTTAATTTTAAACCATGCTTATAGAGTGTGTATGCCTATACCAGCTTAAGGAATGGCAAAGGTGCAACCAAAATTGATAGTTATGGATCAAAGTGGTTTTGTGGAGGAGAGACAAACATTTTGCAATATTAATCGAACAGTGATGATCAAGAGAGGTTCAGAATATAAGAAAATACTACTGTTGTTGGTGGATCTTGATGCAGAGAAAGCATTCAACAGAGTAAGCTGGGATTTTATGAGCAGGGCAATGGAAATAATTGCATTCCCTGATACAATAATTGGTTTAATTTGGAGGATATATGAAGGATCAGAAGCAGGAATTAAAGTGGAAGGGTTCCTCTTTGATAAGTTGTGTTTGGAGAGAGAAAACCAGGCAGGGGTGTCTTCTTCCTCCTTTGTTATTTGCTTTATATTTAAATCAGTTGACAAAGCAAATGAGAGACTCAGAAATGCAGGGATATACTTGATATGGTAAACAAGAAAAGCTGACTTTATGTGCAGATGATCTTATTTTGTACCTGATAAATCCAGAAAAGGACATTGAAGTGTTGTCGATCATTTTGAGACAGTTTTAAGTCTCTTTGGGACATAAAATTAATGAAGATAAAACAAAGGCTATAGCTGTAAATTGTATACCACATACAAATTAGCTCAGCAATACCCACATGTATGGGGACACAATAAGATGAAGTATTTAGGAGTATGGATTAAAAAGGCTTCTGTTATGTCAGCTAAGGATATGTGGGGGGAGACTAAACAAAAGATAATACAAAAACGGAAGCTCTAGTTTATGGATAGTAAGATATAAGAAGTGAAAATATTTTTAGTCCCTTTAGTTTTTATATATGGATCAGGCATATTTCTTATGAGCCAGTGGAGAATAATTAATAAAGAGTTGAAGGAATTTATCTGGAAGGGGAAGGGGGTAACAGTTATGTGGGATAAGTTGATACTTCTAATAGAGAGTGTGGCTTAGGATTACCTGATTTGAAGAGACAGTGGAAAGGGATGAACCAAACGATGAAAGCAGGAGGGGGGAGTTCAAGAAATAAGGAGAGACTGGGATTTTGATGCTGATCCTTAAGGAAAAATAATAGCCATACAAAATATTACATCTATAATGTAGCAGCAAGTATTCTAATAAAAAAGCCAGCACAAGAATGGAGAAAGGAGATTTCTCCCAATAGGGATAACTGCAAGTAGAAGTATAGAAAATAGGCAAGGGGGTGGAATTTACTTGAGAAAACTGTCAAATGAACCATGGTACTGGGAGCAAATAACTAGAAAGGGAAAGGTAATCTAATGGAATGAGAATAAGACAACCTTTGAATGTAAGCTAGAGAATGCCTTCCCGACCAGGGATTGATAACTGAGTAAAGGCAAAGAGAAACTGATGGGGAATCTGAAGTGAAAGACATGCTCTGGTAGACTTTTTAGTTGAATCTAGAAGAGAAGCTGCTGTTGAAATAGGGATAATTAGGACACATATATTACAAGTTATCTATAAAAATCAATCAGAGGTAGTTAGAAAAGACTGAGAAGAGAGACTGGAAAATCAATTTAAAATGGAACAATGAGAGGATATATGTATGGTGCCTAAGTGTGCAACAAAGTCCAGAATATTTAGGATTTTTACTTGGAAATGGTTACTCAGGTATTTTTATACTGCAAGCAGACTACAATGAATTTTTCTTCAGGTAGGTAGCAAATTTTAGAGGTATGATGGGGAAGAAAGAGGTAACTGGAAACATATGTCTTGGGATTATAATGAGTTGGCAGATTTTTAAAAATTCCTTATATAATACTCTGTCAGAAATATTGGGTGATCAAATGGCTTTAACTAAGGAAGTTATTCTTTTGAACTGGGACATACGATCTAAGTTGCCTACACATAGCAAGGCCTTGTAAAGTTTAATTCTGTTGGCTGCCAAAAAAGCAGTTACTAGAAAACTGAAATCTAAATCTAAACCAACTGTATTTGAAGTACTGAATATTATAAAACAAACAAAAGAACTGGAGAGGGATCCTGAGATAAGGGAAGGAGCAAGTTACATAGAAATAAATGGAAATCATGGGAGCAATACATGCAGAATAATATTCTGGAGGAGTGAGGTTTAATGGAAGACAGGAATTGAGCAAATTATATAATGTTGGACTGATTATAGTTAAAAAGGAAGAAAAGATATGCAATATATAATGTATATAAAAGTAGAAAATGTTAATATGGTTCATTTTCTTTTCTGTTAATGCATGTTTGCTTATATTTTAAGTGATAATTTAATAAAGGTGTTTAAAAAATAAAGGAGAACAACTAGGTTTTAATGTAATCTTGATACAATGGACAGCTGCATAACTTACAAACAGGACATGTCAGGTATCATACAGTAATTAGAGAGGTGAAATTTTAGTTTACAGTCAGAATGTCCCACATGACTCTGTCCTAAGCCAGTGCTTGTTTTGGATGTATCTGTCAGATCTATCATGTTCATCTGAGGTGTTCTATAGTCTGTGTGCAGATGACTAGAAAATGGGTAGAATGATTACATCTGTTTCAGATAGGTGCAAAAGAACTTGATTAATTCATCATTTGGGCACAAGAGAATAATATGCTAATAAATGCATCTAAAACTAATATAAAATTTGGGAGACATAGACTGAAAGGTGAATATTTAATACAGTCCACAGTGATTGAAATTAAAAGTTATGTACTCACCATAATTAGGTATCTGTATTGTCCAGTTTCATTCTTCCTCAACAAATGGATTACAGATCCAGTCCCCGGACCAACTCAGTCATACACTTCAGACTTTGGATCCAACTTTCAAGCTCCTTCTTCTACCCATAATGCCTTAGTCCATTTTTATGTTTGTTGCTATACAATCCCAATTAATTAGATGAAGGAAGGGATAGCTCAAATAGGGCTCATACCTGAAACTACAAGTTCCAACAAGAAATCCAACAAGTTCCTCCAGCATTTTATAGGAAGGGGATGGATGAGAGGGATAAAGAAGAATGAAAATGGGCAACAAAACAGATGCCTAATTATGGTGAGTACATAACTTTTAAATCTGATGTCCTTTTCACTCTTCCTCAATGAATGGGACAGAGTCCCCATCTATGTTAATTTTGGGTGGCCCTCATAGAAGGATATTCGGGAGAACCGCTGAGTCAAAAGCAGCTCTGCTTCTGAACATTAGATCCAATTTGTAATGTGCAACCAAGGTATGAGCATTAACTGATCTGATTTTCTAATTTATTTTGTACTGTGTAGATAAAAAGTAATTGTTGGTGCACATCCAGGAGATACAGCATGTATTTTCCTTTGAAAAACTTGGAAAGAATACCTGTAAATGAATGGAGTGGTTAATGTTAGATTCAGAAGCCACTTTATGTAAAAAAGAAGGGTTTATTTGTAAAGTTCCCCCGTCTTTATGGAAAATAATGCATGGAATCTTTGATGAAAGAGCCTGGAGTTTAGAAATTCTTTTTGCAGAAGTGATAGCTACTAAAAAGGTTGTTTTCCATGACAGGAATTTTAAATCATTTTTTGCTGAAGATTCAAAGGGTTTTGAGTCAGACTTTGTAGTACCACAGTCAAATTATTGGGGGGGGTCTAAGGAGAAAATTGCCTTTCAGACAAGCTTTACATAACTTGGAAGCCAAAGCATATTTTTTATCTCCTATATGAATATTTAAAATGGCTGCCAATTGTAGTTTAATCATAGAAAAAAATAGGTCTTTCTTTGAAAAGAGCACCCAGAAATTCAAGAACAGCAAAGACTGAGACAGCAAAAAGGTCAACATTATTTCTCAATGCCCAAAGTGAAAATCTTTTCCATTTGCTCTTGTAAATTTTCTTGGTGGAGTCTTTTTGCTAGGATAATAAAAAATGGTATGTACGGGGAAGAAAGACTGGCCTGTCTGGCTATTTAATAGAACTGGAGAAGCCATGCACTTAGTTTGAGGGCTGGGATATTGGGATGATTCATCCCTGAGGGGTGTGAGTGGAGATCTGGAGTTGGGTTCAGTATCCTGGGAGGATAGCAAAGATGAGACCAAATGAAGGGGAAGCACACCTGTTGAGGCCAGTAGGGGACAATGAGGATGACTGAAGTCTTCAACCAGATTGTTTTCTGTAGGAATCTGGGGATCAAGGGAAGTGGGGGATAAGCATAAAGGAGACCGGAAGGCCAAACATGGATTAAAGCATCTCTCAGTGACTCCCCTAAGGGGGGGTCAGGGTAAAATACCTGCTACACTTGTGGATGGGTGCAAAGAGGTCACAGCAAGGTTGGTCGCAATGGTGGAAATTTTTCTCCCCCACTGATTCCTTGAGAGACCACTCATGAGGGATCAGAATGGAACTCTGAATTTCTCCACTAGTACATTGGTTTTACTCAGAATGTGTGCATTGCAACTGGAAAGCAGTTGGTGGAGATCACCCATTGCCACATTCTCATAGCCTCCCAGTAGAGAGTAGGCTAAGACTGGGTTCCCCTTTGTTTATGCACCAGTCTACAAACATGTTGTCAGTCTGCATCACAATAGTCCTTAGAGGGGAAAGCATCTTAAAAAGCCTGCAATGCTAATAGGACTGTTCTCATCTCCAGGGCATTGATATGTGAATTGGTCTTTTGAGGGGACTATATGCCTTGGACTATCCTTCCCATAGCAATGCCCCTCAACCCCAACTGGGAGGCGTCCATAGTCACCATGGCCATTGGGGCTGAAAAAATAAAGGGCTGGCTAGATAAATGTCATCTGACTGGATCCACCACTGGATGTGTTGTTTGCAAATCGGTGTAAGCTTGACTAGAAAAAACAGGGGTTGTTGAAGAATAGACAATTGAATAGCTAGGGTTCATTGCAGAACATGCATATAGTAACATGTAGGAAGTAGGACTATTGCTGCTGACATAGACCTCAATGCTTGAAGAATGAATCTGGCTGGAGGAGATGGATGGGATAAAATCTGATGAACCTGAGATATGCGTGTGTCTATGTGATGAGCTGGTAAACATGCAATATGCATTGTCATGTTCAGATGTGCACCAATAAATGCCAAGCTCTGTACTGGTGTCAGATTTGACTTGGCATAATTGATTGTTATTCCTAGTAAGTGACAAATCTGCAGCAAATAGTCCCTGGATTGTTGAAGGAGATGCATAGAGGGAGCGGTGAGGAGCCACTCATCTATGTATGGAAACACTCGGAATCCTTTTGGTATCAAGTGAGCTGCCACCACTGCCATATATTTGGTGAACACCCTGAGGGATGTGTTGAGTCTAAAGAGCAGATCTCTGAATTGGTATTGACTGGCTCCCAGCCAAAAACATAAATATTTTCTGGAATGCCTGATTATTTTGATATGATAGTAAGCATCCCGAAGATCTAAAGAGCACATCCAGTCGTCCTTGCAAACAAATGGTAGAATGGACTGGACCATGACCATTCAGAACTTTGACTTTTTCACATATTGGTTCAGTTTGTTTAGATCCAAAACTGGTCTCAGGTCCCCTGTCTTTTTGGCCACTAAAAAGAAGCATGAGTAAGTTCCAAATCCTGTTTGGTCTGGTGGGATCTACTGGACGACTCTTTTGTCTAGCAGCTTTTGAATTTCTTGGGCTGCTACCTTCCCCTGAATGACTGGAACATTGGAAAGCATTTTTCTTTTCTCTATGTAAAGACACAATCGGAGCTATGTGAAGACACAATCACTAAAACAGAAGGACCTTTTGTTTGTCATGCTGGATGTCGAGTCACTTTTTACTGTCATTCCGAACTCAGATGGTGTTGAAAACGTTAGGACCTTTTTACATGACATACAGGCTTTTACTGATTCTAAAGTCAATATGATTTGTAGTTTACTTGAGTTGATCCTTGAAAATAATGTTTTCTTGTTTGGTGATCAACTTTATTTACAAAAGGTTGACGTAGTGATGGGCGCAGCATGTGTCAATAGCTATGCCAACCTTGTATTAGCTCAATGGGAGTTTTGTCTTGTTTTGAAGGATAATGTTTTTGTGAAGCATATTGTCTACTATAAATGTTTTATAGATGACATATTTTTATTATGGGATGGCACACACATATTATTTAATCATTTTGTAGTTTCTTCACCGTACAACTTCTTTTTTACGTTTTAGTGTTAACAGCTCTTCTGAATCAATAGAGTTTTTCGATGTTAAAGTACAGAAAGATATGTTAGGTTGTTTTAAAACTAAACAGTATAAGAAGGTATGTAAGAAGAATTCTTTCTTACACAGGATGAGTATGCATCCTCAGCGTGTGTACAGGAATGTGTCACGTGGACAGGTATTAAGGGTTATGAGACTGTATAATGATGACACTGCACTTGATGAAAAGCTCTTGTTAATTTGATATTCATATTTTTAGGTAGGGGTTATGATGCTGTAGAGATTGATGAATGCATTGCTACTGTTAGAAAGGAAAGGACAGGTACAGCTAGACCTCATTTTTCTGTAGATTTCTCCGCTGAGAGTTGTTGATATTAGACATACACATGCAAGTAAGGCTAGGTTTTTGTTAACTTCTTCTAGTGATGTGAATTTAATATGTGATATTATTAAGCAGAAATGGGGTATTTATGGACCAGCACTGAATTAAGAGATAAGGTTGGTGATTCACCCAGTTTTTCCTTCCAAAATAATTAGTCACTACATAGGCAATGTTATGTTATGAGAATAGAAGAATAGTGGCTCTAGTAGTAAAGTATTACTGTCCGAACAGAAGGGTACTTTTCCATACAGGAGATGCAAGATGAGTAAACATTTATATTTTAATTATTATTTTGAGCATCCTGTTTTACATCATAGAGTTCTCCTTTTATGCTGACTGATACACTAGAAATGTCATTTATTACGCCTTTCGTGAGACCTGTTATGTATTTTGCATTGGTAAAACTAATCATTGTTTAAAGTCCTAGAACATTTAAATGACATTAAGAAGGAAAACTTAGTAATGCATTAGCTCAGCATGTGCATGATTATGGAATTGACCATAGAGTTTGCTTTTTTGTACTAGAGCTGATCTGTGATGGTGCCTGTGGTGGTGATATTAAGAACAGAAGTGAAGTTAGAGAGCTTCACTGGAGTTTAGAATTAAATGCAGATAAGCCACCTGGCATCCATGTTAATATCTTTTTAAAACCTGTTCTGAAGGCACGGCCACTCCCACACTGACACATAGGGTATGGGTTTTATGTTTGCTGCTGAAGATATGTGGCACACCTGTAGTAAGTTTTATGAGTTATTCATCTATTATTTTGTGCATTTGTTGTGTATATATTACCTTGTACATGATGGTCATGCATTTTAATATGTATATAGAGCTTGACAGCAGACATATGTTTTAGTTATGCATCGATGTTTAAGTGTACAATCAGAGCAATGCGATTGGCTAGTTCAATGTTTAAAAACTAGATGTGAGCTTGTATCTGTATGGTCGGATGAAGCAGACGTTTATCCACAAAATCACTTACCTTTTATCTCTTGGAGTGTTTTATAATTTTTATTGTTCGTTGTCATTAAGTATTTTTGCTATAGCCATGGTGGTCGCAGAATATTTTTATTTTTTGTTCTACATTTGGTGAACACCCTGGGGGCTGTTTTGAGTCCAAAGGGCAGGTCTCTGAATTGGTAATGACTGGCTTCCAGACATAAATGTAAATATTTTCTGGAATGCCTGCTTATTTTGATGTGATAGTATGCATTCCAAAGATCTAAAGAGCACATCCAATCATCCTTGCAAAATAATGGTAGAATGGTCTGGACCGTGACCATTCGGAACTTTGACTTTTTCACATACAGGTTCAGTTTGTTAAGATCCAAAGCTGGTCACAGGTCCCCTTGTCTTTTTGGGCACTAAAAAGAAGCATGAATAAATTCTGAATCCTGTTTGGTCTGGTGGGACCTCCTAATGACTCTTTTGTCAAGTGGCGTTTGAATTTCTTGGGTTGCTACCTTCCTCTGAATGATTGGAACATTAGAAAGCTTCTTTCATTTGTAGATTGGTGGTTGTTAAACTGGCATGAAATAACCTCCAGATATTATTTTTGCATCCAGATATCATTTGTGATAGTAGTCCAGGCATCTGGGTACAAGGACAATTGTCCCCCAACTGTCTCTAGAAGTGGGCAGTTGGTTAACACTTCAGGAGGGCTGATAGTGTCTATCCATAAAGGAATCATGGAAACCCTGATTCTGTGGGCCTCCTTTGCCTCTAGGGTAGCATCTACCATTAGAACTGCCTCCTCTGCTTCTTAAGGAGTTGTCTCTGCACGAATCTTGGAACGGTCCCAGAGACTTGTAAAACCACATTTTCTTACCAGCTCTTTGATTTCTAGAGAATGTTCATTGAGGGTTAGAAAACTTGATTCTCATGGCAGACAGGGTCTTTCTTTCTTGTTTGCTACAGGTAAGCATTGCTTTCACATACATACCAAATAAAGATGTTCCATAAATGGGAGCATTTGTTGAACGACACTTTGAAAGGCTCTGCAAAGCCACACAGCCACATCCAGGCATATCTCCTTGCAGCAATGCCTCAACTGGCTGCCCATAAGGCACCTTCAGTTACATGGGAGATCACCCTCATGGACGCATTGGAAATTGATAGAGTGGCCAGATGAGAAGATGATCTTTTGAAATCCTCACAGACATGGACTCAGAGAGAGAATTTGACAGTTCTTTGGTGAAATCTCTCTGCAGCCTTATAAAGTGTGTCAAATAGTTAAGAAACCTCAAGACAAATGTTGCTGAGGCAAAGACTCGCTTTCCAAATCTGTCCAATGCCACAGACTCTATGTGGCCAGTGGACAGATGAGCTCTGTTCTGCTATCTCTTTTTTTAGTGACTGCTGCCATCTGCTGGGACTTCTTTGCTCCAGTGACGTTTATTTTTAGGAGGAGCTAAAAATTTGTCAGACCAACATGGTATAGGCTCAATGGACTCCAGCTCCTTCTATGCTTGGAGAAAGAGAATAGATCAATGAGCTCATCCACCTTGGGGGGGGGGGTCACCCAAGACTTAGATGGGCCAGAACAAAATGCCTCCAAAAATACATACTCCTCTGGAGAAGGATTATTGGAACAACCATCTTTTTGTCTAAGGATCTCTAATAAGTCTCAAAAGGAGACATCATCAGGTTGTGATTTGGGGGACCCTTCCTTGAAATCAGTATCTTCAGTGAGAGATTCCTATGGGGAATTTATATACCTCCTCTTGCATGTCCTGTTCTGATGGATCTCCTTTGGGGGATGTTCAGGGGAGGTTCCAGAAGTGAGGGGAGTTTCTCTATGGGGCCTAACTGGAAGCTAGGTGGAACTGGCTGTCCCTCTGGAATAGGCTTGATGGACTCAGAGCTTGGAAACAAAGATGGAATAGGAGGTGGATCCAAGAGATGAGAGACTGGATCTCAAGAAAGATAAAAAATCTCTTTCCACAACCTTGAAGGCAGACGGACCCAGAGAAGCTGTGACTATCCACAGCAGAGCTGAGACTTCCAGTACAGGAAGCTCATGACTCCGACCAGATCCCTGCCTGGAGGAGGGTACCAGACCCAAGCTGTCCAGAGCTGTCCAGTGGTGGGGCTCCAAGGGCCAGGGATAGATCCAATAACATCAGAGTAGATCCCAGCCCCATAGTTCTGACACCAGTGCTATAGCTCCAGGACCTGTTCTGATCCAAAGGAATAGAAGTGGAACTGGTCAGGGACACGGTCAAGAGTCAAGGAAGGAATTCTCCTTGTATCCAACTCTGGAACTCCTGCAGCTGGGGACTCCGAAAGCAACGGATCAGAGAAGGACAGAACACTGTGTGAGTAGTGGCAGGAAGACTCACTGATCCAATAATGGATGGAGCCAAAATTACCTCCATCTGGATCTGAGCTCTGAGGAACTTGCACATCATCCTATCCACATCTACTTTGGAAAGACTTCTGAAGAATCTGGATGATGTTGTAAACTGGGGCCTAAAGAATTTTCTGGGAGTTTGCATAAAGGGGCAATAGAGTCTAAGGGAGACTGGATCCAATAGGAACTCTGGGGAGTCAGCTGTTGGAGTATATATTGTACTAAGTTTCGGATCCAAGGGGTTTGGGATCTGCAACCTGTGCTGCAAGGCTTGCTGATATAATAATCAGATCTAATGACTTTGGATCTGGCATGTATACTTTCCTGGGGGACTTTGTCAGAGAACACTTTCTATGCTCCAAAGGAGTTTTTGAGGTTTTACTGGGATTTTGAGCCCCTGAAGAAGAAGGTGTATTCCGGGGAAGGAAGTAGACCCTTAAATATAAGTTTGCTGTGTCTATCAGCTAAAGTCCTTGTATTGAAGGCTGCACATATTCAGCAGTTGGTGTTAAGATAAGCTGCTCCAAGACAATATATGCACTCCTTGTAGGAGTAGGAATTTTGTTCATAGGTTCATATGTTCATAGGTAGGTACTAGGCTATCTGCCCGAGGGCATTTATAAGCCTAGCCAGAGTGTGTCGGCTTTCACCACCTCATTGATTAATTAACTGATCCTCTGTCAAGCAGAGCCAATGAAGTGATGCCAGGGGTGTATTTTCTGTTACCCATCCACTCGTCAAGGTTTCTCTTGAAGAGTGTTAGTAAGGGGCTCTGCCTGATGTAATTTGGAATTTTGTTCCAAAGCATAGGGAGTCTCTGTAACAGGAATCTATCCCTCCAGCATGTTCTATTTATTGTTGTGGTGAGGTTTAGCTCACTAGAGTGTGTGGCTCGCAGTGACTTGGATTTCTTTAGGTGGAGCATGTCCATCAATTCTGAGTTGGACATGGCTTTGTAAGTCAGGCAGAGATCACCTCTGAGTAAGCGATATGCCACTGAGTACAGCCGGAGGTTTTTCAGTCGGGCTGCATAGGACATATGTTTGAGACCAGTAATCCTCTTGGTGAGGTACTTTTGTGGTCTTTCCAGCTGTTGGAAGTGTCTTGTGAGGTACATCCCAAATGGGGCATTGTACTCCATGATGGGTCTAATGAGTGACGAGTAGAGGGGCACTATAACCTCTTTATTTCTAGATGCGAACCCTTTAGTAATTAGATGGGCCACATAGAAGGATTTCCTAACTACTTTGGCAATATGATTGTCAAAGGAGAGATTACTATCTACCTGGGTCCCCAGATCTCTTATTACCTCTTCTGTATTAAGGGGGCTGCCACCTATGTGGTAATTCGTGGGTGTTTTGTTTTACCCAAATGGGATGACTATGCATTTTTTGGCATTTAGCTTGAGGCCATGACTTTGACACCAGGTGTCCGTCTCAATAAGGACCTTTTGGAGGATGTCAGTGTCAGCCGGAGAGTCAATTATGGCTCCCAGATTGCAGTCATCGGTGAACTTGGTTAGCCATAGTCCTCCTGTGTTTGCCTATACTTCTGAGAAGTATATGCCGAACAGTAGAGGTCCCAGGACTGAGCCTTGTGGGACCATGACAGTAGAAGGAAATGTTGAACTATAAACAAACAAGACTTTTTTTAAAGAAAATATTATAGAAGGAAAGAAAATATTACCAGCAATGGTAATTAAGAATTACCCTGTAAAAAAAGGTAGGGAGGACAGAATGGGTATAATAACAAAAGATTATTCAACCACAGTAACTTAGAGATATACTAAAGAATTATACAGACTACTGCTAATGCATGAAAAAGGAAATCAGAAACTAAGAGGGAGGTTTTAAAAGTAACAGATGGAAATTTTAGATAAGAATTTTCACTTACAAAAATGTTGTTGAAACTCGATAAAGTGCTCAAGAGAAGGACTCTACGTCTGAGCATGATTGCGGAAAATGAGGTCTGGGGTATTAAGAATGGACTAGGGTATTATGCATAGAGGGAGGAGCTTGAGAGTTGGATCCAAAGTCTAAAGTGTGCATCTGAGTTGGATCCGAGGATCGGATCCGTAACCCATTTATTGAGGAGGAATGAAAAGGACATCAGATCTATGAATTTATTAAAGAACCAGGGTATATGTGTAGATCCATCTGATCATATCTACCAATTGGTTAATGATAGTTATAAAACGGTAGGCTATATTAAAATATATAAAGTCAAGGAAATCAGAATTGAATGAAATAATTCTTTGCAAGTTACATCAGACCCAAAGTAGAATACAGAATGATGGAAACCTTATAAGAAAATAAACATGAGAAAATTGGAAAAATTAAAGAAAAAATACTCCAAGGGCATCTATAGATATGAAAGATGAAATTGTTATGAATGAATGATTACATTATGAGAACTTGTATATTGTCTAATATAGATATTTAAGAGGAAACCTTATTCAAATATATAGGACATTTTTTGACAACTACCTCTGGGAATGTTTGGGGTTATCAAAGAGTAGTGAAAATCTTCAGACAACCTGCGTAAGAAATTATATAGGAAAGAGAAATGTGATATTTGGTTCTCTGAGACAGTAGCTAATGCTTGGAGCAGACAACCAAATTACATTAAAGCAACCACAAGTTTAAGTATTTTTAAGAACGACTTGGACACTTGTCATGGAAATGACTCTTTGGGTATATTGGCAGTTTAAAAGGACATATTGCTCATGCCTTCAATATTTGTATGTGTAAATGTATTCTTGGTAGGGTTATGACTAAATGCCAAGCATTATACCAGCAGAGAGGAAGCATGGCTAAGTCCTGGAGTACTAAAGTAGCAATGACAGCCTGAATCTTGGGGTGGTAATCCAAGAAATAATGTTTAATGGAAATGTAAGCCCACAATCAAATTTCTGGAGCAGAAAGATAATGCAATTCACCATCTATCTGGGAAAGGTTTTCTTAGTAACTGACAACAATTACTTCTTGAAGCAAAGTGGATGTACAAGTGTTCCTTCTTCCTTAGTTCATGCAACCACATTAGGTATAACATTACCTGATGATATAAACATTCATGGTGTGAAAGGAAATTTTCCCTTAATTGATATTCCCAGAAAGAAAAGAGGGAAATGAATGGACTGGTTCAAGGAAAAGTATGACACCACTTTCAGGAAGGAAATGTGGGTTCATCCTGAGGGACACCTGAACCTTGTGAAAAACCATATAAAGCTGCCTATATGAGGATGCCAGCTTCAAGTTCCTTCCAGCATACAATGTCCATAAGGAGAAGCATTTTCATGAACTGAATTTTAGTGCAAAATTATTAAGTGTGAATGGAGGAAGGGAAGTGTGTTCATGGTGAAGTTCAAATTTAATTAAGGGAGGGTTCTCAAAGGTGGGTGAAGGTACAGAATTCCCAAAGGGAGTAGTATGACCACTCAGCACTGGGACACATTCCTGCGTTACAATATCATGAATGAGATTAACAACTGACCACTTGCACAATGACCATGAAAAAAATAAGGCAAAATCATACACGCGTAAGAAAGAGAAAAAATAAAACTCAAGCTAGACAAGAGGGCCGTAAAGGAAATTGCTCCACTCCAGTGAAAAAATGTCTTCCACCTGGAGCACAACTCTTGTTTGAATAGGCTTTCTGATAGCTTTAGTCATGTCTGACACTACAACAGAAAGGTGCAGAGGGATTAGCAGATCTACAGCAACAGCCATGTTGAACTTTATGTCACCCCAACAGTGGAAGTCCTCTTTAGCTAGAAAGGTGGGGGGTGCAGTATCATGTCAAGGGCTTGCAGCCTAAAACTATTCTCAGCAATGAGGGTCAATAAATAAAAGTTGTATTCGTTCTTCTTTGCATACCTCTCAAACCTCTTGCAGCAAGAAATCTGGACAATGCCATAAATAATGGAGGATAAAAGACCAAAAATAGGGACAGTGTTTAAATATTGCTCTTACAAATGTGAAAGTTGATAAAATAACACATTTTGCATTAGCATGAATTTTAAAAATGACAAAGTCTAAAACTCAATTTTCTGTCATTATTATCTAACTTCACTCCTCAATGATTTGCTACTGTTTACCTTAAAACCACAATTTTTGAAGAAACAGATAAAAAAATATGAAGCAAATATCTGGGCATTCTGTGAAAAATCTGGAGAATTGAGAGGTATGCTGAATGTGGCAAAAGATGCAGAATCAGAAGGAATGGAAGGAGGGTATACATGATTCTCCTTCATTACAGAAAACACATCCAGTGTGAATTTCGCCTGACAGGCTGCACCAAGTAAAACTGGGACAAACAGCATTCACCATGGTTGTAAGCTACTGAATTTCTGTAGTGCCTACTTCCACAGAATATGAACCAGACATGCCCCTGAATCTACATTCATGGGAAAGGACAGGAAGAGTGGCACAATATACCAACAAGCACATTTCACCTGGAATGTAAACCACTGAGAAAGTGAAGCCTATGCCTATGGCCCACTGCTGGATACACACTGATGTCTCTGTGCAGGGAGCAAAAACGTGCATTCATTTGCTTGATTAAGTACTACATGACAGACTAGCTGTTGGCCCAAATCAGAATAATCTGATGTGGTTAATGATAGCAGGGTAGTGCAAGACCACATTTTAGAAAGAAAGAAGCCCCTTAGGGATCATGTAAGGGAACAAAGTCCCTTAAGCTATACAACTAGCTTCAATAGAAGGACTAATGATATTAAGAATATTATATCTAAGCACTGGACATTGCTAGGCTCTATGCCAGAGCTGAAACAACTGGTGGGGGGGGAGACCCTACTTTGCCTAAAGGAACCGTGCAAACGTAGAAAAACACCTTTATTATAAGGATATGAAACAACAAAATGTTAAACTAACACATAAAGTAGGTACTTTTCCTTGTTATAACTGCTCCTGTTGTAAAGATGTCACAAATAGTGTTGAGTTTATACATCCGTTAACAAATGTAATATATACTTTTAAATGTTATGCTACCTGTATTCGAATGTGGTGTACCTTGCTACCTGTATAAAGTGTCCTTCCTTCTATGTAGGTAAGTGCACATAAAGATTTAAGGCTCGTATAACAGAACATAAATCTGAAATATGCAGAAATGTTAAAACCAATGCACTTGCAAAACACATGGATGAAAAGGGAAGAGACCATGAATTTATGTTCAGAGTTACAAGCTTTCTGCATAGGAGCATAGGAGGAGGTGATCTGAATAACAGACTAGAAACTTTAGAGTATGAATGGATAGTGAGACTGCAAGCAGACTCTCTACCTGGTATTAATACAGCACTGAGCTTGAAACCCATACTAAAGAAAAGACAAATACTGTTGAACTATTGTAAATGATTGATATATGCACTTTAATATAAAATATGTATGTATTTTTTTACATATTTTTATACTTTTTCTAATTTTAGAGTGCAAGATTAATTTAAACATGAAATATTTTATGTTCTAAGTGTGTTTTGTGTCTTTAAATATGAATATTCAGTTAATTGTTGTCCTCTTCTGATTGGGCCATGCCATGAAGGTTTTAGCTTAAATGTAAGTGAATAGTAGTTTATTGTATAACACACTGCGGAAGGGTATTGGCCTGAAAGCTTTGTGTGTTCTAACAGGTTTGCTACTTACTATATACCTGCCTAGCATTTCTGATCACTGGACTTTACTTTGTCCTTTGTGAATATTTTGGGTCTGGAGTGACAGTTAACCTCAGAGCTGATCCTAGTTGTTTTTCTCAAATCAGAATAACACAAAGTAACTTTCCCTCAATAAAGTACAGTTGTGTACTCTTACCATAAATGTAGATGTTCGAGTGTATTCACTGTTGCAGTCATTACACTTGGGTTATCTGCCTGCAGGTAGCCGTCAGTCGGCCTGAATACCAGAGACTTAGTATTTCTGCTTCGGTTGCTGTCGCTTCAGTATTGATGTCAGGTCATCATGGGTATAAAATTAGGCAGTTGACGCCATTACATCAGTTTTACTTGCCCCAAATGTCAGGAGCCCCCCCAAATAGGGAGCTAAGTTATGGTGGAAAAAACATCACCAGTAAAAAGTAAATACCAATAACCCTGTAAGGGGTGAGTAAGAGAAATAGAGAAGGAGAGAGAGAAAGAGAGAAGAGACAAGGGGGCTGAAGGGTGAAAAACCTGGACTGCAACAGTGAATACACTAGAACATCTGCATTTTTGGTAAGTGTACACAACTGTACTATGTTCTTCATGTTTCACTGTTGCAGTCATCACACGGGTTGATTCCCAAAGCTGAAGAATGGGTGGAGGCAGTCAAGAAGAGTTGGGGCTGGCTAGTATGCCCTGCAGGACTGCTGTTGCAAAACCCGCCCTGGATTTGGAAAAGATAGGCAGGTGATAATGCTTGGTGAAGGTGTGAACAGAACTCCCTGTAGCAGCTTCCAGAATGTCCCTGGTAGGGACTCCCCTGAGGAATGCTGTAGAGGTTGAAATTGCCCTAGTGGGATGGGTTCTGACCCCTAGAGGGCAGGGTTTCCCATGGTGTTTGTAACAGAAATGGATACAGTGTGTTATCCATTTGGAGATGGTTTGTTTTGATATGGCTTTGCTCTCTACCCCTGGTGCAAAGCTGTCTAGTAACTGGTCAGATTTCTTAAAGGTTTTAGTCCTATCAAGGTAGAATCTGAGCTGTCTTTGCACATCTAAAGACTGCAGGATCCTTTCCCCTTTATTTTGAGAATTAGGGAAAAAGTTGGCAAATGAATAGATTGGTTAAGAGCCACACTGGACACCACTTTAGGCATAAAAGTAGGGTTAGTCCTGAGGGAGACCCTGTCGACATGAAAAGTAATGAAGGGTTCCACAGCCATAAGTGCTTGTAGCTCAGACACTCTTTTAGCTGAAGTGATGGCCAGAAGCAAGGCTGTTTTCCAAGAGAGGAATTTTAACTCTGCTGATTCTGCAGGCTCAAAGGGAGGTAGCGTGAGCTTTTCCAGCAGAAAGTTAAGGTCCCAAGCAGGGATGGCGGCTATCCTTGGTGGCCTTAAGTTGTTAGCCCCTCTCAGGAACTGTTTGATGAGAGGGTGAGAGAAGAGAGGTGGCTCAGTGTTGTAATAAGCAGAGATGGCAGCGGCATGGATCTTAATGGAAGAGAAGGATAGGCCTCTGGTGAGGAGGTCTGCTAGGTAATCCAGGATAAGAGGTAAGGAAGGCAGTGCTGTGTCCACTCCTTTAGAGTGAATCCAGGAACAATACCTTTTCCATTTATCAGCATAGGATTTCCTTGTACTGGGTCTTCTGGCTTCCAGAATGATGTCCAACACCTGCTTGCTTAGGCTGGCAACTGGAGGGGAATTCAAGGAATAAGCCGGGCTGCAAGGTTCAGGGTTTGCAGTTGCGGATGCAAAATCTGTCCCTCCTGCTGAGTGAGGAGTATCAGGATCTGGGGTAGGTGCCATGGTGGCACCAGTGACAGATTGCGCAGTAGTGGGTACCAGTGCTGGTGTGGCCAGTCTGGGGCAATCAGGATTGGCCTTGGTCTTTCCTGTCTTATCTTGAGTAATACTCTTGTAAAAAGAGGCAGAGGAGGAAATGCATAGATTGAGAGGTTTACCCACTGAAAGACTAGGGCATCCACTTTTCAGGCCCTGCTGTGAGGGGTCCTGGTGCAGAATTTGCTGAGCTGGTGATTGTAGGGGAGGCAAACAGGTCCACCATTAGGGTCCCCCATTTCTGGGTTAGAAGGGTGAAAGTGTTGAGGTCTAATTGCCACTCATGTGGGTCTAGGAGATTTCTGCTTAAGTCATCTACCAGAGAGTTTTGTTTGCCTGGCAGGAATTGAGCTTGCAGGTGAATATGCATGTCCAAAGCCGTGTTCCACAGGGTCATGGCTAGCCTGCAGAGTGGGTAAGAGTGGGTTCCCCCTTGCTTGTTGATGTATCACATCACTGTGGTGTTGATGTGTTGAATGTTTTTATTACCAGGGGTCCTGGTGAGAGTAGGGATCTGAAAGCTGTCAGAGCATGATGAACAGCTAGCATCTCTTTTTGGTTAATGTGCTGGTGAATTTGGCTTGGACTCCAGTGGCCCTGAATGCACCTGTCGTCCAGATGCGCCCCCCAGGCATAGTCTGATGCATCTGTGGTTAGGGTCTGGTGGTGTGGAGTTGTGTAAAGGGAAGTCCCTTGTTGTGGTTGCATGCTGCTGCCCACCAAAGAAACTCTGTCCTTAGACAAGGTATGATAGGTATGATGGTTTCCAGTTCCTGAGAATGTTGGTACAAAGACTTTTTAAGTACCATTGTAGTTTCCTCATATGCAATCTGGTATATGGAATTAGTAGAATGCAAGAGGTCATGAACCCTAGGTCCTGCAGGATTTTCCTTGCGGATAGCTGGGTTCTGGTGGCCATTTGAGTGAAGTAGCCTGTTAGGCTTGTTTTTCTGGAGTAAGGAATGCCATCTGAGATGCTGTGTCCAAGCTTGCTCCCATTGATAGTGTACCCCAGGGAAGTTAGAAGGTCCTTTACAAATGTCAGGTGCTGCAACAGCTTTTCCTGACTGTCTGACTGAATTAGTCAATCATCCAAGTAAGGGTATATTTGAATCTTTCTCTGTCTGCGCTAGGCAATGGCTGGAGCCAGGCATTTTGTGAAGACTCTGGGAGCAGTGGATAAGCCAAAGGGAAGTGCAGAGAACTGATAATGCCCTGAAATGTAGATATTTCCTGCATGAGTCCCTGATATGAATGTGCAGATAGACCTCCTTTGGGTCTAGGGTGGCTAACCAGGCATCTTTAGACAGTATAGAGAGAATCTGCTGAAGGGTGAGCATTTTGAATTTTGGTACCACCAGGAAGGTGTTTAGAATGGAAAGATCTAAGATTGGGTGCCAGGTGCCTTCTTTTTTGGGTACCAGAAAAAGTCTGTAATAAAACCCTTGACCTATCTGTTCTGCAGGAACAGGCTGAATTGTCATTATGGAGAGCAGGGATTGAACTTGGTTTTGTGTCTCTGCCCACTGGTTTGGAGGAAGGTCTGGGAATCCTTTTGGGGTTGGCAACATGTGGAAATAAAATTTGCACCCCTGAGATACTATGTTGAGGACCCATCAGTCTTTGGTGATGGAGGTCCAGTTTTTTGCAAAGTGGGCAAGTTTTCCTCTTAGGGGCATGAGCAATTGGGCAGAGGTGAGGAGTAGAGATGAGAAGTCATTGTGAAATCTTTCCGTAAGGGGGTGGCTTAGCACTCCCTGTTTTAGAAGTGGAGGTACTCCATTGCTTAGATCTCTGCATACCCTGAGACTGTAATCTGGGGGGGGGGTCTGTTTTCCCTGGATCTAGTTTAAGATGGCCTTGAGGGAGCTGGAAAGGACCAATGTTTTGAGGGGTAATGCCTACTGAATCTTGGAGGCTGCGCTTGCAAAAAATCTTCAACTGTCTGCATAGACTTTGCCTTTTCTTCCATCTTTTTTAGAACCTCTTCTGCTTTGGTGCCAAACAGATTGTCCTTGTCCAAAGGAGCATCCAGTAATTTTAATTTGACATGGTCTGGCAAGGTCTGCTGCTTAAGCTAAGTATTCCTTTTAAGTACAGAACCTGTGACTGCTGCCCTGCAAGATGCTTCTAGGGTGTTAAACCCACATTGCAGGGTATGTTTGCTGACTTGGCTTGCAGAATACATAAGCCCCTGTAATTCTTTATTTTCTGCACAGTCAGGAAAGGTAGATCATTTTTACTTAATAAGTTCCATGGTATGTTGCTGGTATTTCAGCATGTGGAACTGGCAATTGAATGCCCTAATGGCGAGAGTTGCAGAGGTATATACTTTTTCCCCATCTGTCTAAAGCTCAGGAATCCCTGTCCAAAGGGGTGGGATTCTTAGCTGTAGCTGCTTTTATGCCTTTAGGCCCTTGGGAGATGACCTCTAGGTCAGCAGTAGGATTTTTGAAAAGAAATTTGTGAGAGTCAAGGACTCTGTAGTACCTGTCTGGTTTCCTTGGAGCAGGGGGTAATGTATCAGGAGTTAGACTGGATTCCATAAAAACATCATCCACAACATCCAGAACAGGAGGGATAGCTAAGAGTCTGTGCTATGGCAAATCTAAAAATTTCCTGAGTCTCTTTTTGGACTGAGGATAATCCTGGCATTCTTAGTGGAAATACTCTCTCAAAGTATGTGAGGTTTCACCAAAAGAAAAATCCTCTGGAGGGGAAGCAGAAGGAATGGATTACTCTGCATCTGAATCCTCATAAGCAGATAAAGGCATGTCTTCATATTCAGAAACCTCAGAGTCGTCGGACTCATGGTCAGTTAAAGCTGCTGGGGACAGGTCTCTTTTCTCTTAGCAGGGGAAGGCTGGCTTCCCCTAATCAGCATGATCAGGTCTTCTGCCATTTTATGCATTTGAGATTGTGGCAAGGAAGCAGGTGCTTGAGTTTGGGTCATCAGTTTTTTAGGCATAGCTCGTACTCTTGGCCTTAGAAACTCTGTAGTTTTAGAAAGAACTGAAGACGCAAAAGAAGTCATCGGTTTGTGTTTGTATCGAATATCGGTAATGTGAAGAACTTCCTTGGAAGCCGGTGCCTGCACAGTGGCTTTGGACCCATCCAAGGTAGAGACATCTGCAGGTTCCATAGTCAAAGAAGCATCTTGCAGCATACCGGACTCCGAACAGGTCTCAGTAGAGGCCTACAATTCCACTGAAGCGGGCATCGGGGGCTGCGAAAGCACCTCACTGAGAACTGGTGACTAGCTTAACGGAAGTGACATTGGCAGTTTTGGCCTGATGCAGTCTGTCTCTGTCTTTATCTTTAAGTTTTTTCGGAAGATCGGTAGACGGATGGCTTAACAAAGCCATTTCGGAATACGGAGATTGAGAGCAAAAGTATTTAGCAACAATAAGGGCCCAACAATGAATAGTTCAGGCGTTGAACAAAGCACAGAACCAACAGTGAGGTATGTTGTGGTCTGGGCATAAACAGGTAACGCAGTAAGAATGAAAATCTCGGTGTGGTATTTGCTTTCCACAAGCAAGACAATTGTTTAACTTTTTCTGACATCGGTTAGAGCAAGAAAAAAGGATCCCCAATGGGGTACTTAGCTTTAGAAGACTTCAGGATGATTCAATTCGGAAATGAAAACTCAGGTAGCGGCTGACTAGCACTCGTCCAAACTGCTTTTGCTTTGGGCTCCTTGGCAAGAAAGACTGATGTAATGGCATTGGCTGCCTGTTTTTATAGCCCTGATGACCTGACATCTGTCAGCAACTGAAACAGAAATACTGTCTCTGGTATTCAGGTTGACTGAGGGCTACCTGCAGGCAGATAACCCAGGTGTGATGACTGCAACAGTGAAACACAAAGAGCATCCTTGAGAGTCAGGAGGACTGCATGCAGTTTTATCTAGCTGATCTACACACCCTTCATTGAGGTGGCCACCTCTCTTGGAGTATGGAAGAGCTCAAGTCATTTCTTTACCTTGTCAGTAAAACACCTGATATCAGTATCTACCAACAAGTTCAGATGCAGGAAGAAAATCCCCTCCTAAAAGTTTTTGGGGTCTGTTCACCCACTCTAAGGCCCAACAAAAGGGGTCAAACACCAGGAAAAAATCTATACACACTAATTCTTTATCCACTGGAACTTGAAACTCCAATGCAACATCAGCATTCTTGTGTGTGCAAATAATGCACTGAAGAATGTGATAGATATCTAGTTCAAAAAGTACAGGATGATCAAAACTTGTACTGTCCTCCACTACAGCCTTACCTAGGATGCCAATTTCATGTTTCCCAAGTCTCTCTGCAGGTACAGGAAAATAACATTGGACAGCATCAGTTTCCTTGCTAGTGAGGTCAATTATTTGAGATGGGATCATAGAGAACGTGTCTCAGTTTATAGTCACTAGGGTCCATGCAACATAGGAATGCCCACTCCAGGGATGTCAAAAGAAAATCTATCAATGGAGCACCTAGGAGCTTGCCATCCAAATATGGGAAAACACAGAGCTCCATACTGAATAAGGCTTACGTCATAATAGATAACATCTGAGTAAACACTTTAGGTGCAGAGAAAAGGCCAGCCAACAGTACTTTCCAGTGAAAGTGATGTTCACACAAACTAAAGCAAAATAATCTCTGCTGTGGACCTATGGCACTGATGGCAAGAATGCAGATGATATGTCTAGTTACAGCATTCATATAATCTGCAGTACAAGAAGCAATACCACCTAAAGGGTCTTCATCTAGAACTTGATGAATAGAATGTGCTCAAGACACTCAAATTCAGAAAAGGAGCAAAACCTTCTATCCTAGAGAGACAGAAGTAGAATCACTGGCATTATTCCAAAGGAATAATGACTTCTACAGTCATTACAAGCAAGAGAGTCTGGGGCAGTCATAAGACCTCTGTGAAAATGGTTGGTCCTCTGAGAAAGCTCTTTCTAGTAGAGCAAAAATTCTAAAATACTGCCAGCTGTGACCATGTTGACAAGGCACTGACCTTTTTTGCAACAATTCTCTAGGGTGCAGTAACAGTGACAGAAAATGCTAGTCCCAAATGAAAGAAATACAAAGTAAGGCTGACAGAATAATTTATTGGGGGTAATTAAGCTGGCACTATGAGGCAAGCTAAGACTGTATAATTTTTAAGGGCATTCCTTGTTCTGAGGGGAAAGGGCGGTTTGTAGAGGCCTTTCAATAGTGCTAAGGGCCTGCATATTCTTTTTCAAGAAGTAATTCACCAGGTTCTGTATAAACCTCCTCCTTGAATGAGGAGTCAATGATGGATTACTTGATTGACTCCTTGGAGAAGGATATCTTCAGCAAGGCCGTTCTGTGTAAAAGTATATCTAACCTTTCTGCTCTAGCCACAGCATCAGTACAAATTACAGTAAGTCACATGACAACCCCACCGTACATGCTCTGGCCAATTCTGACCACCTTCTCAATGAAAAGCAGATGATTTAGGGAGGGATGAAAATCTTTTCACTACCAAATCTACTAAGGAGGACTAAAATCTGGAACAGTGGAGATCTCAAAGTCCCAACACAGCATAGATGATTACTGGTTTTCCCATTTCATCCAAGGTTTCAGGCTCCTTGTTTGGCGACAAAGTGGTAGTTATGTTTTGGTTCCTGTGTCCTGTGTGGTAGCCAGATTATGCAAGATTCTTACAGATGTTGCCTGCTCAAGAACATTTAGTTGGGATCTTACTGCATTCATATAGATCTCAGAGAGAAACTTGTATTTCTTGGGAAACACAGGAGCAGGTTCCAGATACTTCTGAGGCTGCATATATGGCATCCATAACAATAGGATCCATGGATGGAATGACCCAAAGAACCTCATCCTCCTTTCCCAGATGCTCATTAAAATATTTTTGAAAGGAAATTGGGTCAGAGGCCAGTTCACAGAGGGCTTCGTAAGTGTCAGGGCTTCTTCAAAGGAAGGAACATCCATACAAAACTACAGAAAGGTGGGGTCATTATCATTATCTAATGCTTCAGGAGGCAAGTCCTCTGAATCCACAGATTCTGCAAAGAAAGCTGAGAGGGAAGAAAAATACACCATTTCAAGGAAGGATGAGCTCATACATGTACATGCACTGAAGCAGAGTTTGTAATGGATGTGTGATGCCCTTGCCCTGGCCCAGCAATCAAGGAGCCTCAATCCTCACCACTAACACCAGAGAGGACGTCTCGTATAAGAGGAAATGATAACAAATACACACAGTAAAGTACAATTTCCCTTAAGTGCACACAGAGATCACAGTCAGTCTGGGGCTGGTTGCTCCTCAGGTCCCCAATAAGACTCCCCACTGGCACAGCTATATGGTCCAGATCTCAGCCTAGCTGGCAAGCTAACCTCCAGTATCCTCTCTGTCCAACCAGTGCTTCATATCCCTGCCAAAGTAGCTGACACATACACACTTTGAGATAAGTATTTATACAACTTCACAGACACTCCTGGGAAAGGCTGACACAGATTTGCCAGCTGTGCCCCTTTACCCAGAGTATATGGTAGTAATTACTGCCACCACCAGCTAATAATTATCAGCTACCCAAAGGCCCTTAAAAGGGTGTCCAATTATTACTGTGCAATATTATTATCCAACTGGTAAGTGTGACTAATCAGTCAAGGCTTATTAGAGTGGCCTTGTACAATAAACTATAAATATGCAATGTACTCTAGAGCTTAGCTTATCTCTACACAAACCAGCCACAGTTAAAAAGTTTTAAAATATTTAATAATAAATAATTAAAACACAAGAAAATACTACTACACCACAGTGCTATTAAAGAATTCAGAGATCATACAGAAGCTTAAAATAATACAGTAGGAAAATTCTGATATAACAGAAAAACACTTAATCTAATCTTTATAGTCCTAGCTATTTCCACAAGAAAACATACTTCTAAGATAACTTACTTACATAGAGCAAGGCAGTGCTGAGTTAGATAGTCAAACAAAAATGCTTAATAATTTCTGGTTCTCACTGTTTAAATTGAAACTGTAGTTCTGCTAAAACATTACATCATTTGTTTACACTTTCCTGGTTCCCAGGCCACACCAAAACTGCATTTACATTCTTTTACACTTAGAGCAATAAAGGACATTCCACATGTAAACTCTGGTCATTAACTTTAGCCTTGAAACAATAGGCAGGATGCTTACTCCAGACTTATCGACTCCAAATTCTAACTTCAAAGGACATACAAAACATAATTTTAATTTCAAAGAACATTTGAAATGCTTGGCTTAGTTTTCCTTACAGCAGATGGCAATGTTGCTACAATCTTGAAGTTCACATTTTACAGTGTTTTCTTTCATTTAAGAAACAAGCCTGTATTTTATATTTATATTTACAAATTATAGAATTATCTATAAAATTCTATCTGGCTAGGCTGGCAGCCTTCACCCTTCCCTACCAGTCTTCACAGGATGCATACCAGGTGTTGGCCAACAAGAATCTGGTGCTCACAGATATACCTGCTAATAGTAGAGGACTACAAAGGATGGCAATGAGAACAGAGTTGCCATTAAGCAATGTTCTCTATGGCTGCATTTCAGAACAAGCATAGAAAAGACTCAAAAGACTGCAAACAGCTGTCTGAAGTCTACAGCCTAAACTACAGGCCCCGGCATAGGAAAAACAGCTGGACTCTCATCAGCTAAGGTAACTAAGTATGGCTGCATATGCAGGAAACCTGTGAAGAAAAGTTTTCTCCTCAGTGCAACAACAAGCTATGACTTGGTATCTCAAAAGGCTTGTATTTGTGAAAAAGTTAGTTATTCTATAAGGCAATATGAATTAATTTACAGTCATTTTACACATTGTCAAGCTTTATATCAAATGTGTCATGGACTTTAACATCAAAACAATCCTTTTTTATACATTTAAAACATATTAGTAAATGAGGCTTCCAAGATGGCTGCACACTGACCAACAGGGTGACTTATGTTAACCCAGTGTGACAAAAGAAATGGTGAAACTGTCAGTCTGGGTAAAATGTGGTTACTAGCTAGCAATTCTACTGCCTTGATGTCAACAAAGAAGAAATTTAGAGAACCTGAGAGAAATATCAACCAAAAAAGGTGAAGAGAAAACTGTCTGGGAAGAATCTTGCAGCTATTTTACAAAAAGCAGTTAAAGTTTAAGCTCTGGTACAGGAGATCGTTTCCAGTAATTTAGAAGAAAATAAATCAAATACACTCAGAGGTGTTTAAAGCAAATTAAAGACTGGAGGAATATATCAATTCAAATAACAAAAGGCAGGAAAATAGAAGATTTACCTATCTGTTCAGATGAAGTGATAAAACTGCAAAACCCAAATGTTGAAAAGAAGAAAGATCTGGCTTAATGTGAGCATTTGTGAGAAAAGACACTTCAAAAAATACAGTTAGAAGACAGAGCAAACGGAGAAAATCAGGTTTTCTGCTATACCTAAGAAACTGTAAGGAAATTACTGCATTCAATTTACAAAAGGAAAAACAAACACCTGGACTGGATGTTCCAGAGCAGGATTTGTTATTTGAGGGGACACATTGTGTCTATGCTCTAAATCTGGTCATGAGAAAACAGACAAGACCTATAATGATAAAGATGCAGAAATAGTTGCTCTTGACAAAACAGTAGCAGAAAAGAAAACTATGAAAAAATTGGAAAAGCAGAGTGTTTGTACAAAATTATTCACTGTACACCACTAAAAAGAGAAGCAAGTTTATCCCAGCAATCAGGGAATGTCAAGTTGTTGCATCCAGCTGTCTTCGAACATTTTTTCCTGAAGGATTAAAGACAGTTTTGATGCAGAGTATGCTAAGGAGGAAATACAGCTATTCAGCAAAGAATAAAATCACAAACAGAAGGATACTCTGCTTTTCATTCTTCTAACCATAGCAAAACTCATAAAGAGGCTTTGTCAGTGAAACCTTTTCCATTGTTCCAAAGGAAAATGCATGAGACATTAGAAAACAAAGGTGCTGACAAGAAGAATCAGGAGTACTGTAGACATAAATGAAAGACTGGTGTTGGGAAATGGAAATGATTAGGAAGACCAGTAACACTGATATTAATGAATTGATGGTAGACTATAAAGCATCAATTCAAAAGGATACAACAGCAGACATGAATATAAGAGCACATGTGAAATGTGGCAAGTATCAGAGAAAGTCTAGAACTCTGTGTTAAACTGGTGGGTGAACTACAATTATATACCACACATTTTGCCATTACTGTTTAAAATACTAAAGGGAATGAAGAAGCAGATTAAATAAAACAGTTGTGTTCTTATTAATTTTTGTATAAAAGTTTCTTGATGTAACTTGCATGTTATATTGTAAAGCAGTTTTGTACAACGTGCAGTCGGGTATATTTTCTATTTGAGGTGGGGGAGTCTTATCAGTGACTTGCTTATGTTAATGATATTAAAGCAAGCAAATACTTTTTCTTAGTTGGAAGATGTTAACTTCGGTAAGTAAAGGATTGTGTTTGCAGCAGTCTATTTGGGACAATTGTTCCTATTTGAAAATGTATATAGCTTTCTGTGTTTTTATTAAGTTAACACATTATGGGGGTGATTTTTTGAGGGTTTTGTTAAAACAAAAAATCTTGCAAAATGCGACATATGTTCCAACGCTGATGATAAAAAAAAGAACTGTATAAAAGGATCCCAAACAAACATTATTGGGTGCATGCATCACAAAAGCTGGAAGTAAGACATTAAAAAAAACTGTCTTATATAATAGATGGAAATAATATCTTCTTATAACAGTGGAATTTTCCATATTATCTTGGAAGGTGAAAGGTCTCACAGGTATAGGTAAAAAAGAAAGAATGCTTAATTGTATTAAGAAATGCACAGTGCAAATAGCAATGCTATTGGAGACACATTTGGAAAGAACTGAGCATGTGAATTTGATAAATAAAGGATTTCAGGGTGGATATTCAGCAGAATACCAGGGACAAAGGAAAGAGGAGTACTTGCATTAATTGTTACAGGAGCACCAATAGTGATAGAAGAGAGAAAAAAAGTTAATAATGGCAGACTTGTGGTAGTAAGGGGCTACTAGCAAGGGAGAGGAATTTAAGGTTCGGAAAGTGGACATTATTTGAGAGTTATTAGGGAAGATAGAAAGTATTCCAGTAGCTATAGCTAGTAAGTGGAATAAAATGGAAGTGGAGTTTAAAAACGGTAGAAAAAAAAAAAGAAAAACAGATATGATTGAGAAGTAAAAAAAACCCCGTTATTTTCTTACCATAACATTCCATCTGTGTTCTCACTGCATTCTTCCTCAACCTGTGGGTCTCAGATCTGGCTCTTGGATCTGACTCAGCCGTCTTCAAAGCTGAGGAATCAAAGCTTAGCTCCTCCCATCCTACCCACAATGCCTCATTTCCCTAGCCATCCCTGTACTAACACAATTAATTTAACAGAGACAAAGATAGCCTTATAAATATCAGAAAATATAAGATCAAGCATAAAGATCAGGAGCTCAACCAGGTACTGTGGTTCCCATGAAGTCATCCATCATCTCATAATGTTATGGTAAGAAAATAACTTTTTTATCTGATGTTGTCACTCTCATTCTTCCTCAGTCTGTGGGGTAGAGTCCCCAGCTACAATGACCCTAGGGCAGCCCTCTTGGAAGGATATTATGGAGCACTGCACAGCCAAAGGCAGTTTTGCTCCTGAAGGTAATGTCCAACTTATAGTCAGTAACAAAGGTATGGGTGCTTGACAAAGTTGCAACTGCACAAATGTCATCAATAGACGGTCTGGACCAAAAGGCCTGAGAAGTTGCCATAGACTTTGTAAAATGAGCCTTGACTTTGCCTGGTAATGGCCTGTTCTTGGAAGAGTATACAAAGGAAATACAATCCTTCAACCATTTGGCAAGGGTAAACTTAGTGACAGCTTGCCCTTTCCTTACATCAGAAAAAGATACAAACAGCCGTTCTGATTTCCTGCAAGACTTGGTTCTGTCCAGTTAAAAGTGTAATTGCCTATGAATACCCAGAAGGTGGAGAATATACTTTCCTGTTTTGGAAGTTGGAAAAGAAAACAGGAAGATTGATAGATTTATTTATGATATTTTCCATAGCTACTTTGGGTAAGAAAGCTGGGTTGGTACATAGGGAAACTCTATCCTTGTGAAAGATTAGATAAGGGGGTTTAGGGGAAAGAACTTGCAGCTCTGAAACCCTTCTTGCTGAAGTGATAGCAACCAGAAAAACTGTCTTCCATGAGAGGAATTTCAGGTCTACCTTAGCTGCAGGTTCAAAAGGAGGAAGGACTAGGGCTTGTAAAACCATGGTTAAATCCAACGGTGGGGTAGGATCTTTGATCGGCGGACAAAGTAAAAAGATACCTCTCAGAAAAGTTTTGCAAAATTTAGATGAGGCCAGAGATGATGAGTTTTCGCCAGTATGAAAATTGGAAAAAACTGCTAGCTGTACTTTCACAGTGGAGTAGTTGGCTCCCTTTGGAAAAGGAAAGCCATAATCCAAAACTTTCAGAATGGGAACAGTGAAAGGATTTCTCTGTTGTTGTTGGGACTATAGGGAAAAATCTCTTCAATTTGTTCTTGTAGATTTTCCTAGTACAGGACTTATGAGTGTAGATCAATATTTTTTGGACTGGGGAAGAAAGCCTGAAATGTCTAACTATCATTGGAACTGGAAAATTCATGCGGTTAATTTCAGCCCTTGGAGATCTGGGTGGGATAGCAGATCCAGAACTGGATCCAGAGTCAATGGTGGGCAAATTAGATGAGACCAAAGAAAGGTGAACCAGACTTGATGAGGCCAGAAGGGGGCAATGAGGTTAAACTTTGCTCTTAAACCTATATTCATTCTGCAGAAATGTGGGGATTAAGTGGACTGGAGGGAAAGCGCAAAGCAGACCAAAGGGCCAAGCATAAGCCAGAGCATCCCTTGGTGACTGACCCTGTGGAGGGATCAGGGCAAAGAAACTGCTGTATTTGTTGTTGAAGGTTGACCCCATTTGTGGCAGATCATGTTTGCCACTGATTGATTCAGAGACCACTCGTGAGGCATCAGAAGAACTCAGCTGAGCCTGTCTGCCAGGATGTTGGGACTCCCCCGGAATGTGCACTGTTGTAAGAAAGCAGTTAGTGATCATGCGTTGCCACACCCTCACTGCTTCTCGACACAAAGGGTAAGATCTAGTTCACCCCTGTTTGCTGATGTACCAGACCACTGACATATTTGTCTGACTGCACTGCAATTGTTCCTAGAGGAAGAAAGCTGTGTAGAGCTTGCAATGCTAGAAGGACTACTCTCTTCTCCAAGATGTTGATATGCAATTTGGTCTCTCGGGGAGTCTACGTGCCTTGGACTGTCCAACCTAGAAAATGTCCCCAACCCATCTAGGACACATCAGTGGTCAGCATGGCTTTGGGAGGGGGAAGAACAAAGAGTCATCCCTGCAAGACCTCTGGGGAATGAAGCCACCAAAGAAGAGAGTCCCTGCATACTCAAGAAAGTTTGATCAGGAAGTTTAAGGGGTGACTGTGTAATGACCATTGCAATACTCTCATGTGTAGGCAGGCTGTAGGTAAACAAGGTTACTGTGGCTGCCAGAGAACCCAAACCCTCAGTACTAAATTTGCCATGGGGGCAGGGGTGCCTAGAATCTATTTGATATGACATTGCAAAGTTGTGATCCTAACCAGAGTGAGGAAGGCCCTTATTGAGATCAAGTCCAGATGTGCTCTGTTGAAGTCAATGATTTCCACTGGCTGAAATTGGGATTTCTGAATACTGATTGTTATGCCTAGACAGGGAGCTCGCTGTAACAAATAATCTCTGGCTTGGATGAGTAGATGCCTCTTTGGAACAGTTAGGAGCCAGTTGTCCAGACATGGAAACACATGGAATCCCTGCAACCTGAGATGGGCTGTGACAACCACTATGCATTTGGTGAACACCCTGGGGGCTGTGGTGGGACCGAACAGAAGTGATCTGAATTGGCAGTGGCTGCCTCCCAGCCTGAAACAAAGGTGCCATCTAGAGTGCCTGTCTATTGTGATGTGGCAGCACTCATCCTTCATGTCTATAGAGCACATCCAGTCTTCCATTCTCAGAAGAGGTAGAATGGACTGAAGTATGACTATCCTGAATTTTGAATTCTTTACTGATTTGTTCAGAGATGTAAAGTCCAGGATCGGACGTAGGTCCCTAGTCTTGAATCTTGAATAAATGTCCAATCCTATCTGGTCAGGAGGGACCTCCTGGATGACTCTTGGGGAGTCCTCTGCATTGAAGTACTCAGCTCCAAAACAGCCAGTGGAGCCAGAGGAGGAGGAGGGCCAAATGGAGACAACAGAGTCAGCCCCAAGGAAGTCTGATCTGATGTTTTTGGTGCTTTCTTCATCAGCTCCGACATAGTGGAGGAAGACCAATCTGGGGAGAATTTCCTGCCTTCCCAGGTCTCCCTATGTTTCCTGGAGGTGAGTTTAGCCCCTGAGGTTGAATGAACCACAGGAGAGGAGGTAGACGGAAGCAAGCCCTTAAGGATAAGCTTGTTCCATCGATCTGCCAGGGCATGTGGATAGAAGGCAGAACAAATAGGGTAGGAGCTGTCCAAGTGAGAGGGCAGTAACCATATTCCCTGTGGGCATCATACAATGAGATCAAGTGTCCACAGGAAGTGCATTTTTTGAAACCTAAGGGTTTGTCTGATTTAGAATCGGACTTGGACTGCAAAGCAAAAGGTGGAGAGACAGACAGAGAAAAAGAGAAAGGAAAACCACCCTCTTTTTTTTTTTTTTTTTTTTTGGAAAAGAGAATAGGAAAGGTGGGAAAACTAGGCCAGACAGAAAACCTGGTTAATAAAATGGAGGAAAGAACAGAGAAAACAGTGAAAGCGAGACTGGGTAGAAGAGAAAGTGCAAGGAAGAAGCTAACAGGTTAGAAAAAAATTCCTTACTCACAATGAAAAACTGTCCTAAACTGGAGGAGCTCTGGAGCTATGACAACCTTGAGCATTCTCTAAGAGTGTCAAACAAGATCTGAAGTTGGCTGGGGGAATGAGGCATTATGGATAGGATGGGTGGAACTCGAGCTTTGATTCCTCAGCTTGAAAGACGGGCGAGTCAGATCCAAGACTCACAGGTTGAGGAAGAATGACAGTGACAACATCAGATCAGGAATTATTTACAAGGCTGACAAAGAAAGTATTACAGAATATGGGTAATTTCACAAAACAAGAAGAGGCACAACTGCAGAGTGCTAAAGAGAAAATATGGGAGAACCCGGATAAGATGCATGAGTTTAGAAAGATTGCTGTTAAGCAATTGTTTGTTGATATCTGCTGAGCACAAAACGTTTGGTACAATGACTTATGCAACAGAAAGTAGAAAGGGTTGTCACCAAACTTAGGGGCCTATAACAAGAAAAATAACCAGAGATCCTGTAGAGGTATTAAAGATATTTCAGAATTTTTATGAAAATTTGTATAAACCAGAGAAGTGGGGAAATCAAGAAAAGCATAAATTGGAAATATTTATGGAAGACTTAAATATATCAAAATTAGAGATGGATAAGGCTCAACAACTAACAGTTAATATAGGAATAGATGAGCTAAAAGTAGTGATGTATTGTCAATCTGCAGGAAAGTCTCCAGGAACAGATGGTATTCCAGTGGAAGTTTGGAAGCTAGGAGGTAAAAAGTGATAAAGATTTGGAAGGATTTATTTAATAGTATTTTAAAAGGAGGGCAAGCACTAACATCCTGGGGAAAAATGTGTGGTAGCTGTAATAACTAAAGATGGTAAAGACCCATTAGTTTTAGCTTCATATAGGCTCATTTCAGTTTTAAACCATGATTATAAAGTGTTTATGTCTATAATGGCTAAACGAATGGCAAAGGTGTTGCCAAAGTTGATAGATATGTATAAGTGTGGTTTTGTGGAGTGAAGGAAAACATTTGACAATATTAATAGAACAATGATAATCCAGAGGGAAGTAGAATGTAAAAAAATACCACTGCTATTTAGTGGGTCTTTATGCAGAGAAAGCATTCATCAGAATAAAGATTTTTATGAGTAGTACAATGAACACATTTGCATTCCCCGACACAATAATAAGTTTAGTTAGGTATCAGAGGTGAAATTTAGAGTGTTGTGGGTTGTTTCTGCCTGAACACATGAACTAGGCAGGGGTACCCTCTTTCCCCTTTGTTATTTGTGTTATAACTGTTATGGTATTCAAGAAAAGTTGGCTTTAGTTGCAGATATTACTACTTCAAATCTGATAAAACCAGAAAAAGGACATCTCAGTTTATTGAAACATTCTGAGACAGTTCCATTTTTTTCAGGATATAAAATTAACGAAGATAAAACAAAGGAAATAGGTGTAAACAATGTACGAACACATGAATTGCTTCAACAATACCAGTATTTATGGGGACATTATAAAATGAAGTATTTAGGAGTATGGGCTAAAAAGGATGCTGTTATGGCAGCTAAATAATTAAAATGGTTTTAGTCCCTTTAGTTTTATATATAGGTCACAAACATTTCTATCAACCAGAGGAGAAGCTGTGGATAGTGATTAATAAAGAGTTGAAGGATTTTATCTGGATGGGGAAGAGGGCACGAATCAAGTGGGATAAGTTGATTCTTCCAATAGAACAAGGAGATTTAGGACTACCTGATTTGAAAAAATATTTTAGAACAACGTAGTTAAGGTTCTTATAAACAACACAAGGAGAAAGTAACAATTCAAAGTGGAAAGGGATGATGACAAAGCAAATGGGAATTTAAGAAATAAGGAAAGAGTGGGAATTTAGATGCAGATCCTTAACAAGAATAACAACAGTCTTTCAGAATATAATATTCATAAAGTAGCAGAAAGTATACTAAGAACTAAGCCAACACGGGAATGAAAAAAGGAGATTCTGCTGATAGGGATGACGGCAATTAGGGGAACACAGAATAGGAAAGAGGGGGCTAGAATGTATTGGAGGAAGCTGGCAAAAGAATCTAATGCAGTGGTAACAAATTATTAGGGAGGGGAAAAGTAACAGAATGGGAAGAGGTCAAGAAGACATTTGATTTGTAGGTTACAGATCACCTTCCCTATCATGGACTGATATCAGAGTATAGGCAAAGAGAAAGGGATAGGGGAATCCTAAGTGAAAGACTTGCACTAGATTAGTTCTTAGCTAATTCTAGAACAGAAGCTAATGTTAAAAAAGGGACAGTCATTAGAGCATATAAAGCACTGCACGATAACTACAGGAATCAATCAGAGGAGCTTAGAAAAGATTGGGAAGAGAGAGTAGATAAGCAATTCACAAAGAAACAATGGGGGGGGTATATGTACAGCTCCCAAATATGCAACAAAGTCTAGAAGATTTAGGATTTTTCCCTGGAAGTGTTTGCATAGGTACTTTATACTCCAAGCAGGCTCCAAAATAATTTGTCCTCAGGTAGAAGGTAAATGCTGGAGGTGTAATGGGGAAGAAAGAGGTACCCAGAAGCATATGTGTTGAGTTTAATGAGGTGGAAGACTTTAAAAATTCCCTGAAGAGTACTCTGTCAGGAATACTGGGCAAGCAAAGGAAGTAACTAAGGAAATATTTTTTTAGTTAGGATACAGGATCTAAATAGCCTAGACATAGTAAAGCCTTGTTAAGTTTAATGCTGGTGGTTGATAAAAAAGGAATTACTAGAAAATGGAAATCAAAGTCTAAACCAGCCATACTGAAAGTACTGAATATTGTAACACTGTTAAAAGAACTGGAAGTGGATACTTTAAAAAAGTGAAGGAGTAACTTACATAGAAAAAATAGAAATTGTTGGAAAATACATACAGAACAATGTTTTGGGGGAGGAATAAGGTTTAAGAGAAGGTAGGAATTTAATGTTGGCTTGATTATATTGTATGCAACAATGTATATGATGTACAATGTATGTAAATGTGAACCTATTATTATGGTTTGATTACCTTTACAGAATGCATGCTTGCTTATGTCACAAGTGATAATTCAATAAAGATTTTTTTAAAGTAGGGTGCACATAGTGTTACAGGAAAAACATCTGAACAGAAATGAGCGGGCAAATTTGACAAAGAAATTATTTCAGGAAGAACATTTAGCAGAATGTCAAGTACCAGTGGGGCCCCAATAGCGATAGAAGAGGGAAAAAGATGGACTTCCAAGATGACTGTGCATTGAGTATCAGCTTAATTTCACCTCTCCCAGTATGAAAACAGAAAGTCAGAAGAGGCAGCCAGTAAACTCATATTTTTGGGTACATTTTAGTAACTGGCTAGTAAGTACACTGCTTGAATGCAAGCAAAAAAGAAATAAAAAAATGAAAGAAAATCAATCAGAAAAGACGAGGAAAAAACACTGACTGGGGAGAATTCTACAGCTGTTCAGCAAAAAGCAATGCAAATTCCAGCTTTGGTGCAAGCCATGACTTCCATTAACCTAAAAGCAGAAATGAATCAACTGTACTCAGAGAAAATAAATGAAACACTGATGGAGGATATCAACTCAAATAACAAAAGGCTGAAAAATGGAAGAAGCTTTAAACAGATATAAAGACGAGGTGATAAAACTGCAAAAATCAGAGGTCGAAATGAAGAAAGGGCTGGCTGAATACGTGACTGCTCAAGAAGAGATGCTTCAAAAAATATCAGAATTTGAGACCAGAGCATGGAGGGAAAATCTGAGATTTTCTGCAGTACTAGAAAAGCTGGAAGGAACAGAACGTATTCATTTTATGAAAGCACAAATAAGTAACTGGACTGGTATTCCACACAGCAGGAGTTGTTAACTGAATGGGCACATTGTGTTTATGCTTCAAATCTGGCCATGAGAAAGCAACCCAGACCTTTAATAGTAAATATGAAATCCTACCAGTAGAAGGAATTGATTCTGATAAAACTGTGGCAGAAGCGCAAAGTACTTATCACCCTAGATATCCACATCCCAGCCCTACCCCCATTAAGGAAACAATGGTAAAAAATTTATTTCTCCAAAGCCAACTTCATGCTTCTTAAGACAGAAGTTGCGAACTTCATGACACCCATGCAGATGGACAATACAGTTACGACTGCTGAATCCTACACAAATGCACTCTATAAGCACTTACACGAGTGCATGGATTGTGCTATCCCAAACAAAACCAAGACGCTATCCTCCAAAAAACGAAAACCAATCTGGTGGTCCCCTGCCATTAACAAACTGTATAAGAGAAGGAAGAAACTGTTGCAAAAGAGAGTAAAATCCCATGAGTGGAGGAGCTCCCTGGTCAGCTTCAGTAAGAAGCTTAGATCCCTTATAAGATCCTCCAAAGCTAGCTAGGCAAACAAAATCACAACTGATTCTAAGGACAACCACAAAGTATTCTATAGCTATGTCAAGAATCTTAATGGCAACACCCAGATCTGCTCTGAGTTACAGCACAATGGTAGTAAAATTACAGAACCAACTGATATTGCCAACATCCTAGCAGATAGGTTCAGTGCTAACTTTACCCCCCTCTCACCCCCTAAAGGGCCCATATCTATACAAGAAGAATGCGAAGTCCCTGTAATCACAACTATGCAGGTAAAAGCTTCACTCTCTAAAGCCAAAAACACAGCATCCATGGGACTGGACAACATCCCAGGCTGCGTTTTACATAAATTTCAGAATGAACTGGCTCCCCACCTAAGCACCATCTTCAATCATATCCTCACATCAGGCTTTATGCCCACTGAATGGCACACAGCAACAGTTATCCCACTCCACAAAGGGGGAGTCACCACTGATCCCGGGAACTATCACCCTATTAGCCTGACGAGCCTGGTCTGCAAGGCCATGGAATGTATCATCATGGAACTCATAAACAAAGACATTGGAAACCTCCAAACTCTGGACCCCACCCAGTTCGGGTTTGTGAAAGGAAGATCATGCCTCCTGAACCTGATCGACTTCTTTGAGGCAGTCACCAAAGCTGTAGACAAGGGTAAGGTGGTTCACACAGCCTATCTTGACCTTGCCAAGGCTTTCGACACCATCCCCCATTCTGGAATTATAGTTAAACTCATTGAACTAGGTATAAATCCCTAGGTCACAAGATGGGTTGCCAACTGACTCACTGACAGAACCCACACTGTAAAAGTTGTAGACTCCACATCTGACTTCAAACCAGTGACAAGTGGAGTACCACAGGGTTCAGTCCTGGGGCCTCTCCTGTTCGGTATTGACTTCTCTGAAGTACAGAAGGCCTCTGGCTAACGAAGTTCACAGATGACTGCAAACTAGGAGCCATAGTAGAGTCCCCACTTGATGTGGATATCCTACAGAAGGGCCTCACTGAGACAGATGCCTGGTGTCAGAGCTATGGCCTCAAGCTCAATGCCAAAAAGTGCATTGTCATCCTCTTTGGTAAAAACTCTGTGCCCATGAAGTACCACATAGGCATCAGTCCACTTAACACCAAATGTGTGATGAGACCTTTGGACCCAGGTGGACAGTAGTCTCTGCTTTGATAATCACATCTCCACAGTAGTCAAGAAGTCCTTCTATGTGCCACACCTCATCACAAAAGGATTCTAATCCAGGAAAAAAGAGGTCATTGTTCCCCTCTACTCGACACTCATTAGACCCATTATAGAGTACAACGCCCCTTTTGGAATGTACCTCACAAGACATCTGCAGCAGCTGGAAAGGCCACAGAAGTACCTCACAAAGAGGATTACTGGCCTCAAACAGATGCCCTACACTGACCATCTCAAAAAACTCCAGCTTTACACTGTAGCATATCACCTACTCCAAGGTGATCTCTGCCTAGCATATAAAGCTATGTCAAACCCAGAGCTGTTGGACATGCTACACCTAAATAAATCCCAATCCCTCCGAGCTACATGCTCTAGGGACCTAAACCTTGTCACCACAATAAACAGGACATGCTGGAGGGATAGATTCCTGTCCCAGAGACTTCCCATACTCTGGAACAAGCTACCCATCCATGTCAAGCAAAGTTCCTCATTAGCACTCTTCAAAAAAAATCTTGATGAGTGGATGGGAAATAGGAAATACACCCCGGGGATCACTTCTGTGGCTCTGCTGGACAGTGGCACAGGAAAATGACATTCTTGGGTGGCGTAAGCCAGGGAAACTTGTTGGCTAGGCTTCTTAGGCCCTTGGGCCGATAGCTTAGTACCTACCTATGAACTTAAAATGGGTGACTGTAGAGTGTGGAAAATGATTAATCACTGTACACCAGGCAGAAGAAGAGTAAATTTATTCCACTAATCAGGGAATGTTGAGAAGCAGGTGTGAAATTCAAACTGCTGTACCCAGCTTTCTTAAGAATATTCTTTACTGGAGGGACAAAATCATTTGTTGATGCAGAACATGCTAAGGTGGAAACACAAAAGTTTGTCCATCAAAAAGTGAGCTGTGAAACAGGAGGAGATTCTGCTTCTTGTTCCTAGTGAAACCTTTTCCAATGTTTTAACAGAACATACTTGAGAGAGCGAAAAAGAAAGAAAAAAGCACAAGAGCTGACTACAACTGAGAAATGAATTGGAAATTAAGAAGAGGCTGAATTTAGGAGATGGAGATAAACAGGAATAAAATCAGCAACTCAGAAATTGAGAAATAAATGTAGGATTACAAAGCATTAATTATATTTGTGAAACATGACAGAACAAGTAAACCTGGAAATATTGGACTTTGTTAAACTTGTAGGGGACTCTAAGCTGTATGCCTTACTTCATGTCATTAATGTTTGGAAGAACACTTAGAAGAGGGGAAGAGGAGGGAGAGAGTTAACCAAGTAAAACAAAATTTTGTTTTAACAGTAGTATTTTTATAATGCTTGATATAATCTGCATGCTACAAAGTAAAGTTTTCTCAGTTATTTTCAAGGGTAATGCGGATACTAAAGTAAACAGGTGCCCCTGTTTTTTTCCTTCTACCTTCTTTCCCCTTATACAGTTTTAAGAAATGTAGGCACTGCAATGTAAAAAAAGAAAAGTATGGTCAAAAGAGCATGATACAAGACAAAGTGATGTGCTTTGTCTCATTCTTGTGTAGAAGAATGACTGGATTAAGCCCCTTGGCTTGATCTAGTAACAAGTTTTAAGAGAAATCAAATAAAAAAGAACATTGAATTTAATAAACCTTTCCTCTAGCAAATAAATAAATGTTTGTAGAAGCAACTATGTATCTGGTTCTCATGTCTCCATGGAGACAATCTGATTAAGACCTAAATAAAAAAAAAAAACAGAATAATTCTTTCTTTTAATAGCTAAGAGATAATATTTTCTGAAAACATTCAAGCATTTTCCCAATCTGAAAGACCAATAAAGATAACACAAAAACAGACAGCATTTAGTAGAATCACAGGTTGTACCATGTGTCTAAGCATGAAAAACATTCCTTTTAGTTTAACCCAATTCAGTTTGACAGAATTGTTCTTATTAAGAGGGTAAAACCTCAATACTTGAAGATGTACATAGTTTTCTGTGTTAGTTTTAAGTTGATAGGTTTTAGAGGTGCATTTTTTTTTGTTTCAGAGCAACAGAAAGTTTTGTAAGATGTGACATAGGCTCAAATGGATATGACATGAAACAAATGTATAAATTATCAACCTGCCAAACATTAGTGTATGCATGTAACACAAAAGCTGGAACTACACACTTAGAATAGATGTTACACACAAAAGGTGGGGATATTTTTAACATGATAACTCTTTTTATATTATCTTTAAATGTAAATGGTCTCACAGATATGTACAAAAAAGAAAGAGCAGTGAACTATATTAAAAATGTAAAATGCAAATAGCTGTGCCACAAGAGACATACTTGGAAAGACCTGAACATGTGAATTTGATAAAGAAAGGCTTTCAGGATGTTTTTTCAGTTGAATACCTGGGAAAAAGGGACTACTTATATTAACTGCAAGAGGAGCACCAATAGTGATAGAAAAGGATAAAAAAAATAATAATGGTAGATCTGTAGTACTAAGGGGCTACTGGCAAGGGAGGAGGATTACACTGGCATGTATGCATATTCCACCTAAAAATGCTATAATGGCGCTTAAGAAAATTCTTGGAGAAATAATCAGCTTTCAGTAGGGAATATTAGTTATAGGTGGGGAACTGGAATTTGATTTGCAGCAGTGAAGATGTGTCTGGGGGGCCAGAAGGCAAAACATAACAATGGAGGGTATATTTTTGAAAATATCTGGCATGGAAGATGTGAATTCAGTAGGAGGAGTTAGATGTGAATCTACATATTATTCCCCAAGATTCAAAAAATGGGTGCTAGACAGAATTTATATTTCACAGGAACATGTGTATTTAATTGAAAGTTTTGATACTTATCCAATAACTATTTCAGATCACATGCCAACAATAACTAAAATAAAAACACAGGGTAGTGAAATAAAAATGAGACACTGTAGCTTTCCCAACTATCGGTTTAGGAGTTATTAGAGAAGACAGAAATTTCTTCTGAAAATATAGCTAGGGAGCGGGATACAATTAAAGTGGAGTTTAAAAATAGGATGGAAATAAAAGAGAGAGAGAGAGATATGGTTAAGAAGTAACAATTGTTTAGAGGGATTGAAAAATGTTATAAAGTATTGCAAAATAGGGGGACTCGCACAGAAGAGGAGGAGCAACTGCAGAATACTAAACAGAAAATAAAGGATTGCCTCTATGATATACATGTGTTTAGTAAGACTGCTGTTAAGCCACTGTTTTTGATAACTCCACAGCACAAAAATGTTTAGCACAACAACTCAGGCAACAGAAAGTAGAAAGGTTTCTTGCCAAGCTTAGGCAGCCTACAACAAGAAAGATAATAGATCCTGTAGAGGTACTAGAAATATTTCAAAAAAATTATGAAAATCTGGATATATGGAAATCAAGAAAAGGTACAAATATAAATGTTTATGGAAAAATTCAATATGTTATGGGTAGAGGAGGGCTCAATTACTAAAAGTTAAGATAGGAGGAGATCAGATAAAAATGGTGATGTATAACCAAATCCACATTAAAGTCCCCAGGAATAGATGGTATTCCTGTGTAATTTTGGAAGCTAGGAGGGACAAAAACTGACAAAGATCTAGAATGTTTTGTTTAACAGTATTTTAAGGGGAGTAAAAGCACCAACATCCTGGAAGAAAGCAGTGGTGTCTGTAATACCTAAAGAGGCTAAAGACCCATCAGATCCAGTTTCATACAGGCCCATTTCAATCCTAAACCATGATTATAAAGTATTTATGTCTATAATGGCTAAAAGAATGGTGAAGCTGATGCCAAAATTGATAGCTATTGAAAGCTAGTGTGGCTTTGTGGAGAGCAGGCAAACATTTGAGAACATTAACAGAGCACTGATGATGAAGCAGAATGTAAAAAATACCACTGTTGTTGGGTCTTGATGCAGAGAAGGCATTTGACAGAGAAAGCTGGGAGTTTATAAGCTATGCAATGGAAGCATTTGCATTCCCTGATAAAAAAAATATACAGTTGATTAGGAGGATATATGAGGGATCAGAATGGAAAAATAAAGTGGGGTGGGTTCCCTTCTGACAATTTCTGTTTGAGCAGAGGAACTAGGCAGGGATGTCCTCTTTCCCCTTTGTTATTTGCATTAAATTTAAAACAACTAGCATAAAAATAAGGGATTCAAAAATTCAAGGATGTAACTCGTATGACATTCAAGAAAAGCTAGCTCTAGCTGCACATATTATTTTATACCAAATACAAACAGAAATGTACATTTCATTGTTGTGAAACATTTTGAGGCAGTTTCAAATCTTTTTAGCACACAAAGTTAATGATGCTAAAATAAGGCAATAGTTGTAAACTATATGACCACACATGAATTGGTTTAACAATATCCATATTTATGAAGACATGGTACAATGAAGTACTTAGGGGTATGGATTAAAAAGGATTCTGGTGTGGCAGCTAAGAATATGTGGGAAAAGACTAAGATAATACAAAAACTGAGAAATTGGAGGCTCTGTTATATGGGTATGGATAGCAAGATATAAGCAGTTAAAATGTTTTAGTCCCTACAGAATAGGAATTGCCTATACATAGTAAGGCCTTGCTGAGTCAAATTATACTGGCTGCCAAAAAAGCAATTAATAAAAAATTGAAATCAAAGTCTAAACCAACTGCACCAGAAGTAACAACTATAGTAACAGAGATAAAACTGGAATTTGGATACTTAGAAAAGGGTAGGGGAAAATTACTTTGAAAAAAAATGGGAATTGTGGGAGCAAGACATGCAAGAGGAGGAATAAGGTTTAAAAGTAGGCAAGATTTGAATGAGCTATGGAATGTTTGACTGGAAAGATTATAAGTGACGTATAATGTTTGCAACTAAAATTATGCCTATGTTTTTGTGATGTATAATATTTGCCACTAAAATTATGCCAATATGGTTTGTTTTCATTTATATAAATGTATGACTGGCTATGTTATACAAGATAATTTAATAAAGATTTGTCTTGTTTAAAAATAAATAAAGAGGGGAAAAAAGATGATAATAGCATAGTTATATTAGCAGTGAGCTATTGGCAGGGGAAGATTATATTAGTATGAATTTATAGTCCACCAAAAAATGTAACTCAAGACACAAAAACATCAAAAAGGCCTGAATTACTTACCACTGTGAATGTGATAATAAGTATCTTTTATTTATATTATAAAGGCTAGATTGATAGGGCTTAGAGGAAGATGGGACTGAAGGGATAACATTTCAAACTTCAGAATTTTGACAAAAATACTTAGGAAAGGAAATGTCCAGTGCAGACCTCCAAGCATATTCCCTTTTTGGTACAAGAAAAATCCTTAAATAAAAGCCTTTGCCCAAGTGATAGCAAAGTACAGTTTCTATTACTCCTTTCATCAGCCTCTGATGCAGAATGGAATGAAAGACAGAAACATGGTTCTCCGAGGAGGGAGGTATCAACTTGGAAGGAGGGAAATATTCCCATTACAAAATGCAACAATGCTGAATTACATTCTGAACTCATCAGTCAGTAACAATGTATTACTGTAAAGGGAGATGAAGTCTCAAAGAGATAGAGATGTTGCCATGGTGGGAAGGGGTAAAGGTCTGGTGGGCCAATACTGAGGTTAACTGAGAAGACTAACCTTGATTTTCTTTTTAGAGTTTTCCTTTCTTTCTATTTTTTTAAGTACTGCTTGCTGGATCCTTACTGTTTAAATGGCTTATTGATAAAGGGAGTTGTGGTATTCAGGGATATTTTATTTCCTTTGAAAAAAGAGGGGTAAAAAAATGTACTACTTGTCGTATTAAATTTTCCCTTACATCACACTTCTTTACCACCTCAGCTGCAAATAAACAGAACCTGCTTATCTTAAGGAGAAATTAAAATTTCAGTTTTAGCATCTTTAGGAAGATTTTGAGAATGAAGCTAACTAAGCCAGTCTTTTCAGTACTGGCCCAGAATCAGCATCATAAGCTTTTTAAAATCTGCCTAGTAACTTGAGAAGCAGATGTAGCCCAGGCAGTCAAAGATTTTGTTTTTACCTTGGAAAAGGGAAGGTTAACTATTGGCTTTTACATGTTCTCAAAAGATAAAAGTTAAAACTTTAATGAGCTTGACAGTTTAAAATCCTAAAAGTTAAAGTCCTAGAGGAAAAATTGCCCTCAATTTATCCATTCCTTTTCCAGCCTTGTCAGAGGGAATGGGGTTGTCAGCAATAAAGTGCTGAGCAGAAGCACTTCTGTATTAATAAATCACTACTTGATCTTCTCTAGGATTTAAAAACAAGAAGTTATGTACTCACCATAACGTTTGATGTATGTAGTCCATCTCACCTCACATTCTTACCCGTGGGTTCAGAGCCGAATCTCGGCTCCAACTCGGCCATACCTCTAGCTCAAACTCTTCAATTGGCTCGTGGCTAAGAGGTAACCCATGCTGCAATGTGCCTATCCCCCAGATCGTGTTTGCTGCGAGCTCACATACATACACACACGCACACACACACTAACACGCTGAGAGGAAGAACCAACTCAACATATCAAGAAGGAGTGCTGAAAACAGAGACTCGAACTCTAGGTCCTCCAGGAGGGGGTAGGTGGGTGGGTTAGTAAGAATATGAGGCAAGATGGACTACATACATTGAACGCTATGGTGAGTACATAACTTCTTGATGTTATGTAGTCCGATCTTGCCTACATTCTTACCCGTGGGACAGCGTCCCTAGCACCTAGACCTTGGGCGGCTCACTGGAAAATACTCCTGAGCACTGTGGAACCAAATGAGGATCTGTCCCTTGATACCAGATCCAATTTGCAGTGACTAATAAAAGTGTGAGGAGATGCCCAAGTAGCTGCAGCACAAATATCATCCATAGACATCCTAGCCTGAAAGGCAGTAGAAGTAGGCACCGAACGTGTAGAGTGACCCTTTACTTTAAAGGGTAATTCCTTGCCATTTGAAGAATAGATGAAGGAAATGCAACTAGAAATCCATCTGGACAGAGTTACTTTAGAAACTAAAGTCCCTAGTCTATTGTCTGAAAATGAGACAGAGTTGATCAGATTTCCTAAAATCTTTTGTTCTATGTAAACAGAAATGCAACTGTCTGTGGACATCTAGCTGATGAAACTTAAATTCTGCCTTGTTAGAGAATTCAGGGAAAACACAGGCAGCTCAATAGACTCGTTGAGATTGACCACTGAAGCAACCTTAGGCATAAAGGAAGGATTAGGTCTTAGCGAAACCCTATCCTTTTGAAATACCAAGTAAGGGGTTTGAATCGATAAAGCTTGGAGTTCAGAGACTCGCCTAGCCGAAGTGATGGCTATCAAAAAGACTGTCCTCCAAGACAAAACTTTACTATCACAGGTTGCCGCAGGCTCAAAAGGAGGCCAGGTAAGCTGCTGTAGCACAAAATTAAGGTCCCATGGCATTACAGGATCAAAGATTGGAGGTTGAAGAAACATAGTCCCTTTGACAAAAGTCCTACAAAGTCTGCGCACCATTAGATTTGGTTCATTAGCAACATGAAAAGTAGAAATGGCTTCCAATTACACTTTGATAGTTGCCACAGCTGATCCCTGGCTAAGCAGTTGAGATAGAAACTCTAAAACTGATGAGATGGGAGCTGTATAGGGTCAATCTGCCTTTCATGAGCCCAAATGGAGAATCTCTTCCACTTACTAGAATAAATCTTCCTAGTAGAGGGTTTGTGGGAGGAAGACAGAATATGCACCACCTCCGGTGAAAAATCATGAAGCCTGACCAGGGACGGAATTGGAGCAGCCATGCTGTCAACCTGAGGGTCTGAATGGAGGGGTGGAACTGCCCTGACATATGTGTCAACAGATCTGGCTCTGGGTCCAGAATCCTTGGCTCATCCATTAGATAAGGTTGAAGAAAAGGAAACCAGATCTGACAAGGCCAGTGCAGTGCAATCAGTGTCATTTTGCTTCCCAAGGACTGTGCTTTCTGAATAACCTTCATTATCAGGGGGAATTGGAGGGAAGGCATAGAGAAGACCGGAGGGCCATTCGTGAACTAGAGCGTCCCTGGGTGCTTCCCCCTCCGGAGGAATAAGGGTGAAGTAGCTGCTGCATTTGGCATTGAGGGGGCTGGCAAATAGATCGGAGCAAGGCTGACCCCATCTGCAGAAAATCCGTTTCGCCACTTGTTCGTTCAGGGACCACTCATGAGGCATCAGAGTAGTTCTGCTCAAACTGTCGGCAATCACATTGGACTTCCCCGGTATGTGCTTTGCCACTAGAAAGCACTGGGAAGATACTGCCCACTGCCACATTCGAAGAGCTTCTCTGCAAAGGAGATATGACCTGGTTCCTCCCTATTTGTTCAGATACCAGACCACTGACATGTTGTCTGAGTGGATTGCAATTGTCCCATGAGGAAGAAAGCTTTGAAGTGCTTGCAACACTAATAGCACCGCTCTCAACTCTAAGACATTGATATGCAAATGGATCTCATGTTCCTGACACGTGCCTTGGACAGTTCTGCCAAGATAATGCCCCCTCCCACCCGATCTGGGAGGCATCCGTGGTCACAGTGGCAATTGGAGAAGGAAGAACGAAAGGCATACCCACGTTGAGATTGCTGGTCTGAAGCCACCAGCGCAGATCCTGCTTGCACCTGTCAGTTATTACAATAAGATGGGAGAGCGGGAGGTGCTGAAGAGACCATTGGGCAAAGAGTAGTCACTGAAGAAGCCTCATGTGAAGTCTTGCAAGAGGCACTAGCATAATCGTGGCAGCCATAGTCCCTAACAACTTGAGGACCACTTTTGCCTTGACCTTCTTCAGTGGAGGTAGAGCGTAGACTTGCTGCTGTAAAAAGTAGTTTTGTACCTACCATAAATGTAGATGTTCGAGTGTAAACAATGCTGCAGTCATTACACTTGGGTTATCCTGCCATCAGGCAGTTCCCCAGTCGGCCTGAGTTCCAAAGTCTTGGCCCGGCATCGGTTGCTGTCGCCTCTTCCCTGACGTCAGTGCGGCAAGGGTATATAAGATGCAGCCGAATCCATTTTCTTCAGTTTTTCTTGCCCCAGATGTCAGGTGCCCCCAAATAGGAAGGCAATTCAAATTGCTAGTGAAATATATAAAAGAAAAGCAAACAACCATTTTTAATTACCAGCAAATACTCCCCATAGGTAATAAAGGGTAGGTGACCTAGGTATGTACCAAAAAATAAGAGGGGAAGGAGGGAGGGTAACCTGGACTGCAGCAGTGTTTACACTCTAACATCTACGTTTATGGTAGGTACAAAATTGTACTATGTTCATCGTGTTACACTGCTGCAGTCATTACACTTGGGTGGAATCCCAAAGCTGAGGTAGGGAGGCTGGATCTATAAGGCATTAGGGGTGGCTATAAGGGCCTGCAGCAGTGGTGAAGCCAGCTCTGGATTTGGAATATAAAGGCAAATGGTAATGTTTGGTGAAGGTATGCACAGAACTCTATGTTGCTGCTTCCAAAATATCCTTAGTAGGCACTCCTCTGAGGTAGGCAGTTGAAGTGGCTGTTGCCCTGGTGGAGTGAGATCTAATGCTGCTAGGTACAGGTTTCCCATGGTGGGTATAGCAAAAATGTATACAGTGTGCTATCCATTTTGAAATAGTATGCTTTGACATGGCTTTTCCCTGTGCTCCTGCAGCGTATGCTACCAATAATTGCTCAGATTTTCTGAAAGCTTTGGTTTTGTCCAAGTAGAAACGTAACTGCCTGTGAATGTCCAAAGAATGTAGTAGTTTCTCCCCTTTGTTCTGTGGTTTTGGATAAAAAGTTGGCAAGTGAATAGTTTGGGTTAGAGCCACACTTGATACCACCTTTGGCATAAACGTAGGGTTAGTTCTTAAGGACACCCTCTCCTAGTGGAAGATGAGGAAAGGTTCCACTGCCATTAGTGCCTGTAATTCTGAAACTCTTCGTGCTGATGTTATTGCCAGTAGCAGAGCAGTCTTCCAAGAGATGTATTTTAATTCTGCTGTGTTAGCTGCCTCAAAAGGAGGTAAAGTTAATTTTTCCAAAACAAAGTTGAGGTCCCAAGTTGGTGTAGGTGCTCTACGGGGTGGTCTCATGTTTTTAGACCCTCTGAGGTACTGTTTGAGTAAAGGATTAGAAAGAATTGGTGGATCCATGTTGTAATGAACAGAAATAGCTGAGGCGTGGATCTTGATGGATGAGAAGGAGAGGCCCTTGTCCAGCATCTCAGTTAAGTATTGAAGTATCTGAGGAATGTTTGGGACAAGAGGGTCAAGGCTGTGCACTTGGTTCCAGGCACAGAATCTCCTCCATTTATCCGAGTAGGCTTTCCTGGTGCTAGGCTTTCTGGCCTCCAGAATGACATCCATAACAGCTTTGTAGAGAGGCAATGCTTGCTTAGCTAAGGAATTTTCTATGCAGCTAGATTTAAGGTCTTTAGCTGGCTGTGAAGTATCTGTTTGTTGTGCTGTGTCAACAACTGTGGGATTTGAGGCAAAATCCAGGGTGGTTCTTGTGCTAAGTTCTTTAAGACTGGGTACCAGTGCTGGTGTGGCCAGTCTGGTGCAATCAGGATCATCCTTGGCTCTTTCTGCCTGGCTTTTATGAGTACCTTTGGAAGGAGAGGTAAAGGAGGGAAAGCGTATACTTGTAGTTTTTTTCCAGCTGAATGAGAGGGCATCCACTTTCCATGCTTGTGGATCATAGCTCCTTGTGCAGAATTTCTGTAATTGGCAGTTCATTGGAGATGCAAACAGATCTATGTCCGGTCTCCACCATTTTTGTGTTATCATTCTGAATATTTGTGGGCTCAATTCCCATTCATGGGGATCCATGATGTTTCTGCTTAGGTCATCTGCCAGTGTGTTTTTCTCTCCCGGTAGGAATTGTGCTTGCAGATGAATTTGGTAGCTTAAAGCTGTGTTCCACAAGGTCATGGCTTGTCTGCAGAGGGGGTAGGAGTGTGTGCCCCCTTGCTTGTTTATGTACCACATAACTGTGGTGTTGTCTGTCTTTATTAGTAATTGTCATGGATGAAGCAGGTCCTTGAAAGATATAATTGCATTTTGTACAGCTTGCATCTCTTTTTGATTGATGTGGAGATGTCTTTGCTCTGTGGGTCACTAACCCTGAATACATTTTTCTGCCATATGTGCTCCCCAAGCGTAATCCGATGCATCTGTTGTCAGTGTCTGCCTGGCTGTGGGTTGAGTAAAAGGCTGTCCCTTGATGAGGTGACAAGCTTGAGCCCACCATTGAAACTCCTGTTGAAGGCAAGGAATTAGTGGTATAACTGTTTCCAAACTTTTGACAGTGTTGAGACCATACACTATTTAGGTACCATTGTAGTTTCCTCATATTAGCAGTCTGGCATATGGAATTAGTAGTATGCAAGATGCCATGTAGCCCAAGGCCTGCAGAATTTTTCTTGCAGGGAGTTGGGTCTTTGTTGCCATTAAATGAAAGTATTGAGTCAGTTGTCCTTGCTTGTCTGGCATGAGATAAGCCATCTGGGCCGTTGTGTTCAAGCTGGCACCCAGGAATATTATCTGTTGTGAGGGCACTAGTTTTGATTTCTTTTCATTTACTGTGTACCCCAGGCAACTTAATTTTTTTATGTAAGCCAGATGCTTTAGAAGAATGTCTTTGCTCTCTGCTTGAATCAGGCAGTCATCCAAGTATGGATAAATTTGAATTCCTTTTTGCCTGCAAAATGCAATTACTGGTGCCAGGCACTTTGTGAAGACCCTGGGTGCAGTAGATAAGCCAAAGGGCAGTGCAGAGAATTGATAGTGCATTGAACCAGCTAGAAATCTGTGGTATCTTCCACAGTTTTGTCTAATAGGGACATGCAGGTATGCCTCTTTGAGGTCCAAAGTCACGAGCCAAGCTTTCTTGCCCAGCATGGGAAGAAGCTGCTGTAGTGTTAACATTTTGAATTTCGGAACATCCAGGTAAGTGTTCAGAGAAGAAAGGTCCAGAATGGGTCTCCAGGCTTTGTGCTTTCTGGGAACCAGAAAGAGTCTTGAGTAAAATCCTTGTCCTTGCTCTTGTGGTGGTACCTTTTGAACAGCTCTCATGTCCATGAGTGCTGTAATTTGTTTTTGAGCCTCTGCCCATTGATTTGGTGGCAGATTTGGCATTCCTTTTAACCTTGGCAGAGTGTGAAAGTGGAACATTTAACCTTGAGATATAATGTTGAGAACCCATTTGTCTTTGGTGATGCAATGCCAATTGTGATAGAAAAGTGTCAGCTTTCCTCCTAAGAGGGCTGCCAAGAGAGAGCTGTTTGGCAGCTGTAGTGGAAAGTCACTGAGGCTGCTTTTTATAAGGTTGAGGCCTGTCTTCCCCTTCTTTCCAGCCTGGTGTACCCCACTGTTGAGGTCTGTAAGGGCCTTGTGTCTGACCTCTACCTCTTGGACATCTATATCTGCCCCTTTGAGGTCTGTCTGTGACTGGAAAGGACCAATTCTTAATTGGCCAATTTCTGCTAAAACGAGGAGGCTGAACCTGTAAGAAATCTTTCACCATTTGCATAGATTTTGCCTTATGCTCCATCTTTTTTAATAACTCCTCTGCCTTAACTCCAAACAACACATCCCGCTGCAAAGGTGCATCCAATAATTTGGCCTTAACATGATCTGGTAGTGTATGTTCTTTTAACCAAGCATGCCTTCTAATGACAGAGTCTGTAACTGCTGCTCTACAGGAGGCCTGTAAGGAATCAAACCCACATTGCAAAGTATGTTTTCCCTCTTGTTCAGCTGCATGCAATAAATCCTGCATTTCTTTAAAATTAGGAGGATCTGAATCTGGAAGCATCTTTTGTTTCAACTGAGACATTAAAAATTGCTGATATTTTAGCATGTGAAACTGGCAATTCAAGGCTCTCATTGTTAAAGTTGCAGATGTATATACTTTCTTTCCCCATCTGTCTAATGATCTAGAATCTCTGTCAGAGGGAATTGTTTTTTTGCTGATGAGGCCTTAATCCCTTTGGGTCCCTGAGAAATAGCTTCAGGGTCAGCAACAGGGCTTTTGTACAGAAATTTGTGAGAGTCAGGGACTCTTTAATATCTATCAGGTTTAACTGGGGCTGGGGGTAAGGAGTCAGGGTTTAAGCTGGATTCAGTATACACATCATTCACAATATCTAATACTGGCAGGATAGCAAGGGGTCTGTGTTGAGGCAATAAAAGGAAGTCTCTGAGTCTTTTATTGGATTCTGAGTAATCCTGGCCTTCCCAGTGGAAATGTTCCCTCATGGTATGTAAGGTCTCCCCAATGGAGTAGTCCTCAGGCGGAGAGACTGATGGAATTGATTCCTCAGCATCAGAATCCTCATAAGGGGGTAAGGAATATCCTAGGTCTGAGGATGTCTGAGGAAATGTACACCTGGTCAGAAGATTCATAGTCTGCATCTTGTCTGGGCCTTTTATCAGGAGGGGGATGGGACCCCCTGATCAGGGTGATTAGGTCTTTGGCCATTTTAAGCATTTGTTTCTTAGGCATGGAAGCCTGTCCTGGAGAGTGCTGTGTCTGTTTCTTTGCTTTTAAGGGGGGCTTAGACTTAACAGAGGGCTTAAGGGTTAACTGGGTAGGTCTGAAAACACCCTCTGTAGCTGTGGATTGCTCAGCTACTTCAGTTCCATCTGTAGGGTTAGGTTCGGTAATCTGAATACCTAATGTGTCCGAAGGCCCAGCCAGCTCCATGTGGGAGTCGGAGGTGGTCTGTGGTTCTGTGGAAGCGGTCGTCAGGGGCTGCGTAGGCACCTTGCTGAGAACCGGCGACCGGCCTAGAAGAGGCCTCGTCGTCAGTTTGAGCCTCGGATGCCTGTCCTTTTTGCGCTTTTTATGTAATTCGGTCGTCGGAAGTTCCGACGGCATGGTGTAATTAAATTTTCTGCCAAAATAATTTCAGGCAAAATCAAACAGACGTTTAATAGTGCGCTTGTTAAACCTAGCACAAAACCGACAACCAGTGACGTCGTGGTCTAGGCCTAGGCATGGAATACAATAGGAGTGGAAATCCTTATGAGGTATTTGCTTCCCACAAGAAATACAGTTATTAACTTTTACTGACATCGGTCTGAGGCAAGAAAAAGTTTCCCCAATGGGGTACTTAGCTTTTTTAGAAGACTTCGGTTCTGGATTCGGAATGAAAATCTCAGGAGTCAGCCGACCGGCACTTGCGAACTGCTTCTGCTTCGGGCACCGCGCGGCAAGAAAGACTGAAGAAAATGGCGTTGGCTGCATCTTATATACCCCTGCCGCACTGACGTCAGGGAAGAGGCGACAGCAACTGACCAAGACTTTGGAACTCAGGCTGACTGGGGAACCACCTGACGGCAGGATAACACAAGTGTAATGACTGCAGCAGTGTAACACGATGAACATCCTGAATTCTCTTTATTGGCAGAAAACCTTCATGAGCACTGTGTCTAATTTGGCGCCGATAAAGGTAACACACTGCGAGGGCAATAATGCAGACTTTTCCCAATTCAAGGTGATTCCCAGACTTTGGCACAGTGCAATAGTGGCGTCCCTGGCAGTAGCGGCTGGTGACTTCAAATCAAAGGGGGGCTGCAGGAGACAACTGAATAGGTGGGTCAATGGTAATGGGGTGTGGCCAACTAGAAAGGGGAGGAGTTATGCTCAAAACCACAAAAACTGTAACTTTAATTAAATATGCTGCCCTGGGTGCCAAATTGTTATTATGAGAGTCCAATCAAGACAAAATGAAGTTAGAAAAAAAAAAATATTTCAATGCATTGGCTGCATGACAGCTTACTTAATATCTAGATGGAAACAAAAAGGTTGTGAAGCATGACAAAATAAATTACTTTTTAAATACATTACTGGAATGCCAGTCAAAATCAAGTATAAGAAAAACAAGCAGCACTTAACTCAAACCACTTCTCCTTGCACTGCAGTTCTAATTATAATTTATATTCAGCTTTATTAAAGTACTAAGTTGTTGCTGCTATTGTTGTTGCGTCTTTTGGCTTTTCCTGGTAGGGGTCGCCACAGCAGAACTCCGGTCCGCTAATGATAGGTAGTTGATTTTTACATGCCGAGTCACCAGCTCTGATGCAGAACCTTCAACGAAGGTACGCCCATTCACGCATGTCTCAACGCAGAAGACACTCTAGCTGAGAATCGAACCGGACAGCAAGTAAATGTTTCTTATCCAAAAAAGACTTGTTGCCTGACAACAACTATCTACTTGTTTCATGGGGAAAACGTGTTCAAAGTAAAAAATGAAAAGCAAACAAGAAACAAGCTCAAGATAAATTGCTTAAAGGAATACTGCACAGGTTATGGACCACACATGATAGATTGGCATTCTGTTTTGTTGGAGACTTGCAGTCATCTCTGCAGGCTTTACTTGTAAACTAATGTAATGAGCTTCTTAAAATAATGTAATGCTGTCCTTTATTATAGTGTCATATGCATTTCAATACCCAAGGCTTATATGTTATCTAGTTATATTCTCTGCATGGCAACAACAGAAAGGCTTTCAATTTTGGCAATTCTTTAACAGTATGCTTATTAAAGCTTACTTGCATCTTACATTGTTTCTACTGCTGGGCCGATGCAGAAAATGGATCACTAGGTTTGCTGCTTTGTTCCAGTTAACAAATGCAATTAAAATCAAAGTAGCTCACCACATGTAAGTAAGAGGAATATTTCACATTATTTTCTGCATGTCTGTAGAATTGTATTAAGTTACAATTACTGCAGGAAAAGCAACATGTGGCATAAGACAACTGAACATAAAAGGGATATTGATTGCTAGTGAGGAAAAAATACCAACTCACTAGTTGCACAATAGTGGAAACAGGAGAAAAAATGTACTAACAGCAAATATCAATCTCACAAACAATGAGATCATTGTGAACAGTAGAAGTATTACTTGTTGTGATGAAAATAAACAAGAACAAAAGCCACTTACTGAAACTGTAATTACCAAAACAGTTTACCATGGATGGCTACTTGCATAATGTACATTGAATGGTCAAACAACATTTTCAATAAAACTTTGAATAAACCCTATATCCTAGTCTGGAAGTATACACATCAAGGAATGCTTCTTTACTGATATTTTAGTTCATTTTGTTTCTGTTTTTACTCTTCCCTGGACCTGCTCAATAGCTTCACTGTCTTGACCTAAATGTCTCATTCATTCTGTTGGTAGAGAGATAGACATCCTCAAGCTGGTCCAAAGTTGTACATCCCACTTGATATTGCCCAGATATCCTTATTATTCTGTTCATTTGTCCTCTGATCTGGTGATAAGGAATGGGCCAGCTTTCAAATCCAGTATAACTTACTCATATGCCTCTCTTTCCCCTATTAGCTTAGTTAGCACTTCCTGGAAGCAGAGAATGCAATGGGCATTGCCTCTACAAGGAACATAAGCCACCAGGATAATCCCTGCTCAATCACAGTGTGGCAACACCAGTAGACATCTCCATTCTTCACTGGGAAATCATCCTCTGCATGCCTACCTCTCAAACTCATATTGTTGGTCCATTCCTCATACACTTTGTGGCTTTCTGGCAAATTATTGAAGACTGAAGTCATTAAATAATGGCACACATTTGAGTTTCAGACTTTATATTCTTCAGAAAATGCATGATAATGAAAATCCTGTTATAGTAGTACTTTGCTAAGTTTGTAAAAGTGATATTTAAAATGTGTGCCTGATTTTGGATCTTTGCCCCTTATTACTTTTGGCTTTGCCCATATTTCTTGAGCTTAGAGGTTGAGAGGTTTATCTGCATGCATGGCCCTAAACACCTCCCCCCTTCCTTACCTGCCCTCCCCTCTGAGAGATGTAAAGAGCATTGCTTCTTCATTCCACTCTGTTTCTCTTCCAGTTCCTTTAGGCTTCTTGGAAACTAATTTAATTTGGGTCACCTGGGTCATAATCACGGCCTTATCCCTGTATTCCTCCAAGAGAGTTACCACATAGTTAATTTGTAATATTGCATGGTTATTAAATGCATTTAATAATTCAAAACATTCACTCAGGGTAGAAATGTCCCCCTGAAAAAGTAAATAATTAAGTAAAATACAATAAACATTATATTGACTTCCGCGGTGGTGCAGCGGTAGCGTTGTTGCCTCAGCAAGAGGTTCTCCCATTCAATTCTCGGTTGGAGTGCGGGGGAGTGCCTTCTGTGTGGAATCTGCATGTCCTCCCCGTGGTTGGGTGGGCGTTCGAAAGACATGCATAAATGGCCGTGCCTTCAATGAAGGTTGAACGTCGAGCTGGCACCTCAGCATTCGTGAAAATCTACTGCCAATCATTAGCGGACCGGAGTTCCGCTGTTGCGACCCCTAACCGGGAAAAGCTGAAAGACAACAACAACATTATATTTAATACAAAATTACATTCCCTGCAAAACAAATATCAAGAGGTATTAGAAGGGAAGGAAGCAGCTCCTGGTGCAGTATCACACAATTGCCCTAAGTATTCCCCAATTAACAGTAACACAATGCAATGTATTTATGAGCTGTGACAGTAAACTCTGTATTAATACAATGAGAATGTTTAACTGATATGCAAGGTAGGCCTGCAAAATCCCCATTGTGCTGATTCCCTGTAAGCAATAATTATGAACATAATTATTGACATGATGACAAAAATGTTGCCTCATCCATTTCCCTTAAAAATAACCTGAATAATTCTGATACATATGTGCAGATGCAATAATTGGGTGCTTGTTGAAATTTTAAGTTCCATAATGTAATCCTTAGAACAGCAGAACTATGCATGCAAATATAGGCTAATGCACAGAAAGTCCAAGGTTGCTGGACTGCTGAATATCTCCTCTAATCTGAAGTAAAGTAACCATAGAGTTTGTATATATCAGGATTGTGGGAAGCACAGGCAACAGATATCGGGCACTATATCTGCCCCTTGAAAAATATTTAAAAGTTGTAACAGCAAGTTTCAGAATTTGTTAGGTTTCTGTAAGAATGACAGTTTATTTTTTGAAGTAAGATTTGCAGGTCCATGTCTTGTGATATAGTGCCAGCATTATTGGCCTGATTATAGAATCAAGAAACTTAGACAGTGTTTCAGTTAAATATTCTGCTCCTTGAGACTGCTGGTCTGACAGGGGGATGAAAAATACACATATTCACTTTATAGAGACTGTACAGAATCACACATATTGGAAATTCCACTGTAAGATATTAAGTACTTTGATCAATCCAAGCATGTCTCACACACACACACACACACACTACCTGTAGCAAGCTAATTTAGTCTTCAGTCCCCTGAAGCAAGCTGATCCAGTGCTAAACTTGTCAGTCCTGCTAGGCAGTCGCTAATGGCTGGCTGTTCAGCTCCCCTGAAGCAAGCTAATCAAAATGCTCATCGGCAGTCACTAACAGCTGGTTGTCCAGCTCCCTGAAGCAAGCTAATCCAAATGCTTGTCGGTCCTGCTAGTCAGTCAAGTTCTCACAGTTGGTTTCCAGGGCTGGTTTCCCTGTGAGAGTAGGCTGGAGTCTCCAACCTGCAGACAATGCAGTCCAGTTTCCTTCCCTTCTGTGCGATCATCACCACACAGACTTCTGGGCTGCAGGGCAGAAATGCCTTTCTCCCCTATTCGGACTGCCTAACATAGCAGTCTTGAGTTCTGTGAGTACCAGGAACTCCATGCATACGTGTGGAGTTCCGGTACTCATGATTTTGTTTTTATTTTTCTTCTTTCTTGTTAGGTGGGGGCTTGTGATTTTTTTTTTTATTTTTTTATTTTAGATGGGGAGGGGGCTCAGTCCTGCAATCCAATAGCATGAGCCATCCCTGGTCTGTAGTAGTAGATGCCTGGTGGTGGCAGACAGGAGCTAGTCATCCAGGTATGGAAACACTTGGAATCCCAGACATCTCAAGTGAGCCGTTACCACTGCCATGCATTTGGTGACGACCCTGGGGGCTGCAGTGAGACCAAAGGGCAGGGCATGAAACCTTCACTACCTTGACTGGGGAAATGACTGGCTCCCAGCCAGAAGTGTAGGTGACTTCTGGATGCCCTGTCCATTTTTATACGGTAGTAAGCATCCTTGAGGTCAATGGAGTACATCCACACATCTTTCCCTAATAACGGGAGAATTGACTGTAACGTGACCATGCGGAACTTGGACTTCTCTACATGAAGGTTCAAATGGCTGAGATCCAAAATGTGTCTCAGGTCCCCTGTTCTTTTTGGCACCAAAAAGAATCTGGAGTAAGTCCCTAATCCTACTTGGTCTGAGGGAATGGGCTGGATGGCTCCTTTTAACAGCAACTTTTGAACTTCTAAGGTTGTAGAATCCCTTTGACTGGGTGGGACATCTGGGATTCTTTTGTTTGGAGGGGGAGATGAAAGAAGGGGAATATGATAACCTCTGGAGATTATATCTAATACCCACTTGTCTTGGGTGATGTCTCGCCAGGCTTCTGGGTATAGAGAAATGTGACCCCTGACTGGCTCCAGAGATGCACAGTCGGGCCTCCTCTCAGGAGCGCTGGTAGGGAGAGCCATGAAAGGAATCGCGGTCCCCTTGGTTATGTGGGCCTCCTCTGCCTCTAGGGTGGTGTCTGAGTTTCCAGCCCCTCCTCTGCCTCTGGAGGGGAAATCACTATGTGCATTGTGAAAAAACCTCTGTGATTTTCTGAACCACATTTTTCCACCTTTCTGGCCCTTGGGATAAGGTCTAGAACTGTCTCCCAAGGCAGACAGGGTTTTTCCTTCCTGCTCGCACCTAGTGAGAGTATCCTTCACTTTGGTTCCAAATAAGGATGAACCGTCAAAGGGCGCATTAGTGAAGGTAGACTTGAAGGCCTCCATGAAGTTGCACAGGCGCATCCAGGAGTGTCTCCTAAGAGAGACACTGGAACCCGCAGCCCTGCTCGCCCCATTGGCTGCATATGAGATCAGCCTCATGGAGGAGTTGGTAATAGAATTTAGGGTAGACATCTGAGCATTGACTTTCTGAGCCACAGCATCAGAAACGTTACCCTGTAAAGAGTCTCCCAACTCCTTTAGGAGATCTCTTGGAGCCGTGTAAAATGCGATAAGTAGTTCAGCGACTGCAGTGTAAAGGCCACTGAAAGAGAACACAACACTTCCCATACCTGTCCATAGTCCTGGACTCCTTGTTAGGGGGATGGACGGTAGATGAAGTTTCTGCAAGTTCCTTCTTGGTGACTGCTGCCCCCACCATGACATCTACTGGAACACCTCTTGTAAGAAATTCTTAATCAGGGGGAGTGGACAAAAACTTGTTTGTCTCCTAGGGACCGGTTCCACAGTGTTTGGAGTTTCCCACACCTTTCGACAAATGAGGTCCAGGAGCTCGTCGAACGGGGAGAAACCCAAGAGGTGGAGGGTTGGGACCCAAAGGCCTTCAGGAACACTGACTCCTCCTCAGAAGGGGCTTTGGATGGCCAGTTGCCTCTCTGTCTCAGTATTTACAAGATATCTGAAAAAGAAATATTGTCAAAAGATGACTTAGGGGACCCCTCTGACTCCTCGAGGCCGGTGTCAGATGTGAGGGACTCATCTTGGGAGTCAATGTGCTTCCTCTTGCACACTCTCTTTCTGGGTGGCTCCTCAGGTAAAAAAACCTGGGGAGGCCTCAAAAAGCTGGGGATCACTCATGGAGGTATCCTGAGGCCTTAGGTCTCTGCTGTCCCTAGATAGAGGGTGATGTGATACTGATATCGGTGCTGGAGGGGGAAGAGTGTTGGTACCACAAGATGCAGCTGAGGACCTGGCCAGCACACTCCTTATGACCTCGAAAGCTGATCCCCCCCCCTGGCTCTGAAGGTTGACTAACCGCAGAAAACACCCTCAGAGCCGAGGAAATAAGGTCCGAAGCTGATGTTGGGTCCACGTTCACCCGAGCCGAAGCACCGACAGGAAGGCTTGGAGCCAAAGATGATCGAGCCGATACCTCACTCTTGGCTCTGACTGGCGAGCTGTGAATCCTGGACCCCATCGACGGCGCCGACAGGGTCGGAGCAGAGATCAGAGCAGAGATGCCAGAAGGGGCTACTGGAACTGACCTCGAGGCAATAGACGGAACAAACAGCTTTGGCTCCGAAGAAAGGTCCGGAGGAGGAACAGCCAAAGATGAAGGGAGGACGGGCTCCAGAGCCGACTGGGCCAGAGCCGAAAACAATTTAACCAGCACCAATGACTTGAGCAGTTTCCTCACCACTCTATCGACATCATTGGAAAGTGTCCTGGAGGACCTAGAGGACATGGTCGAGGATCTAGATCACCCTATAGAGGGAGACCTATAACTCGGAGAAACCAGTCAAAAAACAGGAGACCGGCTCCGAACTGACTAATCTGTCACCGGCTCTAATAAACCTGGAACCGATGTAGACATCATCGATGCACTGTCTTCTGTTGGCCCCGAAGCCAGTGGAGCCGAAGAAGCAACTGTAGTTCTCCGGTGGCTCTGAGGAGACTGATGGAGCCAGAGAGCATTTCTTAGACGATTTTTCTGTCCATCTTTTTGTCTGGTTTGGAAGGAGAAGACTTGGAACTGGAACATCTTTCCAAATCCTCTTCAAAGAAAGGATTCAGCAATCCCCTTAATATTAGCTTGTTCTTCCTCTCTTGCAGCACGCGGGGGCTGAAAGCATGACAGAACAAGCAGGATTCCTATAAGTGAACAGCTCCCAAGCAATACACGCACACAGAGTGCCCATCCATCAAAGACATCTTGTTGTTACACTAACACACTTTTTGAAGCCCGAAGGCCTGTGCTCTTTAGAATCCTTAGACATGTTAAGATAAGAACACACACACACAAGGGAAAATGGTAGTGGCATCTTCACCACAGAAATCAAAAGAGTACAGGAAACTAGAGCCTCTAACTCAAATGACCTAGAGACCACGAGTTAACCACAGGGAGGACTAGGTCCTCTATGTTAAATGGGCCTAGCCCAGGAAAAAACAGGGGAACAACAAACAGTCACACCACAAGGAACCCGCTGACAAAGGGGATTAACCTGCTACACAACAAGAACAAAAAAAAAACGGGGCAGGACTAGGTCCTCTAACTGAAATGGGCCTAGCCCATAAACACCAAGGGGAAACGGGATACCAGAAAAGTTCAATTGAACTGGTTAAAAGCAAGACACACACACTAGCTATTAAAATAGCTTTTGGAGCTACTAAATCGAAAAAAAAAAAATAGAAGAAAAATTGTACTTGGCTATGGCCAAGAGCGAGACCACGTCCGATATCGCAAACGAGATCTGGAAGATAGGTGCATTGCAGTATGGGATACCTCTTAGCCACGAGCCAATTGAAGACTTTGAGCTAGAGTATGGCAGAGTCGGAGCCAAGATTCGGCTCCAAACCCACGGGTAAGAATGTAGGCGAGATTGGACTACATAACATCAAATGCTTACATATCTGAGGTATCCTGTATAACCTAGCAGACCTAGACACAGAAGGTTTACAATCAGGAAAGCTAGAAGCTATGAGAAAAAAAAATCTGTGAAGTAGGCAACACAGGAGTAATTAGTTGCAGTATCTGGCTTGCATTGCTAACTGTAACAAATCAAAATACATTTTCTGTGTTATAGAAACTTCTTTCTGCTCCCAATAAAAAACCTCTTTCATCTTAGATAAAGTTTCTGAAATTATAAATCTGAGGGAAATCTGAAATCTTACTTTGCAAAAGAATGATCAAACTCTGAAGAAATTCCTGAGGTACAACCCCTCCTCCCAAGATGCCTGCTCTAGTGACTGAAAACCCATGTCAGAGAAAGAGGGAGCTCTTTTCCTTTTCTTGCCCAAAGAAACAGAAAACAAAGACAATGCACCAATAAATTCTTTAAGCAAATTCCAGCAAATGTTCTCAGTCTATAGAAATAGTAAAATGAGACTAGAAGGATATTTTTTTTGCTATTTTTCTATGTTGCCCTTTCCTGGGAAACTCTCTGGAAAAGAACATACTCTCAAGCAGGCATACTAGTCCAGGGAACAGCTTCTCTCTTCTAGTTAAATGAAGAACCTTCACCTTTCCAAGAACAAAGCTTGTTCTCCCTTGCCTGCCAAGGGCATCCTTACAGCCTTAGAGGGCATGACTATTGTTCAGTCTTTGATGTCTGCAAATGCTTAAAGAGGACTAGGGGAATTGATTTATAATTCATAATTACTCTTGGATAACTTTTACTTGGAAGATTTTGCATAGATGTTTTCTAACACCACATAAAGTAGGCTTGATTTATAAGAAAGAAAATTTAAAATGTTGGAGGTATGATAAAAGTTTGGAGACAAATTGGTTTCATATGCTTATAGAGTGTCATATCGAATGATTATCTCATTTTGGGCAGAATTTAGAAACTTTGTTAAAGCTCTATGGTCAGGCAACTACACTATTACAAACTCTTTGATACTGTTTAATGTTCCAATTCCAGATTCCATACCAAAAACTCAAGTGCCTCTCCTTTGGTCTATTCTGGCTATTGCCAGGAAAGTCATCACAATGATCTGTAAAAGTAAAAATATCCTCTCTTTTTCTGAGTTTCTTTCTTTGGCAAAAAGTGTATGCAACAAGGAATTACAAACTATGTATAACCGAACACCAAATATCACTCATAAACAGTTATCTTGGCAAAAACTTAAGAGACCTATTGGAAAAGTTTTAATTGTTTTGTTTAATGTTAAAATTTTGTTGTGGACTCTGTATATAGTTTTGTGTGTTTTTAGTTATTTTATATTACAAATGTATTTCCTGTAGATTTCAAATGCAATAAAAAGTTGAAAAAGAGAACTGGGGGGGGGGGGATAAGTGGTTTGAGGAACAACAAGCAGCCACAGTAGTCTCACACACTAGCAGGTGAGATGAAACAGGAGTCGACACCCAAAGATTCCCTGACAAATTTTGTCTTGTGGATAGGGGGAAGATAATAGTTTGAAAAATGGAGGGCACATCACTGGTAAGCCAGTAATGAGTCTTCAATGCAGATAGCAAAGCCTAGATGAGTAAGTAAAGTGTAAGGTAGAGAATAAATGCTTCTGAGGTAAGTAAACTACTGACAGTAACCCACAAGCACAGTATCCTATCACTGATACACAAACACACGCATCCTGAGTAAAATTTCTGTCAAAAATAAACATTTTCACAAAAAATGCTCACATAACACATACACTCCCTTAGAACTGCAGTGACAGTGAATAAAAACAAGTTCCCTAGCTAAAATACATATTTCAATCAGAAAAAGTACAATTGTGTAGTCCAAAGGGTAAGGCAGAGAACTGATAAGGTGATCCAGACACACAAAACATTTAAGAAACACCTGAAGTCTGGATAAGGATGTGATAAGCATCTTTTATTTTTTTTTTTTTAATTTAGTACAACCAAGAAACTTAATACAGGAAGAAGGGGTAACAGGCTGTGAAGTGACAGCATTCTGAACTTAGGTGCCATCACACACTGGTTTAGGAAAGAAAGAGCTAGATCTGGTCTCCCAAGTTTTTTTTTGGCACCAAAAACATCCTTGAATAAAAAACATTCCCAAACTGGGAAGAAGGAACTGGCTTTATCACTCCCTGAGACAACATGTGTTGAAGGACAAGGGGAAATAGTGGAGTCTAGTTTGGTGGATTGGGAATTACCCCTGAAAAGGAGAAATTTCTTCCCACTGTCATAAATGAATGATCTTCATAATGCATTTCCCTGAAACGACCTGCTGCCAAAGACAGAAGTGGAGATTCAGACTTTCTGGAAGGGAAAAGGGATTACCACAATACAGTGATAAGATGATCAGCTTTAATAATTGGCTTAAATTCTGGTGTCATTCAAAGGGGATCCAATGTCTGTCTGCCTGGGATGACATGCTGGACAAGCCACGCTGCTTCGCAAGGGACGGCTTGCACCTGTCACCCCTGGGCTTCCGGATATTGGCAAAGGCTCTTGCCACCCCCATAGTGCCTTTTTTAGGCAAGGCTCAAATTCTAAACCTACCACCCTAGAACACCAAAAAGGAAAAAACTAAGGGTAATGCTGCTCAATGCCAGAAGTCTCAATCTCAAGATGCACGCACTCGAGGCCCTTCTCAATATGGAGAACATCGATGTCTGTGCGGTGACAGAAACCTGGTTCAAGGCTCCTGAGAGCACCCCAGCACTAACAGGTTTCACCTCATATCATGCGTTCCAGCCCCAAAATCCGGACAACACCAAGAAAGGAGGGGGGTGTCCATATTCATAAAGGACACCCACACCTCAAGGTTGGTGGCAACGCATGATGCATCGGAGACCATCCAGGTGCAATTAACCATAGGCAAGACTGCTCTGCAATTTGTAGCATGTTACAGGCCACCCTCTCAAACTCAGGAACCTCACATGGCCTTCCTGAAAACATTGGAGGGGATAAATGTATCTCCAAACACCATCATACTAGGTGACTTCAACTACCCTAATATAGACTGGGAACACTACTCAAGCCTGAACACTCTAACCCAAAGATTCCTGGAGTTCATAAACTCAAATACCATGGAACAACTAGTCACCATCCCCACAAGAGGAGAAAACATACTTGATCTCATCATCATGAACATGGGATCAAAATGTTCAACACCGGAAGTATACCCCTCACTGGTGAGATCAGATCATAAACTAATCTCGCTGGAGGTCCTCATCCCGACCCCACCTGAAACAAAAAGACCACAGTGAAAAACTTCTCAAAAGCCGATTTCACACTTCTAAAACTAGTGTGGTCTCCTTTAAGGCCCCTGAGCCAGTGGTAAACATTACTCAAACCGCTGAATCACTTACAAATGCCTTCTACCAGCACCTACAGGACTGCATGGATCAGGCAATCCCAAACAAAACTAACACTCTCTGTACCAAAGGCAAGCATCCAGTCTGGTGGACCCCAGCCATAAACAAGCTCTACAACAAAAGGAGGAAGCTACTACAAGATATAGCAAAATCCTTGAAAGGTAAGACACCTTTGATCATTATAAGTAAAAAACTAAGAGCTCTCATAAAATCATCCAAGGCAAATTTTGAGAGAAAAATCGCCAAGGACTCTAAAGACAATCATAAGGCCTTCTTTAGCTATGTTAGAAACCTAGGAGGAAACTCCCAGATATGCTCAGAATTAGTTCAAAATGATGTGAAAATTACTGAACCTACACACATTGCTAACATACTGGCTGACAGGTTCAGTGCAAACCCCCAAAAGGAGAGATATCTATTCAAGAGGATTGTAGCCCCAAAAACATCTACAACGCCCAGGTGAGAACTGCCCTCACTAAGGCAAAAAACACAGCATCCATGGGACCGGATGGTGTCCCCGGCTGTGTGCTTCATGAACTCAACGAGGAATTAAACCCACAGTTAGGAGAGCTGTTTAACCTTAGCCTCACCTCAGGATACGTACCCAAGGAGTGGCGACGCGACTGTGGTCCCACTTCATAAGGCGGTGCCTCCACAGACCCTGGAAATTACCGCCCCATTAGCTTGACAAGCCTTATCTGCAAAGCCATGGAGAGGATCATAATGGAACTCATAAATAAAGACATAGGGAACTTGCAGACTTTGGATCCAACCCAGTTTGGCTTTGTCAAAGGCAGATCCTGCCTCTTAAACTTGGTTGACTTTTTCGAGACAGTCACCAAGGCCATTGATGAGGGAAAGGCAGTCCATACAGCCTACCTCGACCTGGCAAAGGCCTTGACACAATACCCCACTCAGGTATCATCGAAAAACTCATCAGCTTGAATGTAAACCCATACATCACAAGATGGGTTGCAAACTGGCTAAGTGACATAACCCACAGGGTCAGAGTTGCTGGAGCCATGTCAGACTCAAAGCCTGTCACAAGTGGTGTCCCACAGGGCTCAGTCCTGGGTCCACTCTTGTTCGGCATCTACTTTTCTGAAGTACAAGCAAACACAGGAGGGTTATGGCTGACAAAGTTTGCAGATGATTTCAAACTGGGCCATAGTTGAAAACACATCTGACACAGATATCCTCCAGAAGGGCCTCACAGAAGCGGATAACTGGTGCCAGAGCCATGGCCTGAAGTTAAACGCCAAAAATGCATAGTCATACCCTTTGGGAAAAACAAGGTTACCCCTAGCTACCATATAGGTGGCAATCCACTGAGCACAGAAAAAGTCATCAGGGATCTGGGGACCCAAGTTGACAGTAGCCTTCGTTTGACACTCATGTTGCTAAAGTAGTTAGGAAAACCTTCTATATCGCCCACCTGATCATGAAGGGATTCACATCTAGATCAAGGGAGGTCATCGTCCCCTGTACTCATCACTCATTAGACCTATGATTGAGTACAATGCCCGTTCGAATGTATCTGACCAGACACCTGCTGCAGCTTGAAAGGCCCCAAAAGTTCCTCACCAAAAGGATAAAGGGTCTCAAAAATATGTCTTATGCTGCCCGACTGAAAGAACTCCAGCTCTATTCAGTCTCATACCGCTTGCTCAGAGGTGACCTCTGCCTGACATATAAGGCCATGTCAAACCCAGATTTGATGAATATGCTTCACCTCAAAAAATCTAGATCCCTCAGAACCACAAGGGCGGGAGACTTAAACCTTGAAACGGTTATAAATAGAATGTGCTGGAGGGACAGATTCATCACCCAGAGACTCCCTATGCTGTGGAACAAAATCCCAGTACATGTGAGGCAGAGCACCTCGCTGGCCTTGTTCAAGAGGAATCTTGACCAATGGATGGGAGATCGCAGATATACCCCAGGGATTACTTCAGTGTCACTGCTTGACAGAGGCACAGAAAAATGATAGGCATAGTTTTTATTCAAACTAAAGGGGTGGCGAAAGCCACATAACTATGGGCTAGGCTTATAAATGCCCTTGGGCAGATAGCCTAGTATGAACCTATGAACCTATGAACCTATTACCGTTGGGTGGACAAGGTCCCTTAAAGAGTCAATTCTGACTTGGACTGTTCTTGGTTTGGGGCATTTTCTGTATTATTTTTGGAATCCCATTGCCATTTCTTTTTAAACGTCTGTTTGCCAGCATTTTGATGAGACTGTTTATTTTGTTTCTAGCCAAACTGGGATGAGGGGGTTAGAGAATCCCTTAAAAATTTGGAAAAAGGAGAGCCACAAATCTTAGAGATTCCCTGTTTCGGTATACCCCTCTCAATCACACTGTTTGTTAATCTCTGCAGCAGAAGGACCAAAAAAAAATCTCTATGAAAGGAGAACTTAAAAATCTCATTTTTCACATCTGAGAGGTTCTGTGAATGCAGCCAGGCAAATGTCCTCAAAAACAGTACCACTGACCACAGCCCTGAAAGAAGCATCAACAGTCATACACCCACTTTAAACAATGAACTGTGACCAGTAAAATTGGAGAAATTAAACCATTTAAGGCAGATTTTCCTCAAACGAAGAAACTGCAGACAGAACATTCCTCATACTTCAAAAATTCAGAAAATCATAGTTGCAGAAGTATACACTTTTCCCCATACTTTATTTTTCCATCCTTGTCAAAAAGTGTAGGATTGAAATTAACTAAATGTTTAGCAGCAGTAGGATTTACTAAACTACAGCTGCTGGGTCAGGACTGAAATGAACTAATAAAAACTTAAAACTGATGAACGTGATACAATCTAGCTGTCTTTTTAGGGGAAACAAGCTGCCTGTCGGGGAAATTGCAGACAGTAACTCATGCACCCTCCAAAGCCAATAGAAATGGAGGAATGGTTCTGGGAATTCAATCTGTAAAAGCTCATGAGTATTTTCTGAGGAAATGAGAAACTTCAGTGTTCTCCCACTAAAAATACTGGCACATTCTAGCGAAACTGTCAGTGAAAGAGACCCCCCCCCCAGGGTGAATCAGATACTGCATTATCCTCCACTTCTGAGTCAGAAATCTGAGAAGACACAACATATCTCCCTTCATCTTCATGCTCAGATTCAGAATCTTGAATCTCTTCAGGAATATCCCCCTTTGAATTTTTATTTCTGAAAAAAAAAAATTGTCCTATACCATGGCTTAGCTGCAAAGTGGTTTGCAACTGTTTCATGGTCGCTATAATGTAACTGATTAACGTAGGGTATATATTACACATCTGTAAGCACTCTCATCCATGAATGTGGGATGCTGTCAAATACTTTTTTGTAGTCTATCCATACCATACTTAGAGTCTTTCCCTTTTTACAAGTCTCCATTATGACTTTAACAACAAATGATCCTTTGTTTCCATATCACTTTTTTTATTACTTTTTTGTTTTACTGCCATGACCGAGTTTTCTTCTAAATGACTATAAACTCCATCTGAATCAACTGTAGTATTTAGCTTCTATATCATTAGAAGGCAAGGTATTGGTCTGTAGTTTTTAGGCTAGCTTGCAGGTCCACTTGTAGTACCATTGTTCTTGTTAGCCAGGTTGGTGTCTGCTTGGGCTGTTCATATAAGTAGTTCTTGCTCAGGGCTAAATCTTTCTGTAATGATAGTAATACATTTAGCCAGAAGTTAAATACTCCATCTGGGTGGAGAGTTTTCCAGTCAGGAGCTTTTCTTAATTTTATTTTAAATTCTCTGGTCATTACTTCATCCCATTTCATATCCTGCACATTTGAGCTTCTTACCATTTCTTGCACTTCTTCTATCCATTCAGTATCTTTCCTATGTTCCACAGGGTCTTCATAAATATTTCTCCAAAATGTGTCTATTTCTTTTTTTTTTTTGTGGAGTTTCTTTTCCCTTTGTTTTGTTTTTCAATTCTCTATAAGACTCTTTTGGATCATCAATGAATTGCTTATTTTGTACTTTTCCTTATATTTATCTGGATATCTTTCAATTTTTTTTGCCTGTGCTGATATCTTTAATTTAGTGTATGACAGTGTGATGCCCCAAGACTGGCCCAGTAATCAAGGAGCCTTAATCCTCACAACTGGCAACAGTGAGAAATGTACACAATGGAAGGACGACAAGTACACACACACAGTAAAGTGCAATTTCCCTTAAGAGCACACAGATATCACACTCAGTCTGGGGCTGGTTTCTCCTTCTTTCTCTAGATCTCTAATAAGACTCCCCACTGGCCGAGCTACAGGGTTGAGATCTCAGCTAAGTGGCTAAGACCTCCAGCACCCTCTCTGTCCAATCAGTGCATCATATCCCTGCCCAAGTAGCTGACACACACTTTTAAGATTTGATTTGTACAGAAACACAAACACACACCTGGGAAAGACTAGCATAGGTTTACTAGCTATGCCCCCTTCTGCCCAGACTATAAGGTAGTTCCAGCTGCCACCACCCAACTATTTATAAGCTACTTTATGGCCCTTAGCAAAGGGTGTCCAAGCCTACTGTGTAATGTTACTATTAATCCAAATGTTAGTTTGAACAATCAAGGCTATTTAGGAGTGGCCTGTACAGTGTCACCAGACAGATATGCCAATACTCTAAGAGCTTAAATATGTCTCACAAATAGCCACAAAGATAGGTTTAAATATATTTAATAATAAAAGAACAAGAAAATACTCAGTAAATCAGCAACTTCAGAGTTCAAAATCACAGGAAGTATTTAAAACAACATTGCAGGAAGTTTCAAATAAATAAAGCAAGCATCTAAACTAATCTTTACTATATTCCTATCTGAGTCTAAAAAGAGTTACTTTGCCCTAAGACCTAGAGCAAGGTAAGTGCAGATGTAATGATGAGTGGATGTTTCCAGGTCAAAGACAAAATACAAAATGTACAGTCTCTCTCTCTGAGAGAGTTCTTAAATTAATATCACATATTACTGCTGGGTTAGTGATCTGCGGTTGTGGTGCTGCGGTTGCATTGTCACCTCACAGCAAGACATTGTCCCATTCGATTCTCAGCTAGAGAGTCTTCTGTGTGGAGGCATGCGTGAATATGTGTGCCTTCGGTGACGGTTGTGCATCAGGGCTGGTAACTTGGCACGTAAAAATCCACTACCAAACATTAGCGGATCGGAGTTCCGCTGTGGCGACCCCTAACCGGGATAAGCCAAAAGACACAACAACTGCTGGGTTAGCCTAGATGACATCACTTTTGTTACCTGACTTCAGTTCCCACGCTAAACAGAAACATAACAGAATTTTAACATATTTGTGTTAAAAATACATATCTCTCAGATGTTTGCTTAGAACTGTGTAGCTGCTAGGAAGTCATAAAGCAATAAAACACTTTTTACATTTTAAACCTAGTAACTACTTCTCTCCAAGACAATAAAAAAACCTTCTAGCTCTAGACATCCTGTCTCCTTGCTGCACTGAAACTAACTTTTATAGCTCAATCGTAAAGCACTTAATTTCAACTTATTTTCTTGAAGTTTTGTAAGTTAATCTTCTATGTTCCAGCTGGGTATGCTGTGGTTACATTCTTGAAGATCAGCACATAACATACAGTTCTGTATAAATCATATCAATATTCACAAATGACATAGAATTATTTACAAACTTCCAGATAGCTGGGCTTGCAGTGTCACAGATAGACCCTAATCTGTTCTAATATTCTGCATTGCTTTTATTACATCTATCTTTCTAAGTATTTTTGTTGATCTGTTCTCTCTTCTATACTCTTCTAATGGTGACAGTGCCTGCTGTAATTACTTTACAGTTTTCTCGAATCAATACTTCCATGATGGTATTTAATTTCTTCCCCTACTTCATTTCGCTTATTGCCCTGTATTTTTGTGGTAAGATTTTTTTTAAGAAAAAAAAAAACACTAAACTAGAGAAATGGTCACCATCCACTTTTACTGTGTTCCTAGTACTTTGGCATCAAGCCTTCCAGGGAATAATCCTACACATGAATGGTGTACTTTATATACATTTCACTACATTATTCAAATCAATTATACAATAATTGATCAATTAATCAGTGAGTCAAGAAAATTAAAATCTAGAGTGCATCCTGAGCAGTAAAGTGCATCAGAAACATTCAAAGTGCATCAAAACATATAAAGTGCAACCCCTTACATTCCTACAGGATTTAACATTATAACTTAAGAAGTTAATACAAAAGCACTTTTGCACCTCTAGATTAACAAATACTACAACATTTTGCCCTGCAATGGTTGATCAATTAATCAATGAGTCCAGAAAATTTAAATCTAAAGTGCATCATGTGCAATTAAATGCTTCAGAAACATTTAAAGTGCATCAAAAAACTTTTAAAATGCAAGTTTGTACAAAAGCACATATACAGCTCTAGATTAACAAATACGAAAACATTTTGCCCTACAATAATTAATGAACAGGTGCAGTCAAATGTTCTGGATGCATATAATGACTTGTTGCTGGAATTACTTGAAATAGGAGTGACTGTGATTCTTTTTCACCACTGATGTCAAACAGTTACATGTAAAATATCCTAGCATGGCTGTTTTATGCCATTCCCAAGGTACACAAAGACTTAAATCCCCCTGGGAGACCCATAGTGTCAGGGGTGGGGGATATCTCCAGAATATTGGCATTTTTCTGGATGCACAGTTGAGAGAGCATTTGAAGTGAGTCCCTTAACACATTAGAAATGGCAAAGACCTCCCAGACATTTTGTGAGGTACTGAGTGGCAAGATGATTTTTTTTCTGGGAAACTGTTGATGTTAAGTCCTTGTATAACAATATTTCTCATCGGTGGAGTCTGGAAGCAGTAGCCAGACTATTGGGGGAAGGTCAAAGAATAAGTTATATTTTACAGCTGTTGGAGTTTGCACTGACACACAATGTATTAAGTTTTGAAGACAATTTTTTTTCTACAGAGAATAGGAAAGTACAGTTGTGTACACTTACCAGAAATGTAGATGTTCGAGTGTATTCACTGTTGCAGTCATTACAATGGGGGTTATCCTGCTGGCAGACTACACTCAGTCGGCCTGAATTCCAAAGTCTAGGTCCGGCGTCGGTTGCTGTCGCCTCTTCCCTGATGTCAGTGCTCCAGGGGTATAAAAGATGCAGCTGACGCCATTTTCTTCAGTTTTTCTTGCCCCAGATGTCAGGTGCCCCCAAAAGGGTAGGCTAAAAATATGACAATAAAACATGCAAGCACCAAAGTATATATTTTGCCTTCATCTACAAGCAAATACACCACACAGGTTGTATAGAATAGAGAAGTACAGATAAGTTCCAGCAAAGAAATGGGGGATGGCGGGTGGGTAATCTGGACTGCAACAGTGAATAAACTCGAACATCTACATTTATGGTAAGTGTACACAACTGTACTATGTTCTTCATGTTTCACTGTTGCAGTCATTACAATTGGGTTGAATCCCAAAGCTAAGGTTGGGAGGCTGGAGCTAAATAGCATTAGGAGCGGCTATTAGGCCCTGCAGAACTGCAGTGGCAAAACCTGCCCTGGATTTAGAGTAGAGTGGTAAGTTATAGTGCTTTGTGAAAGTGTGCACTGAACTCCAAGTAGCAGCCTCTAAAATGTCTTTGGTTGGTACTCCCCTGAGGAAGGCTGCTGCTCTGGTTGAATGTGGCCTAATGCCCTTAGGTACTGGCTTGCCATGTTGTGAATAGCAGAAATGAATGCAGTGGCCTATCCCACTTTTGAAACAGTCTGCTTTGAGATAGCCTTTCCTTGTGATCCTGCAGCATATGCCACTAGTAATTGCTCTGTCTTTCTGAAAGCTTTTGTTCTGTTCAAATAGAAGGGTAGCTGTCTGTGTATGTCCAAAGAATGCAGAATTCTCTCCCCTTTATTCTGTGGGTTTGGATAAAAGGTAGGAAGATGAATAGTTTGGTTAAGGGCCACACTGGATACTACCTTAGGCATAAATGTCGGGTTTGTCCTCAGAGAAACCCTGTCTGGATAAAAAATGATAAAAGGTCCCACAGCCATGAGTGCCTGTAGCTCTGAGACTCATCTTGCAGAAGTTATTGCTAGGAGCAGAGCTGTTTTCCAAGATAAAAACTTTATATCAGCTGTAGTGGCTGCCTCAACAGGAGGCAGGGTGAGTTTTTCCAAGACATAATTTAGGTCCCAAGCAGGTATTGGTGATCTCCTTGGAGGCCTTAAATTTCTGGACCCTCTGAGGTACTGCCTTAATAAAGGATGAGAAAAGATTGGTGGCTCTGTATTGTAATGAGCCAAAATGGCAGAGGCATGAATTTTTATAGATGAAAAGGATAGGCCTTTGTCCAGCATCTCAGTCAAGTATTGCAAAATCTGAGGAATATTTGGTACAGCTGTGTCAATTCCTTGTGCCTGGTTCCAAGCACAGAATCTATTCCATTTTCCAGCATAGGATTTTCTAATTCTAGGCCTCCTGGCATCCAAAATGACATCCATCACCGCTTTAGTGAGAGGTGTGTTTTGTATGACTACATTATCCAACATGCTGCCAGATTTAAGGTCTTGAGTTGGCTGTGCAGGATCTGATTGTTCTGCTGGGACTGTAGATGAGGCACTTGAGGTAAGGTCCAGGCTGGGCATTGAGACAAGTTCCTTAGGATTGGATACCAGTACTGGCGTGGCCAATCTGGGGCAATCAGTATAATTTTTGGCTTCTCCTGTCTGACCTTTAGGAGTACCTTGGGGAGGAGAGGCAGAGGAGGAAAGGCATATACTGTTAAGTTTTTCCAGCTGAAAGATAGGGCATCCACTTTCCATGCTTGTCTGTGATAAGTTCTTGTGCAGAATCTCTTCAGTTGGCAGTTGTGAGGTGAGGCAAATAGATCTATGTCCGGACATCCCCATTTCCTTGCTACCATGCTGAAGACTTGTGGATCCAATTTCCACTCATGGGGATCCATGAGGTTTCTGCTTAGTTCGTCTGCCAGAGTATTTATCTTTCCTGGCAGGAATTGTGCCTGTAGATGTACTTGGTAAGCCAATGCTGTGTCCCACAAAGTCATGGCTTGTCTGCAAAGGGGGTAAGAATGAGTGCCTCCCTGCTTGTTTATATACCACATGACCGTGGTATTGTCTGTCTTTATCAGTAGTTGTCACGGATGAAGTAGGTCCTTGAAGGCTGTCAGGGCATTTCGAACAGCTAGCATCTCTTTTTGATTGATATGTAGATGCATTTGGTTTGCGGACCATATGCCTTGAACACATCTTCCTGTCATGTGGGCTCCCCAGGCATAATCCGATGCATCCGTTGTTAAAGTCTGTGTGGCTGGGGGTAGAGTGAATGGCTGTCCCTTGTTCTGGTGACAGGCCTTCGCCCACCATCGAAACTCCTGTTGCAGGCAGGGAATGAGAGTAACTATTGTTTCCAGGCTGTGGCAATGTTGAGTCCAAACACTTTTTAGGTACCATTGAAGTTTCCTCATATGCAGTCTTGCATATTGAATTAGTAGAATGTAGGATGCCATGAAGCCCAAAGCCTGCAGAATTTTTCTTGCAGATAACTGGCCTTTTGTTGCCAACAGTTTGAAATAGGTAGTCAGTTGCCTTTTGTCTGGCATGAGATAAGCCATCTGGGCAGTTGTATTTAAGCTTGCACCCAGGAATATTATCTCTTGAGAGGGTACTAGTTTTGATTTCTGTTCATTGACTGTGTACTCTAGGTATGGTAGTAATCTTTTTACAAACGCCAGATGCTGTAGTAGAATGTCCTTGTTCTCTGCTTGAATGAGGCAGTTGTCCAAGTAAGGATATATTTGCATTCCTCTTTGTCTGCAGTATGCAATTACTGGTGCCAGGCACTTTGTGAAGACCCTGGGCGCAGTAGATAAGCCAAAGGGCAGTGCATTGAGCCAACTTTGAATCTGAGGTATCTTCTGCATGTTTGTCTGATTGGGGCATGCAGGTATGCCTCTTTTAGATCTAAAGTCACAAGTTAAGCCTTCTTGCCCAACATGGGCAGAAGCTGCTGTAGAGTCAACATTTTGAATTTTGGAATATCCAGATGAGTGTTTAGAATAGATAGGTCCAGTATTGGTCTCCAGGCTTTGTCCTTTCTGGGTACCAAGAACAGTCTTGAATAGAATCCTTGTCCCTGCTCTTGCTCTGGTACTTGTTGAATGGCCCTCATGTCCATGAGAGATGAGACTTGTTTTTGTGCCTCTGCTCATTGATGTTTTGGCAGATCTGGCCAACTGTTTGCCCTTGGCAGGGTATGGAAATGAAACTTGTAGCCTTGTGACACTGTGTGTAAGACCAATTTGTCCTGGGTTATTATGTGCCAATTTTCAGAAAAAAGTGCTAGTTTCCCCCCTAAAGGTGCTGCCAGAAGACAAGTGCTTGGCGCAGGCAGGGGGAAGTCATTGGTACTGTTTCCTGTATGGCTGTGATTTATCTTCTCCAGTTTTAGAGGTAGAAGCACCTCATTGTTTAGACCTGTATGAACCTTGGGGCTGGGATCTGCCTCTAGGGTGTCTGTATCTGCCCCTTTGTGGCCTGTCTGACACTGGAAAGGACCAATTCTTTGTAGGCTAGTGTCTGCTAAATCTTGATAGCTGTACCTGTAAGAAATCCTTGACTGTTTGTCTAGATTTAGCTTTGTCCTCCATTTTCTTTAACACCTCTTCTGCCTTAACACCAAACAAAGTATCATGTTGTAATGGAGCATCTAATAATTTTGCTTTAACATGATCAGGTAGATTTTGTTCCTTTAACCAAGCATGCCTCCTAATGACAGAACTCATAACTGCGGCCCTGCAGGAGGCCTCCAGAGAATCAAAACCCCATTGCAAAGTATGCTTTCCAACTTGTTCAGCTGCATGCAATAAATCCTACATTTCTTTGTTTTCTGCACATTCAGAATTTATCAACATTTTCTGTTTAAGTAGTGACATAATATATTGCTGATATTTGAGCATATGAAACTGACAATTTAAAGCCCTTATAGCCAAGGTAGCAGAAGTGTAAATCTTTTTCCCCATCTGTCCAATGCCCTAGAATCCCTGTCAGAGGGAGTAGGGTTTTTTGCAGTGGAAGCCTTGATCCCTTTCTGACCCAGAGAGATAGTTTCTGGGTCAGCAGCAGGGATTTTTAAAAAGGAATTTATGAGAGTCAGGAACCCTGTAGTACCTGTCCTGCTTAACAGGAGCTGGAGGGTAAGGAGTCAGGGGTCAGACTGGACTCTGAAAATACATCATCTACAATGTCTAACACAGGTGGAATAGCTAGGGGCCTGTGTTGTGGTAGTAAAAGGAAGTCTCTGAGCCTTTTCTTAGATTCTGAATAATCTTGGCTCTCCCAGTGGAAATGTTCCCTCATGGTATGTAAAGTTTCCCCAAAAGAATAATCCTCAGGAGGAGAGGCTGAAGGGATAGATTCTTCAGCATCAGAATCCTCATAGGGAGGAAGAGAGTATTCCTGATCAGAAGAGGAATCACATGAAATGGAAACCTGATCTGAAGATTCATTTTCTGTCTCTTGCCTAGGTCTCTTGTCAGGAGGGGGATGGAAACCCCTGATCAAAGTAATTAGGTCTTCGGCCATTTTGAGCATCTGTTTTTTAGGCATGGAGGCCTGTACATGAGGCTGTTGTACTTGTTTCTATGTCTTTAAAGGTGCTTTAGTCTTTGCCTTTGAAGCTAAAGTCATTTTAACATATAATTGAGTAGGTCTGAAAGCACCCTCAGAAGCCGATGCCTGCTTAGCGGCTCCGGACCCATCTGAGGGAATAGTTTCCAAAGGTCCAATACCTTGAGCTTCCAGCAGCCTGGTTGACTCCACATAGGTGTCGGTAGTGGCCTGCGAGTCTAAAGTAGAGGTCATCAGGGGCTGCAAAGGCGCCTCACTGAGAACCGGCGACTGGCTTAGAAGAAGCCTCGTCATCGGTTTTGGGCCTCAGCTGCCTGTCCTTTTCTTTGCGTTTCTTGTGAATTCCGGTAGTCGGATGGCTATCCGACGACATTGTATAGTTAAATCTTCTGCCAAAATAGTGAAATGCAAAATCGTACCGACGCTTAATAGTGCGTTGGTTAAATCTAGCACAAAACTGACAACTAGCAATGTCGTGGTCAGGGCCTAGGCAAGGAATACAGTAAGAATGAAAGTCCTTATGAGGTATTTACTTCCCACAAGAAATACAATTAACTTTTTCTGACATCGGTTTGGAGCAAGAAAAAAGTTTCCCCAATGGGGTACTTAGCTTTTAGTGAAGACTTCGGATCTGAAATTCGAACACGAAAATCTCAGGAGTCGGCTGACTGGCACTTGCTAACTGCTTTTGCTCCGGGCACCGCAAGGCAAGAAAGACTGGAGAAAATGGCGTTGGCTGCATCTTTTATACCCCTGGTGCACTGACATCAGGGAAGAGGCGACAGCAACCGACGCCGGACCTGGACTTTGGAATTCAGGCCGATTGAGGGTAGCCTGCCAGCAGGATAACCCCAATTGTAATGACTGCAACAGTGAAACACGAAGAACATCTGCTAAGGGGGCGTCTTTTACCCCCATCTTATGCCATAATTTTTATGGGTTTTTTTTGAGGAGAGCTGCATTTATAGGAATACATATTTTTTGGAAAATGTTATAGTTTTCAAATGCTATATTGATGACTTGTTTTTTAAATGTAGAGGGGAGATTAGTCTTTTTGAACAGCTCATGTTGGAACTAAATCAGAATCAGTATGGCATCACAGTATTCTATCAAACTCATAGACATAAGATGTAGTTTCTACAACTGGAGTTCTTTCTGGATAAAACAAGCTAGTTTCTTTTAAACCATTTTATAAGGAAACAGTGGCTAATAATTTTTTTGAGTGCAGACAGCATGCATCCAGAACATTTACTTGATTCTCTCACTTATGGAGAATTCAAGCACATTAGTGACAATGTTCATGACAGAACCACATTTGATGGGGAATTTAACATTGTTAGATGCAAGTTGGCGAAGAAAGGGTATTGTAGCCAGGTGTTAAATAGGGCTGAGAAAAAAGTGAGAAAGCAAACTGCTGGTTGGAGTCTGGAGTCATGCAATATATCATGGGCGTGGAGATTATCATAAAGTGGGCAAGGATGATATATTTTTTGTTGACAAATTTTCCCCTTTTTCAGCTACACTGAAGGCGTTAGTGCACAGGTTTTGGCCTATTATACAGCAGGATGATGAAGTGGGCAACATTTTCAAGGGCAGGGTTGTTTTTTTCTCATAGTAGATTTCACAACCTGAAGGAATTATTGACCAGTAGGGTGAGTAGGATGGAAACTGGTTCTAACACAGTAGGCACCTAGATGTGTAAGGTGCAAGGTGTGTGATGTCAAGAACATTTCAGGTACTTTAATTAATGGAAAGAAGTTCATTGCCCTGGGATCTTACAATTGCAGTACCAGTGGGGTTGTTTATGCCATTGGATGTGATTGTCTACCTGTAAAGTGGTATATAGGCCAAACCAGAAAAATGGTGAAAAAGAATTATGGAGCATTTGGGGGATGCAAGGCATGTTAGGCTTAATAATCCTGTGGCCCAGCATTTCCACGCTGTTCACAATGGTAACACTAGCAGTTTATTTTTTTCTGTTTTAAACAAACCTTATGCAGTACAAGGTATGGAACATGGGCACATTTTGTTAAGGCTGGAAAGTAGATATATTATTAATTTTGGAACTTTGTGGCCCCCATGGGCTTAATATGGAGTTAGATTTACATGTATAGGATGAAATGTTTCAGTATGCATTATTTTATAAATGCATAGACATATAGGATAAATGATTTGTATGTATAGGGTAAAATATTTAAGCATTTGTTAATCTAAAGACATATAGATGCATTGGCATGAACTTCTTAAACTATTAAGTTAAATGCAATAGGAATGTAAGGGGTCGCATTTTAAAAGTTTTTTGATGCACTTTAAATGTATATGAGGCACTTTAATTGCTCAGGATGCACTTTAGATTTAAAATTTCTTGACTCACTGACTGATCAATTATTGTAAGGCAACATGTTTTAGTATTTGTTAATCTAGAGATTATAAGTGCTTTTGTATGAACTTGCATTTTAAATGTTTTTTTGGTGCACTTTAAATGTTTCTGATGCATTTTAATTGCTCAAGATGCACTTTAGATTTAAATTTTCTTGACTCATTGATTAATTGATCAACCATTGTAGGGCAAAATGTTTTAGTATTTGTTAATCTAGATATGCATAAGTGCTTTTGTATTAACTTCTTAAATTATAATGTTAAATGCTATAGGAATGTAAGGGGTTGCACTTTATATGTTGTGATGCACTTTGAATGTTTCTGAAGCACTTTACTGCTCAGGATGCACTTTAGATTTTAATTTTCTTGACTCACTGATTAATTAATCAATTATTGTATAATTGAATTGAATAATGAATGTAGTGAAATGTATATAAAGTACACCATTCTTGTGTATGATTATTCCCTGGAAGGCTTGATGCCGAAGTACTAGGAAAACAGTAAAAGTGGATGGTGATCATTTCTCCAGTTGTTCAGTGTTTTTTTTTCTTTCTTTGGGGGGTTGGTTCATGGAGTGATGTTTTTGAGGATTTTTTATTAATTTAACCGAACAGTAATACATCCTATTTACTTCTGTTATACCAAAAGAAATAGTCTTGATAATCGTGTTGATTTGTTTTATCAGACTTCTAACATTTTGGGTCTTACTGACTTTCTCTAATCTATTTCTTTTATTGATTTTAATGTGTCTATCCATCTGTACTAAATTAAGCAACTCTTCCCTTAGATCTTTCTCTTCTAAACTGAGGGCACATTCTTTACTCTCTCTTTCCTGTGGGCATTCTAAAGCAAGTTTCAGAACATCTTCCTTTGACATAGTCTCTTCAGCTGCATCCTGCAAAATTCATTGCTCTTTCATATGGGAATTCACTGGCCTATCACTCCTCAACATTGACTGTGTCAGGGTTGTCACCATTTCCTGTTCCTTCCCTTGCTGTGCAACTCCAACTGAACTTTTGTAATGGTTTCCTATTGAAGGTTCCAGGGTATCATGTCACAACTGATCAGATGCTTTCCTTTCCACCTGCTTCTCCTCAATTTGGGTCCTCACTGTTCCATCATGCTTTTATGTTATCAGAGTTGGATTTTCTAGACTAAATTCTTCACTTCACAGGTAATCCATAACTTCAGTTTCTATTTCTTTAACTTCTCCATTACTAATCTTCTTTTCTACTTTCCCTCTTGTTTCCTGATTTTTTTGCATTGTACAATTTTCCATATCTGGATGCCTTTGCCTGTATTTCTCTTTGAATATCTTTGGTGTTGCTTTTTGTATTGATTCATTTTGCTTTCTCCTTTGAATAAATATTGCACTATATTAAATCTTTTTTTCTTTCCCATGTCCATATTCCTTTTTCTGATATATTCTGATCCATGTGTTTCTCCTTACTTTAGGGACTCATTATTCCATCATGCTGTGACAAAGTACAGTTGTGTACACTTACCATAAATGCAGATGTACAAGTGTATTCACTGTTGCAGTCATCACATCATAAATGCAGATGTTCGCGTGTATTCACTTTTGCAGTGATCACATTTGGGTTATCCTTGCCAGGGTAGCCCTCAGTCGGCCTGAATACCAGAGGCTTAGTATTTCTGTGTCAGTTGCCATCGCTCCAGGACTGATGTCAGGTCGTCAGTAGTATAAAATAAGGCAGCCAACACCATTACATCAGTTTTTCTTGCCCTGTCAGGAGCCCCCAAGAGGGAGCTAGGTTATGGTGGAAAAACATCACCAGTAGAAAGTAAATACCAAAAATTCCTTGTAAGGAGAGAGGGGAGAGAGAGATAGAGAGAGACAAGGGGGATGGAGGGAGGGAAACCAGGACTGCAACAGTGAATACACTCGAACATCTACATTTATGGTAAGTGTACACAACTCTACTGTTCTTCTTGTTTCACTGTTGCAGTCATCACATTTGGGTTGATTTCCAAAGCTGAAGAAAAGGGTGGAGGCAGTCAAGAAGATTGGGGGCTGGCTAGGGTGCCCTGGAAGACTGCAGTGGCAAAGCCTTCCCTATATTTGGAGAAGATAGGCAGGTGGTAATGCTTGGTGAAGGTATGAACTGATGCCCATGTTGCAACCTCCAAGATGTCCCTGGTGGGGATTCCTTTGAGGAAAGCTGCAGAGGTGGAGGTTGCTCTGGTAGAATGTGTCCTGACCCCCTTAGGGGGAGGTTTCCCGTGTTGCTTGTAGCAGAAATGGATGCAGTGTGCTATCCATTTGGAAATGGTTTGTTTGGATATGGCTTTGCCCTCTGCTCCTGCAGAACTTGCTGAGCTGATGGTTGGAGTGGGATGCAAAGAGGTCGGCCTTCAGGGTGCCCCATTTCTGAGTTACAAGGGTGAAGGTTCTTTGGTCTAGTTGCCACTCATGTGGGTCCAGAAGATTTCTGCTTAAGTTGTCTGCCAGAGTTTAGAGAGCCTGGCAAGAATTGTGCTAACAGGTGTAGTTGCATGGCTGAGGCCGTGAGCCCAAGGGTCATGGTGAGCCTGCACAGAGGGTATGAGTGAGTCCCTCCCTGCTTGTTGATATACCACATCACAGTGGTGGTGTCTGTTTTGATCAATAGAGCCCCCGGGGAGAGGAAGGGTATTGAAAGCTGTCAGTGTGTGCTTGATTGATGTGCAGATGTATTTGATGTGGGCTCCATTGGCCCTGTATTCACCTGCTGTCCAGGTGTGCACCCCAGGCATAGTCTGATGGGTCTGTGGTGAGGGTCTGGGTGGCAGGCTTTTTAGGTACCATTGTAGTTTCCTCAAATGCAGTCTGGCATATGGAATGAGTAGAATGCAAGAAGCCATGAACCCCAGAGCTTGCAGGATTTAGCTTGCGGATAAGTGAGGTCTGGTGGTTAGTTGAGAGAAAAAGGCTGTCAGGTAGGTTTGCTTTTCTGGTGTAAGGAATGCCATTCTGGGATGCTGTGTCCAGGCTTGCTCCAGGAATATAATTTTTTGGGTGGGTACCCGTTTGGATTTCTTTTTGTTGATAGTATACCCTAGGGAGGTCAGTAGGTCCTTTCCAAATGCCAGGTGGTTAAGCAGCTTTTCCTGATTGTCTGCCTGAATTAGGCAGTCATCTAAGTATGGGTAAATTTGAATATTTCTTTGCCTGCAAAAAGCAATGGCAAGAGCCAGACATTTTGTGAAAATTCTGGCACCAGTGGATAAGCCAAAGGGAAGCACAGAGAACTGAAAGTGCAGTGATTCTGCCCTGAAACATATATTTCCTGCATGATTCCCTGATTGGGATGTGTAGGTAGGCCTCTTTTAGGTCTAGGGTGGCTAACCAAGCATCGTCCGAGAGCATAGGTAGTAGTTGCTGGAGGGTGAGCATTTTGAATTTTGGTATCACCAGAAAGGTGTTTAGAATGGCTAGATCAAGGATGGGGCACCAGATGCCCTCTTTTCTGGGTACCAGGAAATGTCTGGAGTAGAAACCTTGGCCTATCTGTTCTGCAAGAACGTGCTCTATTGCCCTCATAGAGAGCAGGGAAAGGACTTGCTTTTTGGCCTGTGCCCACTGGTTTGGGGGAAGATCTGGGAACCCTTTTGGGGTTGGTAGAGTGTGGAAATAAAATTTGTATCACTGGGACACTATGTCGAGGACCCAGCGGTCATTGGTAATAGTGTTCCAGGTGCTTGCATGGAAGGAGAGTTTTCCTCCTAGAGGCAAGTGCAGGTGGGCAGAGGGAGGGGGTGGAAGTGGAGAGTCATTGTGAGTTCTTACCATGAGGGGGTGGCTTAGCACTCCCTGGTTTTGAAGAGGAGGAACTCCATTGCTTAGATCTCTGCATTCCCTGGGGCTGCTGTCTGGGGCAGCCTGCTTCCCTGGGGTCTGGGATGAGCTGAGCTGACCTGGAGGGGGCAGGAAAGGACCAGTGCTTGGAGGGGCAATGCCTACTGAACCTGGGAGGCTGGACCTGCAGGAAGTCCTTAAGTGTCTGCATAGATTTAGCTTTTTCTTCCATCTTTTTTTAAGACCTCCTCTGCCTTGGTGCAAGGGTGCGTCCAATAATTTGGATTTGACATGGTCTGGCAAGGGCTGTTCCTTAAGCCAAGCATGCCTTCTAAGGACAGAACCGGTGACTCCTGCCCTGCAATATACTTCTAGGGCGTCAAAACCATACTGTAAGGTGTGCTTAGTTACTTGGCTTGCAGAATGTATTAACTCTTGCAACTCTATTTTCTGCACAAGCAGGAAAAAATTATATTTTTTGTTTGAGGAGTTCCATGCTATGTTGCTGAAATTTTAGCATATGGAACTGAAAATGTAGTGCTCTAATAGCAAGAGTAGCAGAAGTGTATACTTTTTTACTCCATCTGTCTAATGATTGGGAATCTCTATCTAAGGGTGTGGGATTCTTAGCAGAAGTTGCTTTAATTCCTTTAGGCCCTTGAGAAATAACCTCAGGGTCAGCAGTAAAATTTTTTAAAAGAAATTTGAGAGACTGAGTGACTCTATAGTACCTGTCAGGTTTCCTGGGAGCAGGAGGGAGGGTGTCAGGAGTCAAACTAGATTTCATGAAAACATCATCCACAACATCCAGGACAGGTGTAATGGCCAGAGGTCTGTGCTGTGGAAGATCTATGAATTCCCCGAGTCCCTTTTTAGACTGAGGGTAGTCCTGACATTCCCATCGGAAATGCTCCCTTAAAGTATGCAGGGTTTTCCCAAAGGAAAAGTCCTTGCGTGGAGAGGCTGAAGGAATGGATTCCTCTGCATCAGAATCCTCATAAGCAGAGAGGGGTTGCATGTCTTCATATTCAGATGCCTCAGAGTCATCGGCCTCCTGTTCAGATAAAACTACTGGGGACAAATATCTTTTTCTTTTGGAAGGAGTAGCTTGGCCTCCCATGATCAGCATTATAAGGTATTTTGCCATTTTAAGCATTTGAGACTGAGGCACGGAAATAGATGCCTGAGATTGGGTCATCAGTTTCTTGGGTCGTGGTTCATACCCTGGGCCTTAGAAACTCGGTAGTTTTCAAAAGAATGGTAGATGTGAAAGAAGTCGTTGGTCTGTGTCGAGAATCGGTAATGCAAAGTACTTCCTTGGAAGCCGGTGCCTGCTCAGCGGCTCCAGACCCATCCAAGGTAGAGACATCTGCAGGACCCTTAGTCGATGAAAAGTCTCATGGCATACCAGATTCTGAAAGGGTCTTGGTAGCAGCCTGCGAATTCACAGAAGCGGGCATCAGGGGCTGCGAAAGCACCTCACTGAGGACCAGAGAACTGATGACTAGCTTAACGGAAGCATTGTTGTTAGGTGTGCGGTCTGTCTCCATCTTTATCCTTATGTTTTTTTTTGAAAAATCTGCTGTCAGATGGCTTACTGAAGCCATATTGGAATTTGAGGACTGAGAGCGAAAATATCTAGCTACAATAAGGGCCTGATGCCGTGGTCTGGGCCTAAGCAAGTGATGCAGTAAGAATGAAAATCTCAGTGTGGTATTTGCTTTCCACAGGCGAGACAATTGTTAACTTTTCATGACATTGGTTAGAGGAAGAAAAAAGAATCCCCAATGGGGTACTTAGCTTTAGAAGACTTCAATTCAGAAAATGAAAACTCAGGTAGTGGCCGACCGGCACTCGCGTGAACTGCTTCTGCTTCGGGCTCCTTGGCAAGAAAGACTAATGTAATGGCGTCAGCTGCCTTATTTTATACTACTGATGACCTGACATCAGCCCTGGAGAGACGGCAACCGACACAGAAATACTAAACCTCTGGTATTCGGGCTGAATGAGGGCTACCCTGGCAGGGATAACCCAAATGTGATGACTGCAACAGTGAACCATGAAGAGCATCCTGTGTTAGACTTTCTATGCTAAATTTAGCACCCTTCACTTTGCAAGCATTCCCTAACATCAACTATTTGTTTAACTTCTGTTTTACTAACCTTCTTGTTCTACATTCCCCCTTCATGATCTTAATTTTTGTATTGTAAAATTTTCCACATATGGGTGCCTTAGCCTGTATTTCTATTGAACTGCTTTTTTGTATTGATAAGTTTGGCTTTCTCCTTTGCATAAATATTGAACCACATTAGATCTCTCTCTCTGCTTCCCATGTCCATATTTCTTTTTTATACCTTCCTTTCAAAAATGTCTAGGTTTTGTTTTTTTATATTTTTGCACTTCCTCAATCGCTTCTTTTTCCAAACAGACCAAAGTTTCTTGGTCTATATGTTTTTAATGAACCTGTTGAATTAATGAATACAGATTTGCATTTTAAGCTTTTAACAGCTTTTCTTGTGGAATTATTTTCTTTACTCTTAATTTCTTTATTAATCTTTTTGAATATACTTTATCTAGAAATTCTGAGCTTCTTGAATAATAGTAACAATACACAAGTTCTTTTTTATCCTCAGTAGTCTACTCTATTATCTTTATGACTCTTTTTTGGCCTGACAGTTTTTGTGGACTGCTACTTCCTTCTACAATGGGGGGGCATCCTTCACCTGAGCCTGGCCTAACTCCATTGTAGGAGTGTTTCCATGTCTTGAGGATTCTACACTGTCATTTTTTTCCAGTCTTGTCATCAGTGCACCTAGCAGGATTGGACACCTTTTTGCCCTGTTACTTGAGCACCGTTTTTTTTTTAACCTTTTTCTGTCTATGATATATGCTATATAAAATGCAGTCTATATATCAGTATTGTCTTGGTGAGATTTTATAAAAACAAGGTCCATCTTGTGAAGGTTTGTTTGTTAATACAACAGATTTATGAAAAACATAAAGACTAAGAACCTTTGGGCTATTTGGAAAAAAAAGTAACTGAGGCAGTTTGAAAATATAAATAAAATCTAGAAATTTTTAAAAGGTATAAAAAAGAAATATGGACATGGGAAAGAATCTGATATGATGCAATATTTATGCAAAGGAGAAAGCCAAATTAATCAATACAAAAAAAAGCTCCCCCAAAGATATTCAAAGAGAAATACAGGCAAAGGCATCCAGATATGGAAAAAGTCACACTACAAAAAATAAGATAACAAAGAGGGAATGAAGAACAGAAGATTAGTAAAGTAGAAGTTATGAATACCTGCAAAGTGAAGGATTTAGTGTAGAAAGTCTAACAGAGGTTATTTCACAGCACCATGGAACAACAAGTTCCCCCAAGTAAGGAAAAACAGGAGGAGCAGGAGACATCTGAAGAAGAAATATGGACATGGAAAAGAAAAAGAGATTTAATATGGTGCAATATTTAGGAGCGAAAGCAAAACTAATCAATGCAAAATGAGCAGCACCAGAGATATTTGAAAAGAAATGCAGGCAAAGGCATCCAGACATGGAAAATTTTACAATACAAAAATAAGAAGACAAAGTGGAGAAGTAGAAAAGAGGATTAGTAATGGAGAAGTTAAAGAAATAGAAATTGAGGTTATGGATTACCTGCAAAGTGAAAGATTTAGTGTAGAAAATCTAGAAGGATAGAGCAATGGAGCACAAATTAAGGATAAACCAGTGAAGCAGGAAACATCTGATCATCTGCCATATGAAGATATTTTGGAGCCTTCCACAGGAAACCAGTACAAAAGTCCAGTTGGATATGAACAGCAAGGGAAGGAACAGGAAGCTGTGGCAACTATGATGCAGTCAATGTTGTGGAGTGACAGGCCGAGTTCCCATATGAAAGTGCAACGGATGACACGATGGAACTCAAGAGAATGTGGTACACGAAGATGCTCTGGAACTTCCTATAGAATGCCTGCAGGAAATGAAGAACAAAGAATGTGCCCTCAATTTAGAAGAAGATGATCCAAGAGAAGAGTTGCTTGATTTAATGACAAAACAAATGAACACAGTAATTAGGACTTGTCATAGAGATTCATGCTTTATAACGGAAGTAAATGGGATATATTGTTGTGCAGCTAAATTAACAACAGATAAAGTCTTGTCACAAAAACACAGGTCAGTAAGGGAAAGGAAATGGAGAAATCAAATACCATCATGGAAGTATCAAATAGAGAAAACTATAAAGCAATTAAGACAAGAAGTGCTGCTGTTAGAAGAGTATAGAACAGGGAACACATCAACAAAAATTCTCAGAGAGAGACTTGATAAAAGCAATCTGCAGTATCAGAAAAGATCAAGCTCTATCATGCACTATCACAAATAATAAACTAAAAAATATCAGCACAGGCCGAAAAACTTAGATATGCAGATAAATATAAAGGTAAACTACAGAATAAGCAATTTAATGATGGCCCAAAGAAGCTTTACACTGAATTGGGAAAAAAGGCAAAAGGAATTGAAACATCACCAAAGAAAGAAGAAATATCAACGAAGATCCTGTGGAACATAACAAAGATACTAAATTGATAGAAGTAAAAGAAAAAATAAGAAGTTCAAATGTACAGGATAAAAAAAGGGATTAAGTAATGGCCATAGAAATTAAAACAAAGTTAAGAATAGCTCCTAATTGGAAAACCCCAAGCCTAGATGCAGTACCTAACTTCTGGCTAAAAGTAATAGCATCTTTTCATGAAGATTTAGCCAGGGGTAAGAACTATTTATATGTATACTCTGAACAGACGCCAACCTGGTTAACAACAGGAAAAACAATATTCCTACTTAACAGCGAACCTGCAAGCTATCCTAAAAAACTATACACCTATAACTTGCCTTCCAGTGATGTGTGAAATATACACTGGAATTGATGCCGACAGAGTTTATAGTAATCTAGAAGAAAACTCAATCATGGCACTAGAAAAAAAGGGTAACAAAAGAAAGTCATATGCTACAAATGATCACTTGTTGTTAAACAGAGTTATAATGGAGATCTGTAAAAAGGGGATGAATCTGTATGACATGGTAGACTACAAAAAAAAACACTAGACAGTATCACACATTCATGGATAAGAGTGCTTAAAATGTATAAGATACACTACACTGATCAATTACAACAACCAAGAAACAGTGGCAAACCACTTTGCAGTTAAGCCATGATAAAGGACAAATTCTTATTCCAGGGATAAAAATTCAAAGGGGTACATTCCAGGGTGACTCTGTCACCGCTGCTCTTTTGTCTTGTCCTTAACCCATTAAGCGGTCTACTTTAAAGATTAGGTCATGGCTACAATTTGGCTTCCACAACCAACAAAGTGTAGAGACTTCTCATCATTTTGTGGATGATTTAAAACTGTATAGTTCATCAGATGAGGAATTGAAAGCACAACTGCAAGTGGTCAAAACTTTCAGATGATATAAGAATATCATTTAGCCTTGATAAATGTGCAAAAGCAACCTTTAAAGCAGGAAAGCTGCAGTACCAAGAAAACAGCAGTTTGGGACATGAATGAGATATAACAGAACTTCAGCAAGATGGAGTGTATACATTTTGGGAATTGAAAAATCAACAATAAAACATGAGAAATGCTAATAAAAATTAGTAAGGAATATTTTAGAAGACTAAAATTAATACTAAAACAGCACTGACATCTAGGAACAAACTCCAAAGTATAAACCAATTTTCTCTTCCTATCCTAACTTACAGTTTTCGATTGATAATTGGCCCCAATGGTGTTGGATTGGTTGGACTGGAAAACAAGAAGGATGCTTCATGCACATCAAATAATTTATAAAAATCAGTGTACAGGCAGTCCCCGGATTATGGACATCCGACATGCTGACAACCCATAGATACGAACGGGCTGCCACAATGTTGGAAATAATGTGGAAATAAATAAAAATCTGTAAAGTTGCCCAAATCTTACCTTAAAATAAAGAATTCTGTTGTACTTTCCTTCTCCCCATTTTCTCTGTTCATGAAGCTGCTTGCATGCCTTGCTAGAACAGCTAATTCTACCTTTCTGGAGAACATGAGATCTAATTGGTTAAGAGATCACTGTGTTGGCAATCTAATTGGTCAAGACTACTGGTTTGTACAGTACATAGTATTGAAGCAGTTACTGCACTGTACATGCTGTATGTACGTGTTTTGACTTGCATGCAAATCTGACAAGGATAGACTAAAAAACAGATCTTGTCCTTAACCCAGGACTGCCTATATACCAAGACTATACATTCCTCGTTTTGAAGGAGGTATGGCCCACCTCAAAACTGATTATAGATCTGCAATCTTGGGACTGCATACATATCTGCTGACCTCACAAAACCCAAACATAACGAAAGTTTTAAAACATGAAGAGAATAAGTCTAAGATGACTTCCCTGCTTAGTTTAGCAGAAGCATATTGGTGTCAAGTGGGAATGGAAATCAAACCAGAATTAGATAAAAATCAGGCAGCAACTGAATATGCCAAAAAACAACAACAAATAGAATATAAGGTGAAGGATCAGATGGAGGCAAGAAATGTGGAAAATGAATAAATACAGTTGAAAGTATAGAAAACCCTTGGAACAACCTCATGTTGATCAAGATCGAAAACAGGAATGGCTAAGAAGAGGGTAATTTAAACCAAAAGGCAAAAGGTTAATATTGGCAGCCCAGGACAGTACACTAAATACATGTTGGTTTACAAAGTCAATTGAAAATGTGGGAGAAACAGGCAAATATAGGTTTTCTACAACAGAATTGGAAACAGTCATACATCTTGTTGCTGGTTGTGATATACTAATGGCAGAAGGACTGTATACTGAAAGGCAAAATAATGTGGCAAGATTGCTGCATTGGGGATTGTGCAAACACTAATATTGAAGTAGCTAGAAAACACTGGAAAAATGAGTCACAAAGCATTATAGTACATTCTGAAGTTTATATCATGAGAAAACCACATAGTAGTCCATGAAAAGAAGACAAAAGTTTCATTGCTCATAAAAATTGCTACACTCAGTGACTACAGTGTCTTTTGAGTATAGAGAGAGCAAAGTCATAAAATACCAGGTTTTGCAGGCAGAAATGAGGGCAATATGGAAGAAGCATACCAAGACATCTCCAATAGTAGTAGGAGCAACGGGTCTTATAAAAAGAATTTGCAATTGTGCTTAGATGTTACCGATACATGTAACTCCATATGAATTGCAGGAGGAGTCATTACTGTGCACACTGTGGGTGCTGCAAACAGCACTTCTGGATAACATCAAAGACTGAAATAATACTAATTTCATGAACTTTAATCATACTTTGACTTGGGAATGGGGTTCATTCCTGTCAAAGCATTAGAAACCCAAAAGACATGGAGAAATTAAAGGAGAGGACAAAATACTCGTTTTTGATTTACTGTCAAACCAAACAGTTTGGGATGTAAAAGTGTTTCTTTTGTTTTATATAATATGAATGTATTTAAGACAGAAAATCAATGTTTTCTACAACACACAGAATAAGCTAACTTTATGAGGATACTTGCCATGTATTAAGGTTTTTTAGGACACAGGTCTGTATTGAGAAGACAGGAGGTAATGTTATAATTATGACTTCCTGTGACATTCAACACAAAACAAGAACACTCCTTACTTACCTAATGAAGAACTTTGCTTCCAAACAGACTGTCACCTGGAAAGTTGATTATCTATGTCAAACAGACTGCTGTAAGAAAAATAAACTAACAGTTTAGGAATAGTGTTTCATTATTTACAAATTATAATGCAGTGTGATTTGTATTGTTTGCAGTTCTAGTTGGCAAAATTAAGACATAATTCAACAACCCCTACCATGACCATTTTAATTGGTATCATAAACACATTACTTATGCTTCCATCTAACATGTTATATATAATACTGAAATGTTGTAATGTAATGGGAAGGAAATAAAAGGGATTCTAATGTCATTTCAGAAGTAGCATTACAGAAGCTGTGAAAAATAAGCCTATCAATACTATTCTGGTAAAAAACTGGACGGATACTAAATGAGGATAAAGTCATGTATGTAAGGTTCCTTACATAAAAGCTTGATAAAGTTAGATGAGCACTCACAGTCAGCAGCACGATTCACATAAAGCTATTTCAAAGGATCAACATGTATTACTGGTTTCCACTGAAAAACTGGAAGTTTCTGGTGAAAAACACGATAAAAATGAAATATATCTCAAACGGTAACAAGGCTACTGCAAATTATATAATATACACCAATTTATTTATTTTTTTTATTTACCATTTTCAAGGAAGAATATGCTTGAAGGATTTGGCTGAAATCTTGCTTGGATTAGTACTGAGAAATCTGCTCCATACCAAGTATAATGACATTTGTAGTAACATAGTTCCTTAAATGTGCCAAGTCACAGTGATGTAGCTTTCTTTACTCTGAGAAAATATACAGTTGTAGAAATAACTGGCAAGACACACATATACTTTAAAACGCATTTCAGGTTAATATAAAATATTCATGTGGGTTTGTGCCAGGCTTTTCCATTTTCTTCTAGAGTCCAAAGGCATATTGGTAGATTGCCTGTCCATTGCAGTATTTGTGGATTTGTCAATATCTGCATCCTGTGATAGACTGAGACAACATCTAGCGTTCTGACATACAATATCAAAGGAGAAAAATCTGAAGTGTAAAAGACAAAACAGAAAAGGCCAAACTCAGCTTTTCCTGAAATATGCTTTTGCAGGGTTAAGCTCCACTGTGCCTTCCCCCTGCTAACATACCACACAATTCCTGAGATCTCACAACCTTCCTTTAAGTATTTGGATTCTGCACACAGCAGGGTATTTCTCCTGAGTCTCAGGTTATGTAACCATAGTGCAAAAACATATTACTGATGGGATTTAAAGGGAATGTAAGGCATGTAACACTGTAATTTGTTTTTAATTTTATTAATTTTTAATACTTTAGAAACTGACTCTGTAATTTTATTTTTAATTCAGTCCTGTGAAGCAGAACTTCCACTAAGGGCTTTTTCGGATCTGGCCCCCTGTACCCATGAAATGGGTATAAGTAGGTACAATAACTGGATAGGCAGATGAAATGTAACATCTAGGAATAAAATGCAAAAGCAGTTCCCAACAGTTCAGAAGTCTATAGAAACGCACAATTTAGCTTTGAAGAAGTGTAAGTAAAAACAATGACACTAATACCTATTTATGCAATATATTATTCAGACTTAACAAAGGAGCTGTTTACCCCAGTGTGTTCATATCAATTTAATGTCTGTCTCGTGTGACAGCACTTATGTCAGCTAAACATTTGTTCTTGAAGCAATGTCACAATGAAGTCTGACAAAAAAATAAAAATAGTATTGGAACAAATAAATCATTTCCATCAGCATCTTATTCAGTACCAAACACCTCATTCTACAAATTCAACAAAGCTAATACATTACTGTCTAGCAACGATAGTTTGGTGCCCTGTATGAAATGCAAAAAGGCTAAAAATTGAAGGTACAGTATTTGAGGTCTGTAGAGTTTGATAGCATTTTTTTAAATCAAAGATATTAAAATACATTTTCCAAAGAAATACAAAATAACACAAATATTTGATTTTACCATTTTGGGGGAATATAGGTTGTTTCTACATTACAAACAACAGATGCTGTGAAATACAGTGTTGAAGGTTTTGCTTCATTCAGATATTCTTACCCAAGTTCAAAGTACGAAGTCTCCCAAACTGACGATCATAAACAATATTATTCTGGAATGTTTCACTAAAGGCTCCATTCAAAATCAAATAATTTGGATAACATACCAACTGTGTGAGCTCTGTAGAAATTAAGACTGTACTTCAAACACGCTACAACAACTCTATAAAAAACCCGCACAGTCAAATTATGGTGCAAAAATGGTAATGGCGTACTACTATTACTTTAAGCCACTTGCTAAACCTGCAGTTTGCAATTACTTTGATTTACTGGACAAACTACTACGCCTCCTCACCTTATATCTTCCACAAAAAAAGAAAGTACAACATTAATTATATTCTTTTCTGTACAAAAATAAATCCATTCACCTAAGTAGAGTTAAAAAGTATTACTAGTTTTGACTACTATGGCTAAGAGTCAAAGTGCATGTTCCTCTTTTCAACCAAAATGTTTTTGTCATTTAAACTGAAGTACCATAAATGCTGGTATAATTTCCAAATAAAAATGTTAATTCATTAACAAGCATTCATTGTACAAATATTCTTATCCTTATACAGTTAAGATTGGCTAAAATAAGATGCCTGGATGATGGAGTACAAATTCTGTGCACAGTCTACACGTCATTAGACAATGGCAAATATGTGTACAAAAGTATTCAATTGGCATTCACATATATTTAAAAATACATATATTTATGAATAACATGCCAGAAATACAGCAGTTTCAAAACACTGGGGCAAAAATGCCACAAAGTTCACAGCTGATAAATGGTCCAATAGTTTAGACAAGAGAGAGGGTAGGCCAAGTTGTAAAATTGGCAGTGTTGTATAGTTAAAATTCATGAAGACCAGCAAACCTCCAAGCAGAGTTTATAAATTAAAAAAAAAAAAGTACTAATCATGTTTTCCTTCAGGAGAAATTCAAAACAGCTGCCCTTTTCCTTCGCTTTTTTGATGGAGTTGATGATTTTCGTTTGGACTGTGAAGCACCGCCAGTTGCACCTGGAGAAATTTTCAGTACCCCAAAACATGGTTTCTGTTTAGGGTTAAAGGCCACCCGTGACAATCCTTCAGGACTCACTAATAAACTTTTATCAGTTTTCTTGAACTCTGTTAAAATAACCAAATGAAACCATTACCAGATGAAGCTATTACTGTGCTGGTAACAGTCACAAAGTATCAGAATACCAACAAAAAAGCATTAATAGAAGTACAGACTCATCATAACTACAACAGTCAAACTTACAGCACCTGTGTCTGCATTCTATCAATCTTCAAGTTATTTAAATTACAACTCTTGCAAAAAAGCAGTATTAAGTAAAATTAAAGTGCAGTTCTGTAAGAATACTCAGCTTAACAGGTGATATTCCAATGGAAGGATTATTAGTAAACAAATTCTTTATGTGAATATCAAATAGAAATGTAGACTAGTCCCAAGCCTGATTTTGTTATTCGTTTAGAAACTGGATTTCATTAAATGTAAATGGATGCAGTTTTCTGCCACACTAATGGAAGGAGCCCAGCTATTAAACAACAGTACAACACATACCTTATTCTGTTCTTTTCTGGTCAGGAAGAGAGAAGGGGATAAACAGAGTTAATATAGAAAGAACTGCTTTTAGAAAAAGCTAAAGAAACCTTGAAACCCTAAGGCAGAAAATGGTAAAAATGTTCCCCCAGCCCTGTGACATAGAGGCAGGCATGAAGCTTTAACTATAGTCTAGATCAGCCATCTTCAATTAGACTCAACACCTGACGGACTGGGTGGGAAGGATGATCATGAATGTGAGACACTAGTCTGCTTATCCTCAAAGGGGGGAGGCAGCTATGCACACAGCATCAGTGACTAGGTGTACTGCTCACTTGTAGTGGCCTGGTTGGCTTGTGTTGTCAAATAAGGAGGTCTCTTCCATGGAACCAAAGAAACTGAAGAGCACAAAGGGAGGGTGGCCTAATGGTTAAGGTGTTTGCCTTATAAACACAAGGTACAGGGTTTGAGTCTCACAAGGGATAATTGGCTAGGCTTAAAATGGCTCGAAAGGGCAGTTAGCTTAGTACTAACCTATGAACATAGAGTGGATATAAAAAGTTTACACACCCCTGTTAAAATGCCAGGTTTTTGTGATATAAAAAATGAGACCACAATAAATCATTTCAAAACTTTTCCCACCTTTAATGTGATCTATAACCTGTACAATTCAAATGAAAAACAAATCAGTTAGGGGAAAATACCAAAAATAACTATTTCTTAAAGGCACACTATCTAAATAATCTTACTCATTGAACAGGTTCAAACATTAAACTCCTTTCTTCAAAATCACACAACTAAACATCACATATTTTGTTCACTGTGGCAAATTTATACCCACACATCGTCCTGCATAGTGCTATTAAAAAACAATACAAAATTCAATTTACGGGTGAATAATTTTAATTCCAGTAATGAATTTGACACATTAAAGGGTACAGCAGGTATAAATTTATAGCCCTTAGAAAATAAATGAAAATGGTCCAACATCACAGAAATGTGACTGTAATTAAAGATATTATACCCCTGGTATGTGATCATAATACTATCTGTATTGGGAAAAATTACCATTTCCCGCCCTTCTTCCTCCCTTTCTCTTTGCTTTGCTTCCTTGAATATTGATGATTCACTGATAGCTGGGGACCTGAACTCACACATGAGTCTTGCTGGCACTGGGAGTAATATACTATACATTCTGATCTCCTCAGCTCTGGAAAATCCTTATTATTTAAATCAAAATCCAACTTATTAAGTTATATTCTCCATTATCTTCCTCTGTATCCTGCTGATAACATACACTTTAACCAGAGAATCCCCCACCGGGGTAGTGTTATCCCTTAATGGATAAGCTTTATTGTCTTTATACTGTTTTACGTCTCTATCACATTTTTTTTAATTTTCCTATCCACATTAACTTTACATTTCCAATCAGTTCTAAAAAACACACTGTTATAAACAGATCTATACTGAGCAAATAATAGATGATCATTTATAGACTTAAGACTCTCAGTGACCTTAAGTATATCACCAATCGTGTTAGAATTGCATTTACTAATAAGTTCAATGAGTTCAAGGCCAAACTGGTCAAATAACCCAATAAAGTCTTTATAAACTGTGTGACTGTGTTTTAGTCTATTTACAATTTTATAAATTCTCAAGCCTTTGGGAACAATCCATTATCTTAGACAATCAATCAAATAAGCATCATCCAACTGAAGATTTTTTACTTTTTGTAACTTTTCAAGTAAATAAATATTGTCCCTAAAGGACCCAAATGAATGTTGGTTGAAAAAATAGAAGTTATGTCCTTACCATAACGTTCCATGTGGAGTGTTCATCTCGCCTTTGTTCTTACACATGGGTTCGGAGCCGATCCTCGGCTCCGTGCCGGCCTCTTGCAAGCTCTGCATCGAGAAGAAGCTCGAGACAATCTAATACCCACAATCCCCCTCTGCCTTTACCTCAGATCTAGTTTGCAAGCAAACCAATCCAGAATAGCACATTCATGCTTATACACATAAGTATAGAAAGCAATTATAGAAAACCTATATACATATCTAAACAGACACATATAAAAATATATGTGTATACCAACTATGTACACAGAAATAATAACAGTAGCAAAAAATGCTTCTGGCCAGGCATCAAAGAACGTTCTTCCTAAGGGTGGGAGGGTGGGACTGTAAGAACAAAGGCGAGATGAACACTCCACATGGAACGTTATGGTAAGGACATAACTTCTATATGTGATAGTGTTCAATCTCGCCGTTTGTTCTTACACATGGGTAGCGTCCCTAGCTCCTTGATCCTGAGGAACTCACGGGAGGACGTTCTTGAACACAGTGGAACCAAAGGTTGCCCTGTCCCTAGAAACCTTGTCTACTTTATAATGAGAAATAAATGTATGTGGCTTAGACCAGGTAGCAGCTGCACAAATAGCATCCAGTGGTAGGCGAGCTGCATGAGCCAAAGACGTAGATATTGACCTTGTGGAATGTCCTTTGGGTTTGTGTAAAAGGGGTTGATTTGCAGAATCGTAGACATAGATTATACAATCCGTTAACCATTTAGAAAGAGTTCTTTTGGTAACTGCAAGTCCTTTCCTGCTATCAGCAAAAGCCACAAAGAGTTGATCTGTTTTTCTGTGATCTTTTGTTCTATCCAAATAAAATCTTAGCTGTCTGTGAACATCCAATTTGTGTAACATATACTCCATTTTGTTGGAGTGGTTTTTGAAGAAAGTGGGTAATTCAATGGACTGATTAATATTGTTAATAGAACACACTTTAGGGAGGAAGGATGAATTGGTTCGGAGAGAAACTCTGTCAGAGTGAAAGATCAAATAAGGGTGCTTGATGGAGAGAGCCTGAAGTTCAGATACTCGTCTAGCAGAAGTAATGGCTACCAGAAAGAGAGTTTTTCAGGACAAAAATTTTAATGGGCAAGAAGAGGCGGGTTCAAAAGGGGGCAACATTAAATTAGATAACAACAAATTCAGACTCCAAGGAGACGTCGGAGATCTGACCGGTGGTCTGATATGAAAAACTCCTTTTAAAAAGGCTTTACAAAGTCTGTGAGCCATAACAGGAGCTCCACATTCTTCCACATGGAAATTGAAATGGCAGCCAATTGAACTCTTAGAGTAGCAGGAGAAGCACCCTGATGAAATAAGTCTGTTAAGAACTCTAATATCTTATTCAAAGGAGCTATAAAGGGATCCACATGGTGTGTATTCGCCCAGAATACAAACCGTTTCCATTTGCTAGTATATGTTTTAGTAGTGGAAGCTTTATGCGAAGCCACTAATATATCCTGGACTGCTGGTGACAAAAGATCAGACCTGGCTAAGTTTGGAATTGGAGCAGCCAAGCTGCTAGATGGAGTGACAGGAGCGCGGGATGGGGAACCCCTGACGAGTGAGTCAATAGATCTGGCTCTGGGTCCAGAATCCAGGGTCCCCGAATGCAGTGTATTTTCAGGAAGGGAAACCAAATTTGACGAGGCCAGAATGGAGCAATGAGGATTATAGTCCTGTGTAGGTTCCTGGCTTTCTGGAGAAACTTCGATATCAGAGGAAATGGGGGAAATGCGTATAGGAGTCCCGGGGGCCAATCGTAAACCAGTGCGTCCCTGGGGACTTCCCCTGGAGGGTAATAGGGCAAAGTAGCTCCTGCATTTGGCATTCATTGGAGACGCAAACAGGTCGCAGGAAGGCTGGCCCCACGTGCGAAAAATCCTTTTCGCCACTGACTGTTTTAGAGACCACTCGTGCGGTAACAGAATTGCTCTGCTCAGCCTGTCGGCTATGACGTTGGATGACCCCGGGATGTGCGTTGCTATTAGAAAGCGACCCGTGGACTCCGCCCACTGCCAAATTCTCATGGCCTCTCTGCATAGTTGATAGGACTTGGTTCCCCCTTGTTTGTTTATGTACCAGACTACAGACATGTTGTCCGTCTGAACTGCAATAGTCCCTAGAGGAAGAAGGGGAGCAAAGTGTTGCAACGCTAGAAACACTGCCCTCAACTCTAGAACATTGATGTGCAGATTGTACTCCAAATTGGTCCATTCGCCTTGGACTGTCTGTCCCTGAAAGATGCCCCCCCACCCTATCAGGGAAGCGTCCGTGGTCACCATAACTGTGGGCGTGGGTAGCACAAACGGCCTCCCCTTGGAAAGGTTGCACGTTTGAAGCCACCAGTTTAGATCTGTTTTGCAAGTCTTTGTTATAAGAATCTCGTGTGTTAGAGGTAGTTGTTGAAACGACCATTGAGCAAACAGTAGCCATTGTAGAACTCTCATGTGCAGCCTTCCCAGGGGAATTGCAATAAGGGAGGCTGACATGAGGCCCAACACCTTCAGTACTAGTTGTGCAGGAGATTTCCTTGACAAGAGTAGAAGACGTATGTGAGTCTGCAGTGATAATATCCTTTCTGGGGGAAGCCTCAGAATCAATTGACGTGTGTTTAACTCTGCTCCTATGAACAAGATATTTTGTGATGGCTGAAGTAAGGATTTTCCGAAATTTACGGAGATCCCTAGGTGAACACACAGTTGAAGAACAAAGTCTCTGGCCTGCAGTAGTTGACGCCGGGTGGTGGCCGAAAGGAGCCAGTCGTCCAGATACGGAAACACCTGGAATCCCTGGCGTCTCAAGTGAGACGCTACCACTGCCATGCATTTGGTGAAGACCCTGGGGCTGAGGTCAGACCAAAGGGCAGGGCTCGAAATTGAAAGTGACTGGCTCCCAGCCGAAGCGCAAATGATCTCTGGATGCCCTGGCCATTTTGATGTGGTAGTATGCATCCTCTAGATCTATTGAGCACATCCACTCGTCCTTCTGTAAGAATGGAAGGATCGATTGAAGCGTGATCATTCGGAACTTTTCTTTCTTGACGAAAGTATTGAGGTAGCTTAGGTCTAGAATGGGCCTCCAGTCCCCTGTTTTCTTTGGAACTAAAAAGAACCTTGAGTAAGTCCCGAATCCTTGCTGGTCCGCTGGGACTGGCTGGATGACTCTTTTTTCTAGCAGCTTTGAAATTTCTAAAGCTGCTGGCTCTCGCAGATGGGGGTACATCTGGGAGTCTTTTCTTTGGAATGGGATAGGATAGGAAGGGTATGTTGTAACCTCTGGTAACTACGCTTTTTACCCACTTGTCTGTAGTTATATTTTGCCAGGCCTGAGGGTATAAAGCTAAGCGACCCCCGACTGCCTCCAGAGCAGGACAGTCGGGCCTCCTCTCAGGAGTGCTGGAAAGGTTTACCATGGAGTGGTTCCCTGTCACGTTGATGTTGCGGAGCCCTCTGCCGCCAGGGCGGCGTCTTCCACCTCTGCCCCCTCCTCTGCCTCTAGAGGGGGCATCACCCTGTGTGCCTGAGAAAGACCCTTGGGGTCTTCGAAACCACATTTTCCCACCGCATTGCCCTTTGGGGTACGGTCTGGTTGGGGTGGAAAAACGGACTCCGACAGCAGACAGAGTCTTTCCCTCTTGTTCACACCGGGTAAGGGTCTCCTTTACCTTGGGGCCAAAAAGAGTGGCACCGTCAAATGGGGCGTTTGTAAAGGAAGACTTGAAGGCTTCCGCAAAGGAGCATAGGCGCATCCAGGATTGTCTACGAAGAGCAATCGCTGAAGCTGCTGCCCTACTTGAACCTTCGGCTGCGTAGGAAATCAGCCTCATGGACGAGTTAACAATCAATGTTAGGGTATTAAGTTGCGCTGTCACTTTCTCTGAGACAGCTGCATCTGTAGCACCCTGGAGGGTATCTCCCAACTCTTTGACTAGATCCCTCTGCAGACGTGTAAAATGGGTCAAATAGTTCAGGGACCGCATGGAAAAAGCCGCTGAACTAAAAATGCGCTTCCCATATCTATCCATCGTCCTAGAATCTTTATTAGGGGGATGGACAGACGAAGAAGACTCCGACATCTCCTTTTTCGTGGCTGCTGCCACCACCATAGCGTCTACTGGAACTCCTTTTGTAAGGTAGGACTTATCCTGAGGTACTGTGATGTACTTGTTAGGTTTTCTTGGAACAGGTTCCACTGTGTCAGGAGTCTCCCACGCCCTTCGAGCAATTAGTTCCATTAGTTCGTCGAAGGGCGGAGTGACCCAGGAGGAGGAAGGGCGAGCACCAAATGCCTTCAGCAGAACTGACTCATCCTCAGAAGGGGGAAGGGACTGCCAGTCACCTCTCTGCTTCAGGATCTCCAAAATGTCTGAAAAAGAGACATCTTCTGAAGGTGACTTAGGGGACCCCTCTGACTCATCTAAGTCAGTGTCAGATGTCAAGGATTCCTGTGGAGAATCCAAGTGTCTCCTCTTACACAATCTCTTCCTAGGGACTTCCTCGTGGGGAGCATCCGAAGAAGCCTCGGAGGAAGAGGGGGCACCCTCCAGGGGTGGCTGAGACACTGGTGCCCGACGCTTGGATGTGACCGTGGGTGCAGATGAAGACAAAGGCCCTTTATGGGGAGGAGAAACTGCTTCCACTGATGTGGTTGTCTGAGTAGACAACACCTTCCTCATCAGGTCGAACGCTCCCGGGTCCCGCATCGAAGAGTCCCCCGGTTCAAGAAATGGGAAGAATCCCGACACGGGCACGAAGGCATCGACCCGAGGACGGAGCCGAATCGATCCGCCGAGGCCCGAGGGGAGAGTCGGAACCAACACGCCGGTTCGACTCGGCCCCGGAACCAAGAACAGACCGTCGGCTCCGAGACTCCGGTACGGGTCCGGAGTCGAGGTGAGGGAACAGACCGAGAAAAAGACGGTTCTGGACCCGAGGGCTCCACAATCAGTAGATCAGCCTCTTCCGGCTCCAAAGACTGAATCGGTCTCGGAGGAGGAATGGATGGAGATACAGGAAGGCCTTCAAGTTTCGACACCAACTGGGTGGAAACCGAAATAAGTTTAGAGAGGGCGAATGCTCCAACAATTTCTGCACCACGCGATCCACATCGACATCCGAAAGTTTGGAGGAAGAACGGGTCGAAGGAACCAAGACGGAGCCGACCTCAATATGGCGAAGGAGGGAGCTCCATCACGGTTCCAAGACTCGAGGCTCAGGAACGAAACCAGTTGAACACTCGGCCCGAAGTCTGTGGAACCGGTGATCTAACCTTTGAAGAAGAGCTCGGAGCCGATGACTTAGGCTCCGACGTCTTCGATTCCTTAGAGGACTTCGATGCCTGGTCAGAAGCATCCAGAGCCTCTTGGAAAGCCGGTTTCAATAGACCTCTGTCCATTAGTTTCCTGCGCCTATCTGTCATGACCCTCCCACTAAAAGAGTGACAGATGGAGCAATCCTCTTGTAAGTGGAGAGGGCCAAGGCAGTAGACGCAGGAACTATGGTTGTCAGTGACCGACATTTTCTGGCCACACTGACAACGCTTGAAACCAGACTTTACCTTCTCAGACATTGTAGAATAAAAAGACAACTCCAGTAAAAAACAGTCAATCCGAAAAAGTTAGTCACAATCGAGTAATTGTCAAATCCGGTAAAAATTTGTCTCAACTATGGAAAGATATGAAGGGTGTAGGCCCCGATAACAAAAATACCGATAATAAAGTTAACGGTACCAAAAAATTAACGGAACCACAACACAATCACACTTGTTAACACTGAAAATATCAACTAGACTAGTATCCTAATAAAATACAACAATAAAAGTTATATCTTAGCTTAGAAACTCTCGAGCTAGCTCCCAACGATGCGTATGCAGCAGCGGCAAACTAGATCTGAGGTAAAGGCAGAGGGGGATTGTGGGTATTAGATTGTCTCGAGCTTCTTCTCGATGCAGAGCTTGCAAGAGGCCGGCACGGAGCCGAGGATCGGCTCCGAACCCATGTGTAAGAACAAACGGCGAGATTGAACACTATCACATCCTTGAGTTACTATCAGTTTGTCTGTCCGATTCCAAATGTGTAACGTTAAAAAGGTGAGTTAGCCATGTTTGTAAATTGCCATTAACGTTACTATGGGAAGCTTCTTCCGAAACCCCACAAATAGCACTACACCTGTGATCTGGACTAAACACAGTACCTTGTTGTTTATCATTCAAATTTTTTCCTTTATTTTCAGAAGTAATGCCTCGGGTTTGTAGAAGGAATATCTCTGGAGTTGTTCATTCCAAACATGTCTTGACTGGCCAAATTATTCAACCATTCACTTAAACAGCAACAACTAACAGCATAAAACAAGGTAACCAAAAAAATAAAGAATGCCATACCAGACATCACTTGGACTACAAACCAGGTTTAATGTTTAAAAACAATCGAGTTTAAGCGCTTTCATTCCAATCAATTCAAAAAGGAACTTCTTCAGAAACAAAGTAGCAAGTCTTCTGGTGGATTACATAACACCTTAATGGCACCAAGCCCCATTTCATTTAAAGTGATAGTAATTACAAAACATATATCAAAGATATACATAAAAATGCAACAAAGGTCTAACAGCATACAGTATTAAAAACAACTTGGTAAGTTTTAATAAATATAGTAAACTTACAAAAATCATAGTCATTCATATATTAGCAGCTTTTTGTAAAACTGGTTTAATTGAAATAATACCATTAATACCATGGGGGCTGCAAGCATTAAGTAATATTTGCCAGTATAGTTCCCTCTGTTCTTTAAAGGCCCCACTGTCTTAACGATATAGAAGGCTGAACAGGAACTACAGAGTGCAATGTAGACAACCACTTTAGTATTGCAGTTATAATGCCCCTTCAGGGAAATTGTCTTGGGATAATCTGGAACAACCAGGTGGGTGCCTTGCAGTATATACTTGCACTGCTTACAGGCACCACAATATTTCATCCCAACATTGTGGTGCAGTGTAATCTGGTGGTCATTTCTTTCAAAAATTACTTTTTAATTTTTTGTTGTTTTTATACACATATCAAGGTAGGTTTCATAAAGTATCCAAAAGACCCAAACACAGTGGACTAATGCATATTTATAATCTTCTTCAGAGAAGACAAATCTGTATTAAACTGAATGACAAAAGTTCATGACAAGTTAGTGTCCACCTTTCTTTTACTGGTTGTCAGACCATCGAGGCAATATAATAGTGGCCTGCAATGAGTTTGTCTTGTTTCAGACATCAATTTCAGAACTTCATCCAAAAAACTGACTGGGTATCCCCGGTCTTGAAATAGACCACAAAGCTTGTCAACATCTTGATGAAAAACTGAGTCATCAGATTCAAATCTGCTTAGCCTTATAAGTTGCCCCTTAACTATTGTTTCTATTGCCACCTTGGGTGTTAACTGGCAAAGTGCAGATACATGTTTGAAAAGGTGTCTTTTCTAAATATCGTTGACTCATATCTGCCAGTAGTTACATTTTTATACAGTGTAACATCTAAACAGTTGACAGTCATTTTGTTCACCTGGTAGGTAAACTGGAAAAAAAAACTGTAGACTGGTTGATGAGGTCTATAAAGAGCTCCAGCTTGTTGATACTTCCCTTCCATAAGAAAAAAAAAATATCATAGAGGTATCTTAAGTAGTGGCTTACATTGCAAAAGAGGGGAGAGTTAAAAATGCTAGTGGTTTCCCAAAACCACAATAACATATTGGTGAATATTGGGGCTATGACGGCACCCATTGCTATGCCCCTCTGTTTGCAGTACTGCCCCTCGTAACAAACATAGTTATTCTTTAGAACCAGTACTACACATTGATATAAAAAGGCTGTTTCAGATTGATCAAAATAAGTACCCTTCACCATTGCCAGTAAAAAACATTTCATAACTTCTTTGTGTGGAATGATGGAAAACAAATATTTGATGTCCCCTGTGACAAATAAAGGATCTGGCAAAACTTCACTATCAGATAAAATTTGAAGGAAGGGCCAGGAATCTTTCAAAAGGTTATTTGTTTTCTGAAAAGGATTTTAACTTGAAATTAACTAATTTCGAAAACGGTTTCATCTTGGAGCCAGCAGAAGCCACAATCAGTCTCAAGGAGGGGTCGGTCACTGATTTGTGGATTTTGGGGATGAAAAAGATTCCTGGGACCCAAGGATATTTCACTTCAGGAATTCTTTCATTTTAGGTGGAATACTGAATGTGATACAGAGGTCTTCAAGGGCCAAATCCACATGGTGGTAGACAATCTTTATTTCATTCTTTGAAACCCCTGTAAAAAATCCCCATTGTTAAGGAAAATTCAACATCTTTGATAACTACATATGATGGTCCATGATCAGGAACCCCTCCCCCCATCTTTGGCTTCATCACTCGTATATTCCTGTCTCTAGACAGTTTAGACAACAAAGCCCTTTCCTCAGTTGACAGATTATAAAATTTCCTTTTCTTATTTCCACACCACTCCCTTATACTTTGCTCACATAATTTATTATTTATTTATTTATTGACATTTGCTGACCGGGGAAGTCCAATGGGTCAGGAACCCATTTTCAGTGGAAGGCCGTTGAGAAAAGCTCCACAATTAATACAGAGAAAAAATATAGAAACTTAACAAAATTTATAAATGTAAATTACAATATTTACAAGACTTATAAAATTTAGACATGAATTCGGGGAGAAAAGCTCCACAATTAGTGCAGAGAAAAATATAGAAACTTAAAATTTATAAACGTAAATTACACTATTTACAAGATTTATAAAACTTAGACAAGAAAAATAAGTTATGTCTTACCATAACGTTCCATCTGTATTGTTGATCCTCGTTCAGTCATTACGCATGGGTATCGGTTCCGAGCTTGGAACAGAGCCAGCCATTTTCCAAGCACGCATCAGCTTCAAACTCTCGAGCTAAACTCTTACCCACAATCCCCCTCTCCCTGTTACCTCAGATTGAGTTTGCAAGTCAAAGAAGGTAGAGGCTACCTCTGGTCAAATAACCTAAGAGAACCGGATGGTGAGATCCACTAGAAACCACAGGAGGGAGAAGGAGGGAGGGTCGTAATGACTGAACGAGGATCAACAATACAGATGGAACGTTATGATAACACATAACTTCTTTATCTGATATTGTTAATCCTCGTTCATTCCTTACACATGGGACAGAGTCCCCAGCTACCTCTATTCCTGGGAGGCTCTCATGGAAGGACATTCCTGAACACCATAGAACTGAAAGATGCTCTTCCCCTGGAGGCCAAATCCAATTTGTAATGATTGATGAAGGTATGAGGCGTAGCCCAAGTTGCAGCTTCACAGATGTCATGTAAAGAAGCTCTGGCATGAAAAGCAGCAGAAGCTGCCATCGACCTTGTTGAATGAGCTTTCATGGTAGTAGGCAATGAGATATTACGTTGTGTATAAAGGTCACACAGTCCCTTCAACCATCTAGCTAATGTGACCTTAGCAACAGCAGATCCTAATCTAGATCCAGAAAAAGGCCAAAAATAACTGGTCAGATTTATGAAAGGGTTTAGTCCTGTTTAAGTAAACACAGATTTGCCTGTGTATCTAGGGTATATAGGCAATACTCTCCTCTGTTTGAATGATTGGGAAAGAAAACTGGCAATTCAATGGCTTGATTAATGGACATTTCAGAGATCACTTTAGGCAGAAATGACGGATTAGTTCTCAGAGACACTCTATCTCTACGAAAAATCAAGTATGGACTCTTGATACATAAAGCATGAAGTTCAGAAATACATCTGGCAGAAGTAATAGCGACCCAAAACAAAGTTTTCCATGACAAATACCTGAGGTCGCAAGAAGAGGCTGGTTCGAAAGGTGACATTGTCAGAGCTAATGATAAATCCCATGGTTGAATAGGTTCTCTAAAAGATGGCTTCAGATGATTCATACCTTTTATGAAGGTCTTGCACAATTTATGGGACATAAGAGAGGAATCTTGGACATCCTCATGAAAATTAGAAATTGCCGCCAAATGAACTCTAACGGTAGAGGCCGATAGACCCAATTGAAACAGGTTGGCCAGATAGTCTAGTACTATCGACACTGGTGCTGAAAGGGGGTCTACTTGTTTATCTTTCAGCCAACAGGTAAATCTTTTCCACTTGCTTAGATAAGTAATTCTAGTGGAAGACTTATGAGAAGCAATGAGAATAACACGTACTGGTAAAGAAAGATAATTCTGCCAAGCAATCAAGGGAATTGGAGTAGCCAAGCCGTGAGCTTCAGGCTGTTCAAGTTGGGATGAATCAGGTTCTGTGGGTGTGAGATCAACTCCGGGGTTGGATGGAAAATCCATGGTCAATCAAGTAGGTGAGGCCAAAGGAAGGGGAACCAAATCTGTCAAAGCCAATATGGTGCTATGAGGATCACCTTGCTCTTCAACCGACAGGCTTTCTTCAGAAACTGGGGAATGAGGGGAAAGGGTGGAAATGCGTAAAGAAGACCCGAGGGCCAATCGTGGACTTGAGCATCCCTGGGTGACTGTCCCGGTGGGGGAATCAGGGCAAAGTAGTTGCTGCATTTGTAGTTGGTTGGGGATGCAAAGAGGTTGCAGCAAGGATGGCCCCAGCGGTGGAAGATCTCCGCCGCTATCAAAGGATTCAGGGACCACTCGTGAGGTTGAAGAATACATCTGCTGAGTCTGTCTAAACAGTTGGCAGCCATCGCCCATTGCCATATCCTCATGGCCTCTCGACAAAGGGGGTAAGATTTGGTTCCACCTTGCTTGTTGATGTACCAGACCACTGCCATGTTGTCTGATTGAATTGCAATTGTCCCAGACGGCAGCAGGGGATAGAATGCTTGCAACGCCAGAAGCACCCCCCTCAGCTCTAGAACATTTATATGCAGATGGGTCTCCAGTTCGGACCAAGTGCCTTGGACTGTCTGTCCCTGACATAGACCCCCCACCCCATCAGGGAGGCGTCTGTGGTCACTGTGGCTTTGGGTTGCTGGGGGGAGAAGGGGCGAGACCATTGTGAGAGATTGTGTGTCATCCACCAATTTAAATCCTGTTTGCACCCGTGGGTTACTCGAATAATGGCTGAGAGAGGATGCTGAAAAGGATACCATTGGGTGAGCAGTAGCCATTGTAGAAGCCTCATGTGAAACCTGGCCAGGGGAACAATAGTGAAGGAGGCTGCCATGGAACCCAAGAGCTGTAGAACCGAGTCAGCTGTGCATTTTTCCTTTGAAAGGATTGGAATTAGTTGTTGCTTTATCCTTAGAATTCTGTGCTCTGGAATAGCAGCTCTGCAGTTTTGTGCGTCCAAGATAACCCCTATGAATTCTGTCGTCTGAGATGGGGTGAGATTGGATTTCTGCCAGTTTATGGTTATGCCTAGCCTTTGAGCAGCGAGGAGACAGTATGCCAGGGCTTTTTCCAGTAGATGTCTGGTGGGGGCAGAAATGAGCCAGCCGTCTAGGTATAGAAACATCTGGAATCCTTGAAGTCACAAGTGAGCTGTGACAACTGCCATGCAGTTTGTGAACACTCTGGGGGCTGTAGAGAGTCCGAAGGGTAGTACTCTGAACTGGTAGTGACTGGCTCCCACACGGAAGCACAGAAATCTTCTTGATGGCCTGTCCACCTTTATGTGGTAGTACACATCTTGAAGATCTATAGAGCACATCCAATCGTCTTTTTCCAAAAGCGGGAGGATAGACTGTATTGTGACCATCTGGAAGTTTTGTACTCTCACAAACTTTTTCAATGCACTGAGATCCAGAATTGGTCTCCAGTCCCCGGTTTTCTTTGGCACCAAAAATAGTCTTGAGTAGAATCCGGACCCTATCTGGTCTGGAGGGACTATTTGGATGATCTCTTTCTTAGCAGCTTTTCTATTTCTAGTGCTGCTTCTTCCCTTTGACTGGGTGGAATGTCGGGAAGATTTTTTGAAGGGACGGGACAAAGATCGAAGGGGATATGATAACCTCTGATTATAATCCTTTGTACCCAGGAATTGGTGGTGATGGCTAGCCAGGCAAAAGGGTACAAGGAGAAATGTCCCCCAACCACCTCCAGAGGAAAGGAATTGGGCCGCTCTTCAGCAGCGCTGGTAGGATTGACCATGGAAAGAATCCCTGGAACCCTGGTTATGCTGACCCCCTCTGCCCCGAAGGGAGCATCTTCCTTGTGAGTTTCCCCCTCTGCCTCTGGGGGAGAACTCGGCCTGTGTGTCACGGAAAGGACCCTGAGATTTCTTGAACCATATCTTCCCACTCTTTTGGTTTCGGGAGAAAGCACGTTGAGGGGAAGAATAACTGGCACATACGGCAGAAAGGGTCTTACCGTCCTGTTCACATCTGGCCAGTGTACTTTTAACTTTGGGCCCAAACAACGAGGAGGCCTCAATGGGGGAATTAAGAAAAGAAGACTTAAAGGGTTCCACGAAGTTGCACAAGCGCATCCAGGCGTGTCGTCTCAAGACCGCAGCTGAACCCACTGCTCTAGTTGCTCATTTTATGTGTGAGATATCAGTCGCATAGAGGATTTAGATACAGATTCAATGGTGGCCAGCTGAGAGGCCACTTTGTCACGGACCTCATCAGACACGGCACCAGCCAAGGTTTCAGACAGCTAAGAAACCAGATCCCTTTGAAGCCTGGTAAAATGTGCCATATAATTCAGGGACCTGATAGCAAAGGTCACTGAAGCAAAGGTGTGCTTCCCTATCCTGTCCAGGGCCCAAGACTCTTTGTTAGGCGGATGGACAGTCTGGCTTTCTTCTTCTGCCAGATCCTTTTTTGTTGTGGCCGCCACCACCAAAGCATCCACAGGAAGACCTTTGGACCAATGGGGATCCAAAGCAGGAGGGGACAAGATCTTATCTGGCCTCCGGGGAATAGCTTAGACGGTATCAGGAGCCTTCTAAGCACGCTGCACAATGAGCCAGACAAGTTCATCGGCAGGTGGAGTAACCCAGGAGGTAGGGGGCCGGGCGTGAAAGGCCTGCAGGAACACAGATTCCTCAGAGGTTGGATCAGAGGACTGCCAGTCACCTCTTTGTTTCAGGATTTCGAGGATATCACCAAAGGATACCTCAGAGGGTGACCGAGGGGGATCCTTTCCCTTCATCGAAATCTGTGTCTTCAGTGAAGGACTCCTCTGTGGAGTCCATTTGCTTCCTCTTAAACAAACTTTTCTGGTGGACCTCCTCAGCGGGAGAAGCTGGAAAAGGGGATTTCTGAGGGAATATGTCCTGCGTCCCTTGCACCCGGTGTCCACCAGATATGACTTGTGGAACCAGTGTACCAGAGGAGGGCGGAGGTATAGACAGTCCGGTATTGCTAGCAGCAGCAAAAGCCTTCTCCATCAGTTGGAAGGCTGGTCCACCCGAAGAGGAGTGTATGTCTAGGACAAGGGTCACCCCTCCCCTAAGTGGCTCAGCCTGCCGACCCGTAGTCCCTGAATGGCTGTGGAGCAGCAAGCTATGCGTGTCACAGCTAACATCCTGGGTCATAGCAAAACTTTCCTGCCATGAAGGCAATTGCGGTTCCTTAGTGAGATCCATAAAGGGAACCACAGAAGGGGAAGTCTGTGCTATATCCATGGACTTCAAAGGCAATGAAGGAGGAGAATAAGAAGGGATCTTTGGAGATGGGTGATCACCTCCCAAGGAAGGATAGTTCCTGAGGGATGGGATACCTATGGCCAAGAGTACCTGGTCAACAAGACGCATGACATCATGTTCGGAAAGGCTTCTAGTGGACCTCACGGAGACTGAGGGAGAAACAGGCCTGTCCACAGAAGAGGCAGACACAGTGCCCATCTCATCTGACCACACCAAGGACAACGGTGCCAAGAGAGACTGGACTACTGTTGTCTGCACCGAAGAAGTCATCGGTGCTGAGGTCACTGTCTGCACCAACACAGAGATCAGTGCCGAAGTGGTTGTCGGTGCCGGAGTTGGAACTGACAAAACTGGAGTCAACAATAAAGGTGTCGGTTCCGAGGAAGATCTCAGAGCCAATGCGGTCAAGGTCTGTGCCGACTGAATGGTTAGTACTGATACGGTGGTAATGGTCTGAACCGAGGAGCCCCTCGGTGCCGAGATATAGAAGGCTGCAGGAGGAGATGGAGCCGAAATCACTAATGGAACCGAAAGCCTCAGTGCCGAAAGCACTGGGGCTGACAGAGAGCTCTGGAGCCGAAACTTTAGCCTTTTTAGGTTTTGGTTGGTGGGAGTCCCCAGCCGGGGATGAAGGCAAAGATTTAGCCTTAGTAGGAACATCCAAGGTTTTCTTATGGGCTCTAGGAGGGGTTGAGACCTCCAACCCATAAATAGCCTCTGAAAAGGGAGATTTTAGAAGTCCCTTCAGTATCAGCTTGTTTTTCCTTTCCAACAAGGTTCTATTAGAAAAGTTCTCACAAATAGTACAGAGTGGGTCAACAGACAAATGGGAAGCTCCCAAACAATAAACACACAGAGTGTGCACCAGAAGTAGGCAGTTTGTGTCCACAATCAGAACACCGCTTAAACCCCGGACTACCTTTTTTATCTGCCAAGACAGCAAATTAATTAATTAGAAAAGTACCAACAATGGTACAACAGAGTACCCAAAGGTATGAGAGAAAAAGGGAAAAAGATTACCAACGATGGTAAAGAGAGAATACCTCGCAGTAAAAGCAGTAAAGAAAAAGCAGAAAAACCTGAAAAAATTATGAAAGCTAGATACGATAGGGTAAGAAACAATAAAATATGAACTTTTCTAACAGAAAAGTAATCTGCAAAGCTATTAAACAACAATTGACTGTACATAGCTCAAGAGAAGTAGCTTGACATGTCCGAATAGCAATGCGGCAAACGAAATCTGAGGTAACAGGGAGAGGGGGACTGTGGGTAAGAGTTTAGCTCGAGAGTTTGAAGCTGACACGAGCTTGGAAAATGGCTGGCTCGGTTCTGAGCTTGGAACCGATACCTATGCATAAGGAATGAACGAGGATTAACAATATCAGATTTGGTAATACAGTACAATACATGAGCTCTTTATTAAAACTTGGTGTTGCATAAAACATTGCAGTTCATGCAGAAACAAAAACAGTGGTACTTTAGTTGCATTGCAGTCATGTTAGTAGTCATTTGAACTGTGGATGTAGATTAGTATTAAGTAGGGAAGGCTTTATGGCAGCTTAATTGTTTTGCAGTTGCATGAGAGGTTATTTAGGAAATATGTTTTTAATGCTGATTTAAATGTCTTTATACAGTCAGTTTGGATAATATGGGAAGGTAAGGAGTTCCGCTGTTTAGCAATGCTATGGGAGAACAAGCACTGTCCAGCTCTTTTATTGGGTTTGGTTACACTTAGTAGCAATCTGTTGGAGGATCTAAGTGTACATGTAGGAATATACGTTTGCAGCATTCAGGAGAGTGCTGGGCAGGAGTTTGGTTTATAAATTAGTTTATGGGCTAACATTAATTGGGTATAACAGAGACAGTTGGGGAATTCAAGCCAATTCAGTTCAGTGATTGCTTGGCAGTGGTGTGAGTGGTTAGGCTTTGCTGAGGCAAATTTAGCTACTTTATAACAGTAAGATTGAAGTTTATTGCTGAAGGATGAGTGAAGGTTAGCAAAGATGGCACTACCGTAAAGAAGGGAAGGGATGAGTAAGGTACTTGCTAGTTTTGCTTTGGTGGGTTTCTCCGGATACAGCTTATGACAAAGTTTGCCTAGTTTAAAGTGTGTTTTCTTTATTGAGATAAGAATGTGTGATTCAAAGGTGAGTCATCTATTGTAATGCCTACTAGTTTGGCAGATTTTATATCTCTATTTCTGTTCCGTCTTTAGAAAAGTTTTTAAAATCTATATCTGCTGGTCTTGAAGAGAATAATAGAAGTTTTGTTTTTTTGGCGTTTAGCAGCAGTTATGCATTATTTAGCCATGATTCCATCTCTGTAAATGCATTTTGAGTAACTGTGAGGAGGTCAGAGAAATTGCTTGAGGTAGATATTATTTTCGAACCATCGGCATATTGGATAATATTACCTAGTTGGGAGGCTTTGTGGAGGTTGTTGATAAAGATATTGAAGACTAGTGGTCCCAGAATGGTAACTGCTTCAATAATGCAATTGAGGGTGTCAGTGGTGGATTAAATGCACTATGTCTCACCAAACCACCTTCAAAAGTGCCCTTGGTGGAAGACAACAAACAACTCAAATTCCATTTTCTTGTGAACAGTTTTAATTCAGCGATAGTGTCAGTGATGGCCCCTCTTTACCCTGGGCCAGTAATCAAGGAGCACCAATCCTCACCACTGACACTGGTGAGAGGTGGTCACTAAAGATAGGAATGGATTTACACAGTATTTCAAATGCAGCTCTCAGCATCAAGCACAATTTCCCCCAAGAGCACACTCCACTGGGACTGGACTCTGTCTCTCCAGATCCCAACCAAACCCACCTTGGAGCACTGTGTCCCAGTTCCAAGTATCACACACACACACACACACACACACACACACACACACACACACACACACACACACACACACACACACACACACACACACACACACACACACACACACACACACCTGGGAAAAGCTGGCACAGATTCACCAGATGTGTCCCTCTCTCCAGACTATAAGGTAGATTGCTGCCACCGGTTAAATACTCTTAAGGCTCTTACAAAGGGTAACCAATTATACTATGTCAAATTAGTACTGATATAAACAGTAGAGTGTGACCAAAGCAGTAAGGCTTTCTGGAGTGGCCACAGTGTCACTAAAATAAGCACCAGTACTCTCAAGATGTTAAAAGTAATCTCTAAAAGACCAGCCACAATGAAAAGGTATAAAAATATTTAATAATGGATAATAAAATAGAGAACAGGAGAATACTTCATACTTAGTCACAATAAACAAACTTTCAGTCACAGTAAATATAAAAATAACAGTTGGATAGAATCTCACAGACGCAGAAAAAAGAAAATAATAGTAGACTAATCTCACTGTATTATTCCTAACTGAACTAGAGAGAAACCATCTCTCGTAAACTCATTTAATATCGCAAGGCAAAATGTACTGCTGAGATGCTTACTTCCACAAGGCAAGATGACACTACACACTGACTGAACTGTATAACTAACAACTGAACTGTGACAACTGACATAAATCTTTTATATCAGATTCCAAAGAAAAACAAACTACAAACAGCTGTTTCCAGAGTTTGGTCCTTCAGCTGGTTATGACATCACATTTAGTCACCTGCCTCTGGCACAATACACATTCAGAACTCTGTTAAGGTTCTGTTGCAGCATTTTTAACATAAGTAACTTTTACAAATACATTTTTAATGCAAGCATCTGTACAAATCAATGTGACATTCAAATGACATAAGATTATTTACAAAATTTCAGCTAGCCATGCTGACATATGCCACACACATGCACTGTCTTACTTCTCCTGGTACAGCTGAGCATTGCCTCACAACTTCACATCTCTCCCCGGCTTTGTAGACTCAAGCTAGTTTTTCAAGTGACCCTGCAAAAACGTTGCTTGGGAGAAATGCGCTTGTCTGGGAACATTTTAACTATATCCTGTCTTGAGAATCCATCTGCATTGGCATTACTGTAATCTGAACTGACTAATACAGGGGGTTGTCCCAAAGCCCCTTTAAGCTTTTGGAATGCCTGCTTGCAGGCTGGGGTCCACACTACCTTACCTTGCCTGTTTTCTCTTGTCAGGTTTGTAAGAGGAGCAGCTATTGTACTATAATTGGGAACAAACTTTCTATAGTATCTCACTGTCCCCAAGAATGCCTTCACTTGCTTTTTGCTAACAGGGGCAGGCCACGCCTGAACATCTTCTACTTTGGCAGGTTTTGGCCTATTCTTAACACTCCACACTCTATGTCCCAGGTAAGAGACCTCTGCTATACCCACTTGATACTTACTGGGCTTAATGGTCAACCCTGACCTTTGCAGTCTTCCCAGGACCTCCAGGACATGTTGAGGCTTCATTACGTTAACATAGTACAATTTGTGCCCCTGCCTCCTACCCACCACGTTTACCATGTAATGTCACTGACCCTCCTTACAACTTCAAAGGGTCCCTCCCAAGCTGCCTACAGCTTACTGTGTCTGACAGGAATGAGCACCATAACCTCTCAGGCTTGAGCATTCCTGTCATACCAGACCTTTTTCTGCTGTTGGGCTCCTGCCAGGTACAACTGGGCCAAGCTAATGAGTTCCCTAAGCCTTTGCCTGAGTTTTAGGACATATGCCACAATGGACTCCTTGTGGGAGTCACACTCACCCTCTCACTCATCAAAATCAAATCTAAAAGCCCTCTCACCCTATGCCCATACAGCAACCCAAAGGATGAAAAAACTGTGGATTCCTGGGGTACCTCTTTGTATGCAAACTGTAGCTGGAGCAAATATTTGTCCCACTATCTCCTAAACAGGTCTAAAAATGCCTGTAGCATGGTCTTTAGTGTACAGTTTAACCTCCCTGCAAGACCATTACTCTGGGGATAGTAGGGGTTAGTCTTTAGGTGCTTCACCCCACAACACTTCCACAGAAAAGCCAGCGGGTCTGACATGAAATCGGCACCACTGTCAGTATTTCTCTCGAGAAACCTATCCTGCTGAAAATCTCTAACAAAGCATTTGCCATCTTCTCTGCTATGATGGAGTACACAACCACTGCCTCATTGTATCTAGTAGCATAATCTACTACCACCAGGATATACTTCCTTGTGAAGCTTGGGATACTCAGGTGCCCCACAATATCCATAACTACCCTCTGAAATAGCTACTCAATCACAGGCAAAGGCATCAACAGAACTTTGAGCTTTGCAATCCCAGGCCAATAAAAATTCTGCATAATATGACTCTTGGTATTCTTTATACCCATATGACCTGCAAAAAGAATGTCATGGGCTATGGCTAGAAGTGCCAAATGGTAGGCTTTGGGCACTACCAACTGCTGTATTGCCTCAGCCCTCTAGCCTTTTCTCAGAGGTCCACTATCTGTAGAATAACCATTTGTTCCAGTATACAGACTCCCCTTTTCTTTTATTTCGTTTCATTTATCTTATAAATGGGTAAGTGAAATAGTTCTAGGACTTTCTTCATTTACAGCCTTGAATAATGTTCTCCTTGTATTTTTTTTTTCTTTTGCTTAAAATACAAGACAAAGAACCAGTCAGAAAAATGCTGCAGAGCCTCTGGAACTGGAAAACTGACCAATTAAGATGGAGAATCAGTTCCACACATAAACTAGCCACCAAGAGACTGGCTAAAATCACCACTTTTATTTAAAATACAAGACTTAGCACTTTCGTTCCATGAACCTGGACCTTCTTCAGAATATTGAACCTTATTACATCATTTCCTTAAACAACCAGTTCTTAAAGGCACACTACCTAAATAATCTTACTCACTGAACAGGTTCATACATTAAACTCCTACCTTCAAAATCACACGAAAAAATAAAATATGTTGTTCATGCTTGAAAAAGAGTGAGAAAATTATATTTAAAATATATGCAAAATTAAGAAATATGCATTCATGAATAACATTTAAATGAATGATGAATAAATAAAAAGTAGTAGGGATGCTTCTCAAATTAATACACCTTCAAGTATTACATACTCTTATAATTTAGCTGCCTGCAATCTTAACACAGTTTTAACAGAATCTAATTTTAGTTGCCAAAACAATTCTTTAAATTCTATTCTTGACTCCCAATCACTATCTTTTGGGTCCTTTTCCACCTTTTCAAGTACACCAAATTTAAACACATACCTCATCTTGCATAGTGTTCTTAAAAACACTGGCAAATTCAATTTCCAAGTGAATAATTTTAATTCCAGTAATGAATCTGACAAATTAAAGGGTACAGCAGGTATAAATGTGTAGCCCTTAGAAAATAAATGAAAATGGTCAACATCACAGAAATGTGACTGCAATTAAATATATTATATCCCTGGTATATGATCATAATACCATCTGTATCTGGAACAATTACCATTTCCTGCCCTTCTTCTTGCCTTTCTTGCTTGAATATTGATGACTCACTGATAGCTGGGGACCTGAACTCACACTCGGGTCCTGTTGGTACTGGGAGCGACACACTATACATTCTGATCTCCTCAGCTCTGGAAAATCCTGCTCATTATTTAAATCATATTGATTAAGTTATATTCTCTATTAATTTCCTCTGTATCCTACTGGTAAAATCTATCTTTAACCACAGAATCCCCCACTGGGATAGTGTTATCTCTTAATGGATAAGCTTAATTGTCCTTATATTGTTTTAAGTCCCTATCAAATTTCTTTAATTTTCCTATCCATATTAACTTTACATTTCTGATCAATTCTAGAATAAACACTGTTAGAAAGAGATCTATATTGATCAAATAATAGATGACTTATAGACTTAAGACTCTCAGTGACCTTAAGCACACCACCAATCATGTTAGAACTGTGTTTAATAATGAGCTGAAGACCAAACTAGTCAAAAGACCCAATAAAGTCTTTATAAATTGTGTCATTGTGTTTTAGTCCATTTAGAATTTTACAGATTCTTAAACCTTTGGGAACAATCCATCATCTCAGACATTCAGTCAAATAAGCATTTTCTAACTGAAGATTTTTTACTTTTTGTAACTTCTTTTCATGTAAATAAATACTGTACCTAAAGGACTCAAATGAATGTTGGTTAAAAAACGTTGAACTACAATCATTTTGTCCATCAGATTCCAAATGTTTAAAGTTAAAAGGCTGATTTAACCACGTGTGTAAATTACCATTAACGTTACTATGGGAAGCTTCTTCCAAAACCCCACAAACAGCATTACACCCAGAAACTTGTTTATCATTCAAATTTTTTCCTTTATTTTCAGAAGGAAAGGCTCTTAGGTTTGTAGAAGTAATATCTCTGGAGACATTCATTCCAAACATGTCTTGACTGGCCAAATTATTCAACCATTCTTTTAGATGAATTCCATCATTGTCCTGCAGAACCAAACCGGGCCTGCCATGATCGGGTTTGCAGGGTCAGCAAATCTATCAGCCTTGTAAGATCGTTTTTTTTTTTTTTTGTTTGCAAAAGACATGTTTGTAGCTAGTTGATAAATCCTCTTGTATGGAGGTACTGTCACCACACAAATAATTATTCCCCATTTCCCTAACTATAAATGTCAAAGGTAAACCAGGAACCAAACACTAAAAAGGCATGCAGAGTCCCAAAAAAAGACCAAGAACCACTCATAAAAATGTCATGGAGCCTCTGGAACTGGAAAACCAACCAACTAAGATGAACAATTGATTCCCACCCATAAATTAGCCACCAAGGGACTGACTAAAAATACCACTTTTATTAAAACTACAAGATTTATGGATTTTGTTCCATGAGCTTAGAACTTCTTCAGAATATTCAACCTTGTTACATCATTTCCTTAAATAACTAGTTCTTAAAGGGAAATTATCTAAATAATCTTACTCACTGAACAGGTTCAAACATTAAACTCCTGTCTTCAAAAATCACACAACTAAAAAATCCAGTAACAAATACATTGTCCGTTCTTGAAAAAAACAGTGAGAAAATTATGTTTAAAAATATATATATAAAATTAAGAAATATCTATTCATGAACAGCATTTAAATTAATGATGAATTTGTAAATAAAAAACTAGCTGAGGTTGTCTTTCAAAAAATAAACCTTCAAGTGTAATATGCACTTATTTAGCTGCCCACAATCTTAACACAGAGTTAAAAGATACCATTTCATTTAACCCCGGTGGATTAATAGAATCTAATTTCAGTTGCCATAACAATTCTTTAAACTCTATTCTTGACTCCCAAACACCATCACTTGGATCCTTTTCCACTTTTTCATGTATGCCAAATTCATATCGATATGTTCTTTTGCAAATAACTGAGTGCTTAAAAAATGCATTGTTTATAAAATATATGGGCTAAAAACTTTATCGGAATGTATGGCAAGGTTTCTAAAGATCCTCATAGATCAACAACCTAGTAAACACCTATGATCCAATAACGTCAGGCAAAACATAAAATGTGAAGAGATTTACACAAAATACTTCACATAAATGGAATAAATGCACAAAGGTTTTTTTCTGTGTGATTTTTGCCCCTATGCTTGCCAACTATTAATTCCCCCATCCCAATCAGACATGCCCATTCACTCCCCTACCAAGGAACTTGTATAATCAGGGTGAGTGCAGTCTGGAAGGCAACATCATCCCAGCAGTCACAAGAAAGTTTTATGCCTTTACCTGTAACCACACATCCACAGGCATTGTCTCAGAGGAAGGTGCCTGTCACCACAGCCAAGTGTCTGGCTTATCCTCCAGATTGAGACCCACAGGTGGTCTTATCCATCTGACCTGGCCATGACCAAGGATCACTTCATGACTGGGTGAAATCTGACGTTCATGCAGAATGGAATGCAAAGGTATCCTCATCTGCATAGCCCTAAATGGTAGGCATTCCCTCCAATCAGTAGCCACAATCATTCTGGGTGCAAGCTATGGCAGCACTTTTCCCTGATTTAACTCCACCGCTGCTGGTGGTATAGGCACTGCATTAGTACAAGGAATGCAGATTTATGCAGTGCCCTTCCACTGACATGTATCCTCCCACACATATGTCCTCCAGACGGATAAAGTCACTGGCCTGAGATTTCAAACCTATATCTCCTATTCAGCACAGCCAGACCAGGAGCCACCTCTCCCTATCAAGCCTGCCACTCACTTTCACCCATCTCTCACCTCCCTCTTCCAGAGTTCAAGCTCCTACACAAACTGAGGTTGTCTGCCAAGGTTTCCTCCCTCTACTCCAAAAAGCCAGGCATATATACATAAAGTTTATAAGTAAAAGGAATAATATAACAAGTTTGTGGAACATACTAAATGCACAGAAACAACAAAGTATAATCTAATACATCTAATCCTGAGAATGGATATTAGTTCTAACTACATTAGAGTTCAAAGAATATATTACTGTAAGACCATAAAAACCTAATATAACAAAATCAGACAGTGAATGTAGTTGTAATATGTATTTCTGCTACAGCTCAAAGGGCATAATAAATGCACAGTAACCGAAAATACAAATGCACCAAATAAGTATCATTTCAAAAGGCATTTTTGATTTATCAAAACCTAGGGGTATAATTCCAGTGTGAACAGCATTAATATTTATTTATATATTTATTTATTTGCCATTTGTTAACTGGGTTAGTCTGGCTGGGCATGTGCCCTTTTCCAACAGAGTCCCAAGGAGAAAAGCTCCAGAAAACAATGTTTACAGTAAGTTATAAAAGTGATTAACAGGTGTATACAAGAGAGAGAATACAAATATAAACAGAGACATTAACAAAAATCATGATACAAAAATCAATAAAAAAAATAATATACATTGTGCTAAAACATTTGTACAAGCTGCCCTCAGTAATCTTAAAATAACACTATGTGCAAATCTAGTTATATGGTAGGCAAAAGTGGGAAAGGGGAAAAGGGAGGACTAAAAGATAGGCAGGACCTACTTTTAGCACAGAGTCAAGTCCTGCAAAAATAGTGGGGTGGCAAGTTAAGAGCAGGAGAGACATAGGTGACAGTTGTAGGATGCTCTAAAAAGCCTTAAAAAAATTGTAGCACAGGTTACTGAGAAAGGCGGTAGAAAGCTAACTAGCAAGGGACTCTAAGATAGAGGGACATAGAGGTACTGGTTAGCTGGGAGAAGAGGGCTGGGTAGGAAAAAAAATGTCAAGTAGGGTTTTTACAGGGGCAGTACCAGGAGTAGTGCAGGTAGACCTTTAGGGTAAGTTTGAAGTTGTTTGATTGGGAGAGGAAGCTTGTTCTAAGATTTAGAGACATGACTATAAAGACTTTTACCTATGGTTTTATTAGGTTTGGACACGGAGTTGGTGTTGGTCAGAGCTGAGGAGTTCACGGTTAGAGACACAGAAAGACAAGAGTTGTTAATGAGGGACAAGCTGAGGGTTGAAGCAAGATGGAGTGCCTCATGTGAAGTTGAAGCAAAAGGAGTTGGTTATGGAGCTCTAGCCAGTTTAGATTTTTTAGTGCGAGGCAGTGGTGTGTGTGACAGAGGAGATTTGTGGGCAAACTTGGCCATTTTATAATAAGTAAGTTCAAGTTTGTTAAAGAGGCTTTGTTGTAGATTGGTGAAAATAGGGGCAGCATATAGTAGAGTAGGAAGGAGGTAGGCTTGGGCAAGGGATGCTTTGGATTCTTGTGTAAGGAATTTTTTTATTTCTGTATAGCAATCCAAGTTTCTGGTGGGTCTTTTTGATGCAGTTATTAATATGGGTGCCGGATTTTAGTTCATTGTCTATGAGTATGCCAAGAGGTTTAGTGTGGGACTCTGCCAGAATAGTTGTGTTGTTTAGGGATGAGATAGAGAAGGAAGATTTGAGGTGTTGGTGAGGTTTGGGAAAGAAAAGAAGAAGTTTATTTTGTTTGGGTTAAGAAGGAGTTGGTTTAGTAGTGAGCCATCTTTCAACAGATTGTAGTGCGTCTTGTGCGAGGGTATATAAGTGAGTTAGATTGTCAGAGGTGGAGATGATCGTGGAGTCATCAGCATATTGTATAAGTTTAGAGTGGGGGCAGGATTGGAAGAGATCATTAGTAAAGATATTGAATACTAGGGGACCCAGGGTGGATCCTTGGGGGACTCCAGTGAGAACGGGTAGGAATGGAAAAGTTGGTGACAACCATTTGACCGCTTGAGCTCTGTTAGATAGATAAGAAAACCAGTTAAGGGTAGAGGTAGACAGGTTAAAGGAAGAAAGCTTAAAGAGCAAGAGGTTATGTGAAACAGTATTGAAAGCCTTAGAGAGGTCCAGGAAGAAGAAAGACACCAGTTTGTTGTTACTGAGATGAGAGGAGATGGAGTTAATGAAGGGTAGTAGAGCAGTAGAGGTACTATGGTGTGGGCGGAAGCCATGTTGGGTAGGAATCGGGAGATTTCCTTGAATTATATCTGCCATGAGCCATTGGTGAACACACTTTTCTAGGATTTTAGAGATAGGTGATACGATGGCGATAGGTCTGAAATTTGAGGAGTTGGTGGAGTTGCCACCTTTGTGCAAGAGAATGATATGATTTTTTCCAAGTCTGAGGGACTAGGTTTTCCTGAATTGACCGGTTAATAAGTATGGAGACTGAATAGGCTATGGAGGGAGCTGCTATTTTAAGGTACAGGAGTGGCAGGTTGTCTGCTGAAGGGGAGCAGGGTTTAAGTTTGGAGAGTAGGAATCTGATAACAGTTGTAGGGACAGGATTGACAGAGAAGGTGGTATGGTTGGAGAGTGGGGGGTATCATGGCTTATGTTTGTGGTGGGTTTGATTAGTTTCTGTATGGAGTCTATGAAGAAGGGGTTGAGGGATTTGGCAGTTGCTAGGGGGGAGCAGTTTGGGAAATGGTTGGGGGGAAGGATTACCTGGGTGTAGAAGCTTATTAATGGTATTCCAGAATATTTTGGGGTTGGTGTGGGTTTTTGTTGAGGGTTCAGATTGAAATTTTTCTTATCGAGGGAGATTTTTTTTTTGTGGTGTTACAAAGTTCTCTATAGACCTGGAGACTAGAAAGGGTTCTAAGCTTGTTCCATTTTTTTCAGGCAAGTCTCTTTTTTGCATGAGAGAGAGTGGCTTTACTTATCCAGTGTGTATAGTTTGATTTGACACAAACTTTTCTAGTAGGGGCTAGGGAGTTGAGATTGTTGAGGAAAATGCTATTGAATGTGAAACCAGTTTCGTTGAGGGGGAGCAGCTGGAGAGTTGACTAGTTCAGAGATGAGAGGGTTTGATTAAATATGTCAGGGTTAAAGTTGGATAAGTTACGACAGTACCTGTATACATGTTTTAGATGACTGGGATAGGTGACCATTTATAGAGATTGGGTGATGATCACTTAGTGTGTCAGGGAGAATAGAAGGGTTATGATAATGGCTGAGGTGGGAGGTAAGTGTCCAGTCTAGAGTGGTACTGGTATTGGATTGTTGATTAATATGAGGTGAGGTGGTGATCAGCTGGGTGAAGCCATATAGGTTAATACTGGCCTTGGGAGATTTGGTGGTGAGAGAATTCCAGTCAATATTGACATCTCCAATAATGATGGTTTCAGAGGTTTTTGTTTCAGAGATCCATGCTAGAAAGAGTTCTAGCACAGGGATATTGTTACCGGGTGGTATGTAGATTGAGGCGATGGCAATCTTTTTGTGATTGTTTAGGTTATAGTTTACTATGAGTATCTCAACAGGATGGAAACTGGGGGGAATATGGTAAAGGATGGAGAGGGAGGTTTTCTGAGTATAGGATAGCTACGCTACCCCTCCACGTTTTTTTAGAAGGCCTGTCTTGATGGATGATATTGTAACCAGGGGGAGGACTTCTTTATTTGATATTTGGAGCTTTAGCCAGGTTTCAGAGATGGAGAGGATGTGTGGTGAGTGTAGTGATATCCAAGAGTGGAGGGTCAGGGAGTTTATTGACTACACTACGAATATTGAGCCCTAAGATGTTAAGGTGCTTAGTAGAGGTGGTAGGCAGAGGTGGGCTGGCTATCTGGGTGGTGGTGGAATTAGGTGGAAAAGAGAGGTCAGAGGAGTGGGTTAGTGGCCCAGGATTAGGATGGATATCTCCTGCAAGAAGAAGGGACAGAATAGGGAAGAAGGGGGTATATTTAAGGGGGTGTAGTGGAAGGAATTTGTATTTTAGTTTAGGGGGTAATATAGCTTCGAGGATAAATGGTGTCTGAACAGGTGTAAGAAGTGGTGAGAGAACGAGAACAGAGAAGATAGAATGTGGAGGGAGTAGGGTGATATGCTATATGAGTGAAGATAGGGTAAGGTGAGACTAGAGGATTGATCAGGAAGAGGTGCATGGTAAGAAGTAGTTAGAATGAGAACAGAAAGTAGTGGTATTGAAAGGAGTTGGTGTAGGAACATGTTGAAGCAGTTGGGAGGAGAGAGGAAAGCTTAGATGGGAGTGTGAAAGCAGGTAAAGTAAGGGGTAGAAATAGAGTTTGGATTGTATGGGTGGGGAAGGGGATGGCAGTAGGAGTAATTGCAGAAGTGGGGGGAGGGAATTACTGTTGAGAAGTCACAGTTACTATGCTTAATTGGAAGAGTGGGGGGAGGAGAAACTGTTGAGTGGCTGCAGGAGGGAGACTGGTGGGAGTGACAGTGAAAACCAAAAATAGAGGATTTGATTGGGTGGAAATGTGATTCGTGAGGTGGAGTTTGGGTGTTGGAAAAACTGGATGAGAATAAGTGTAACTGCTGTGGGAGTGGGTGAGAATGGGGGTAGGGTAGGGGAGCTGAGTGAGCCTGAGTGAAGAGAGAGCAAACGGAGTGGGTTGAGCCAAGCCCAGAGGCAAGCACAGTCCAGAAACAATGAGTAAAGAGTATAACAGAAAAAGGCTACGTACTGTTAATAGTAAGAAAAAAAGAGGTTTTATTATTTAGTACTATCAGGTAAGAAATGTCTTAAAGCAGGCTGATTAGTCAAGCATTTAACAGACATAAGTTTGTTGAAAACTAGCGGATTCTGTTAAGAATGGGGGGTCCTTGCTGCCAAGCTGCTTCCCAGTGTACCAACCCCGCTAGAAAGTAGATAATGCCTTAAATAAGTATATTTTAAGACATAAAAAAAAAACTATGCCAACATACTTTGCAGAGAAAAAAAAGATGCTGCAGTATGCAGGACTTTTAACAGTAAACTGGCAGTATGGAGAGGAAAAAGACAAAGCTTGGCTGTTATTGAGCAAGCTGAGGGAACACAGTGAATGAGTCAGCAGCAAGGAAGAAAACTGTTAAATAATAAAATAAATAAAACAATAAAACGTGATTAATATATACACCAAAACAAAAATGAAAATTAAATTCTCATCACCGGAAATTAAAGTGTATATGCTGTTTAAGTTATTAAAACAATCACGACAGTTATAAAAATCTTGGCCTAAAAGCCTTCTAAGAGTTGTTTGTGCACATTCTTAAATAGCAAACTATCATCATCCTGTGAAAGAACAGGGCAAATTAATACTAGATGTGCATAACCTTCTGACACAAAACATGTCCAGCACATAACTTGCAAATACATGCATGTAACTGTAATACCAGTCTATTTCTTGATCTAAGCCTTTTAGCTGCAATGTGCTATATTTTAGAATTAGACAAAGATCCCACCCCCCACCGATCCAACAGCGTTGCATACTAAACAGTCTACAATGCCATAACACACAGATGATATATATATATATATAGACAAAAATTTGCAAACATCACTTTCCCATTAGTCTTACTGCAGCATATATTAATGGGTTCCTATCATGTAGTCGAAGTTTTACGAGTCTGAATCACATATGGTCAACACCATAAGTTTGAATTTATAAAAGTTACAGCGTTTGAATGGAAATCTCCATAAGTAGAGCTTTCCATTCAGTTCAATGTGGTGCGATCTCGGAATCGGTATAGTTAAGTAATGGGGGTGTGTGGGGTGCAACTCCCCATGTGAGGGGGTGCAGGGGGGCTTGCCCCCCTGCTTACAACAATTTATTTTGTTGTCCGTTTTTTTTTTTTTTTTACGTAGTAGAAGTTTGGTAGCTTCGAACATAATGGTTCAACCATTAGGTGTTCGGAGTTATGGAACTTCGACTATGTGATATAAACCCTATATTAACACCATGAAGATGATGTGAAGATATGTTATCTTGTTTGGTTTGCAGTTCCCAGTGAATATGAAGCAGTCAGTGAAAACAATTAAGGAAGTAGATTTTATAATTTTAAAATACAGTGCACTACAGCTGACAGGCTCAAATCATATGTTATCTTGTTTGGTTTGCAGTTCCCAGTGAATATGAAGCAGTCAGTGAAAACAATTAAGGAAGTAGATTTTATAATTTTAAAATACAGTGCACTACAGCTGACAGGCTCAAATCAAACAGACTAGAATTATCTAAAGAAAGTTGGAATAACCTGTAATTTATGTAAAGTTAGGTGGTGGAATTTTTATATGGTAAGTTCTTAAACTGCTAGTTTCTTTCACTGGATATGTGCATATTACCTTGATGAGAACTTCCAGAAGGCATTCAGGCAGAGAAGTTAAGAGTTGTTGTGGTCATTATAATAAAGATTCTGAATGTCTTTTCTCCTTTTTTATTTTTTGGGGTCAAACCGAATCTGTGCTTTAATAGTTAACACGGGCGATAATGCAATTAGGAGAGCTATTAACTTGAGAGTAGAAATAGTAATGTGAAGGCAGGTAATATAAAACCTGCGAACCTAAGACCCAACAAATAAAAAAAAAAAAGGAAGAAGACATAAAAAGGAGGAAGATTTAGTAACATTGCAAGAAAGACAGACTATGAGCTTGGATGGAGTAAAAGAATGGGAACAATTAGAAAAAAAGGAGTTAAATTTATACAAAACAAGGGAAAGTGTGGCAAAGAGCAAATCAATGCTGTGAAAAACAACAGTTGTGGGAAAAGATGTGTCCAATGCATAAAGTCTGAGTGGAAATGAATATGGGAAAGGTGTTGGCTAAGAAACCGATCAACAGGAAAGAGTCTGCAAGCATTAAATTGGCAGCACTTAAACTGACAGTCTTCTTCTTCTTTCGGCTTTTCCCAGTTAGGGGTCGCCACAGCAGATCACTTGTCCGCTCATGATTGGCAGTGGAGTTTTACGGTGTCGAGTTGCCAGCCCGGTGCCCAACCTTCCACAGAAGGCACACACATGCACGCACTCACACCTAGGGCCAATTTAGAGTGTCCAATCCACCTACAGCATGTCTTTGGGATGTGGGAGGAAACCAGAGGAAACCCAAGCGACCACAGGGAGGACATGCAGACTCCACACAGAAGGGACCCCAGCCGAGGATCGAACCGGAGAACCTCTCGCTGTGAGGCGACAACGCCAACTTCTGCACCAGCACTTAAACTGGCAGTACAAGTGCAAAACATAAAAGGGGCAGGAACATAACCCTATCATCTGAATTACAGGCACCAACCAAAAGTGAAATAGTGGTTGTAAAGATGCGTCTGTGAAGATCTGAGGTCAGTAAGTCTCCTAATGTGGTATGCAGCAAAGTCTCAAGTTGCAACACAGTTTAGAGACTGATCTATGGACAACGGAAGGGAGACAGGTCTCGGAAAACCTCACCACTTGAACTCATCCTGGCTTTTAAGGCCATAGGACAAGGAGAATTGTATGAAAATGGAGGACAGTGGTTAGAGTAAGAGAGTTTACTGACACGGACTGGAAGACAACTAGCCTTAGGGAAAAACAATATTATTATAACTTCTGATAAAGAGAAGTGGACAGATGAATTTTACCGAGTGTAACTTGAAGCTGTGAAGAATTAAAAACAGAAGGGGAGGAGAGTTGAGGAAGAACACATTCAAGATGGGATAGAGAATATTTTTCGTAGTTGTTCATCTATACTCAGACGTCAAGAGTTTAGTGGATGTGTAAACAGTTTTGAAGTCTCACAACAGTACATAAGGATGAGGAAAAGAAGGTTGACAGGAAAAGCTTTTTTAGGTGGGTACATAACAGAATGTGGTATATGGGTATAAAAGAGTGAAGGTCTAGAGAGAAGCTATCTGTGTGTCTTTTTTGAGAGTATAATTTCCAAAGACAGTAGTAGTAATTGGGATAAGGACAGGATGGAGAAAGAATGAGCTGATTTCAAAGATTCAGGCCATTTGCAAAGAGTGGACTATAAGAAAGATGGAGGTGTTCAAGAAGTTCATTGATAGAAAGAGCCCTAACGTAGAGAGTTCATGAATTACAGAGTGGAAGAGGCAAGATTGTATCCTTATCTGTGCAGTACTATTAGAAAGGCAGTTTATAAAACAATAAAGGGGAAATATAAAATCCAACAGATTTAAGCTGCATGAGTAGTAACAGTATGGCTAATCAAAATGATTCACATTTATTTTCTAATCATCAAAACATGCAAAGGCACTAATAAAGGAGACCCTTTCCCATGTTTTTGTTAACAGTGTCAAGTTAGAGTAAAAAGGAAAGAGGACTAACACACAACATAGCAGCCTAGTAAAGCTTGAGAATAGTACACACCTGTCAGTAAATTCTAGCACCTGTAAGCGCACACTTTTTAAATAAGTTTGAGCAAGCACAAGTAAGTGGAAATAGCCCCAAAGTCAGAACAGATTCATGTGACAAGCCATTGGGATTATGAAGATAGTGGAATGCTTCCAGGTGGCAGGAAGTTCCAGAAGTGATAGAATAAAAAGTAATCCCAATATTTTGGAATGAAGCTGGAAGCCAATTTGAGAAATGTAGACTATAGCTAAACAGAAGCAAGGAGCTGTTTGACTTGTCAGTAATGTTTCCAAAAAGGAAAATGGTAAGAGAGAGAAATAGGTCACACTAGAGATCTAGGAGGGTCAAGAATTTCAAGTTGGAAAAGGAAGATGTAGAAGAGGAATCCATGAGGTAAAGAGGAGAAGATGGAGCGAGAAAGAGATAATAGATTTTTAGAAGCATAAGCAATCAATACTTGCTAGAAAGGAAGTACAGTTAATCACATTTGGGAGGTGTATAATGTGACGAGTCTCCAAAATGTTTTTTTATTTATTTTTCATATAGATCTAGAAAAAAATAGGACTATTTTTCCTAGATGATTTTTGTGCTCATGTCTGCTGATCATCAAAGTTCTCCACCAATGGGACACAAGCCCATTTGTTCCCCCAAGCCAGATATCAGTCATGAAGGGGAAAGTTATCCAGATAACCATAAATGCTACTTTGTGCCCCAGCCCATGTCAGCTTCAACTGTCTTCTACTGTGCAAGGAATGCGATCATCTTGACAACCTTAAGGTCTGCCTTCACCTCCTCCCAGACTAGGTCTAGCTGTGATTCAGAATGGAACCTATTTGTCCCTGGGTCAAGGAACTACACAGTGCCATCCTTCCATGTCAGTCCACTTCTACCAAGGCACAGGCTTAGGAAGTATCTATGTGTATTTTCTAACTCTATCTCTTGTGGCAGACATGTGCATCCATGTCACTGTGGGGACCTCCCATGCCCTTCCTAAGATGCATACATTCCAAGGGATACCATCAGCAGCTTTGGAATTCCAAGCCCAAATCCTTACTAGGACTAGCATTTGCTTATTATGCAAGCCTCGACTTTGTACAGGAGCACTACCAGCTGAGAAATTACTAATCTTTCTCCTCAAGATGGGTCAGCCATATGCCACTCATTCCAATTCTCCCCACCTAGCTTAGCCATTATTCAAACTTGGGTTGTCTGAACAGCACGTAAGAGCTTTATCCCTCTGTGCCACAAAGCTTGGTGGAAACTCTAGATTACTAAAAACAGAATATTCTTTTTACATATGAACAGATGATACAAAAAAACAACTGTGGAAACCAAAACTCAATAAAATAGATAAAAATGAAGCTTCTGCTTCCAGGAGCAGTGAGATGTTATTTATTAATATAAAAACTTTTTTATTTATTACATACAATATTTTGTTGAAAGTAGATGGACTTGGCAAGATCTGACTATTGAATAAAGAGGTAGGAATTTACTGCTTTTCACTGGCATCAAAGTTTAGTCAATTTTAATTTAGCTTTTAGAATGCGAGTGTGCTGGGGCAGCTGTTTACCTATGGTAAGGGGGAAGACAACAATTCTGAATTAGAAGAAAAGACTATTCAAAAAAAAACTTGAAGTTTAACACAGCTGACTGTATGGCAGAGAAGGATAAACTTTGACCCAGGCAACTGGGGTTCGATTAGTAGCTCCAGTCCTGAAGGAATTAATGGAAAGGGAGAAGACAGAAAGGGCACTGTCTGCTTCCCTCTCCCAGGGTGGGTGAGGGTTCGGAGAGGAGAGGGGGAAGTGCTGGAAGACATGCTGCCTACGTGTTGCTGGTAGTGGCAATGAAGATTAAAGTGTTCAGCGTGCACTAGGCAGGTGTGTGTGTGCGTGTGGCAGTGGTGTTGTACTTTACAGAGGGCATACTGGTTACACTACCATGCAGGCAGGGCAATCCCATCTCATACTGTTCTACCGCACTCCCACACAAAGTCTGTGTTAAGTGTGCGCATCTGAGTTTTAGGGCATACAAGACAAAAAGAAAATAACCACTGTATGATGGCCTTTGCATCTCCACTACTCTTCCAGTCATGGAGGACTTTCATAGCCCAACAACTGAAAGGTCTTCCCAGCTACAGGGACAAGACCCACTCAATGGGATATATGTGGGATATCCCCCACATGCAGTGGCCCGAGGGATACTTGGAGTTATGGGTAAGCCAGCGATCTGAAGTCAGCAGTAACTGACCATAAAAAGTTCTAAGTTTACATATTTCAAGGCCAGAAAAGGGTACAGAAGACTAGGGCTTCTTTATAGGGAGGGACAGGAGTACCTAGCAACTACCAGTAAGGGATACTTAAAGCTTTGAATGATCAGCAAGAAAAAACTAGCTAGTGATCACAGAGAAAATTTGGCATAGAGTAAATCTTGCAACTCACACAACCTGAGTTTCTGTCACAAGTGGGGGGAGTTAGAAGTAATAGAATCTAGAAGACAGTGGTTTCTGTCATCAGGTTAGTGTGAATGAGCTTGAACCAAATGTGTCACATCAGAATCAGACTGAGCCAAGAGCAAGTTTAAGTTAGTGCTCCCTGGAGAAAATTACTTTTGAGTATCCGAGGTCTGCGCGGTTTAAAACTGGTGTAGCATGGAATTATGGAGACAGAGGTGGGATACAAGTAGAAGCCATATAGTGTTGTATCACCACCTAGAAGTAGTTGTGTGATGAGTCACAGTGATATGGTAATCAAAAGTACTAAAGTGTACTTCAAAAACTGTAATTATCTCTTAATCAGAGGTATAGTACAACCATCAAAACTCAGTTCAGGTCTATCGTTGCTACAGACAGCATGATTATTTAGACTATGTCTGGATGCAGTAAAATAAGCTTAAATCATGTTTTAGTTGGATACGAATACAGAAGTATGCACATTAACTTGGGTATCTATCTGCAGAAGATGGGAGACTCTTCTGCACCAATGATCCTGCTATTTGAAAATCTACTGTTATGGAAAATATACTCCCACAACTGAAATACATTAATTATAAGGATTACTGACACAGAATGTTATTACAAGAAATACCAAGTAGTGGTTTTGTCAGCTCCAATTTACTTATGGATGGCTTAAAGCATGATTGCAGAATGACTTGTGTAAATCTTGCAACATCTCTAAACAGAACATCTAAACATCTAATCTGTTCTCTTTAGATAATGTGAGAACAGGTGTCCAGGTACCAGACTCACAAATATTTGAAGAGAAGGATGCAACAGCTACTGATGTTGTGGTGTGAAACCAAAACTCACTAGTCACAGTGCTGTTGTATTTATCATAAGATTCTTTACAACTAAGGCCTGTAATTCAGAAATACTACTGATTGAGGTAAGTGATACCCTGTAAGTACAGCTGTGTAAGGAACTCTCCATAAGATTAGATGTTTCAGTGTGATCTCTGTTCTACTAGTACATTTTGGGAACTCAGCCACAGGTAAAGTCCAAGTTCTAATCCAACATCCAGAGGTGGGTATCTTTCCACCCAGCCACACTGACTCCTCAGGAACATCACCAATATTCTGGTAAAAGAAACAGAGAGACAACTCAATCTTCTATTCTTCCCTGTGGGCAGGAATCATATGCACAGCTGCTCCTGCTAGACTCCCAAAGGGTTCAGATGAAAAACAGGGTAACAGAACTGGTTTGTTATCCCTCCATAATGTCCCTTCAATGGTGCCAGACCAGGCATACAAAAGAAGGCAAGAAGGCAGCTTCCATAGGTGCAGGAAGATCAGATAATGTGACAAGCTGGGGGAGATGGAAGGGGGGGTGGACTGGTGCCCAGTCTAGATTTTGGGATGCCCACAAGTGCCAAAGTGAAGTTGGAGGAAGGGAAACTATACAAAAGCAAAGAGTCTACTTCAAACATCTACTATTACGCTAAGACATTAACATAACTGTACTATTTCCTTCATATGGATCATTGTTGCATCAGTAATCTTTGGGAAGATTTTCAATGCTCACCTAGCTCTTTAACAGTTGGTAGTCTACCAATGAAAAATTGCAGGATGCCCGGTAGAGCAGACTTGATGAAGCACCCCCCCCCCCCCAAAGGGTTAGCAGAAGAAACTCAAACGTTTTAAACCACTGCTTAAACAACATCTTAGCCAATCCTGGTCTTGCACATGCTCATTGCCAGGTTAAGACTTCATGTGCACAATACAATACTCTCCAGATACTCTCCTTAAACAGAATACTCTCAACCTCTCACTGAAATTACAAAACAGTTTTTATACATAACAGCTGCTGTACAATTCAGTAAGTTGCTTGTGGGATATCTCTTTTGTAAGTTCTACCTCTATAAAGTCTTAGAATGCATAAATGTAACTACTGTATGTGTATAAATGCAAATAGAAATGTAACTACTCTGCATTTAACTGGAACTAAGTATAATGCAATGTAAATAAATAGAGCTTTTCTCCTCGGGCCTATGCTGAAAACGGGTATTACCCAATCAGATTTTCCTGCTAAATAAAGACAGACAAATAAAATAAAATAAATAACTAAATAAATAAATCAGATCATGTGGCTGCTTCCACAATGGCCTATGCCTCTAATAAAGGCTGCTGTAGCAGCAGCTGCTGCTCTGCTGCAGTGGGGCCTGACCTACCCATGGGGAGTGTAGTAGAAGGTGTAATGCAATACATCAGACATTAGAAATGGTCTGTTTAATGACATGGTTACCTTTCTTACTAACAGCAAAAGTAACAAAAAGTTGCTCAGTTTTCTTCAAGTTCTTTGGTCTTTGCAAGTAGTATCTCACCTACATATGAACATCCATGAATTGCAAGATTCTTTTCTCTCTATTCTAAGACTCAGGCAAGAATACTGGCAACTGAATGACTTACTCTATAAATATTTCTGTGGTTACTTTAGGCATAAAATAAGTTTGTACTCAGACTCTGTCCTTATGGAAAATTAAGAAGGGTTCCTGGAGTTCAGAAACCATTGCAGCTGAAGTGATGGCCATTAAAAGCACCATTTTCATGTATTTCATAAGTACAGTGGCAGATGCTTCAAAAGCACTGAGTCAACTTTTTCAGCATTAAGTTTAAGTTCATTGGTGGCGCTACTGATCTTCTAAGAGACTTTAGGTAGACAGTGGCTTTGGAGACACTGTTTAACTGGTAATAGTGAGGCTAAGGGATGGCTTACTGGAAAGCAAGCTGAGACGTAAGACAAATGCACCTTCAGTAATGAGTAGAGTAACTCTACTGTAAATAGATCTAAAAGATGCTGTAAAATTAAGGGCACCCTTGCTGTACTGGGCGTCCAATTAATTTTCTTGCACCACAGGGAAAACCTCTACCATTTAATGAAATAGGACTTCCTTGTAGTAGGCCTCCTAGCTTCCCTCATAATTTAATTTAGCGTTCTTTGAGAATGGGTGTCCAAAGGGTAACAGAGTCAGATCATCCAGGCTGTCAGTATAAGGACCTGTGGGTTTGGGCATTCCAATGACTCTTTCAGGTAAGCCAAGAATTGTACATGCTGAGGTGGAGTTACTGGTTCTTCCACTACCATCTGCAGCAACAAGGAAAACCAATGCTGCCTTGGCCAAAACCCGCTATCATTAGCATTTTTGGAAGGTCCTCCCTTGATTTTTTTTTAATCACCCTGGCAAGAAAGGGGACTGGAAAACTACCCTGCCCAGTTAAAAGAGAAGGCATTTGCTACTCAGGTTTCCAAGGGGTTCTTGAGCAGCTACATCTTCCTGCTGTTCAGGGAAACAAACAAGTCTGTTTATGGTACACCTCACTTCTTGGTAAAGTCTAGAAAGGTGTCCTTATCCAATATCTATTCATGTGGAACTATAGCTTTCTTGTTTATTGATCTATCATAGCAATCTGATGAGATGTCCCTTAGGGTTATACCAGATTCTAGGGCTACCTCCCATGATTTCATGGCCAGCATGTAAAAAAGGTATGAATGGGTCCCATGTTGCTTCCTGATGCACCACACACATATAGTGGTGTTTTCTGCTATTAGGTATAAGAATCCTGGCCTCTAGATTGGGTTGAAATCCCTAACAACCAGCATCTCCTTGATGATCAAGGACATTATGATTTGGCCCTTGTTCCAAACACCATGAACCTTCAGATCAGGGAATGGACCCCAAAGGCCACATCCAAGGCAGCTATGATTAAGACACGAGTCTCAGGAATCTCTGAAGGAAGCACACATACTGTTCAGTACCTGGTTGAACCACAGTGTGATCGCTCCCTGTATACAAGGAAGAAAGAGGATAATCTCCAGCAGGGACTGCATTTAATGTTGCCAAATACTCCTTAAGTACCATCGTATCTTCCAGATTTGTGGTGCGGTTTTGTCAGTGGAACTTTGAGGATAACTGATCACACTAACCTCGTGTTCCCAAGGTATTTTCTTCTTAGCGTACAGTCTCTTCTGGCTACCTCTAGAAAAAGTGTGTAAGGAAAGCCCCTGTGTCCTGAGGAAAAAACATCTACTGGTAAGGATCCTGCAGTGTCCCAGACAAGACTACTGTCCTTTATATGTTTATATTGGATTTGAGCTAGTTCAAAGAGAACTCTAGGTCTTTGCAATAACTCAGAGTGTAGATTAATGCACCCTGTAATTCCTCCTGAGTCTCAGTGAGCTTGAATCATGTAGTCATCCAAGTAAGGATATGGATATGCTTGGCTTTGCCAAGGGCTATCTATTGGGTCAGAAACTTTGCGAAAACTGGATGCAGCAGCTAAGCTAAAGAGCAAGGAAGTTAACTGGTCGTGGTATTCCCTTTATTTTGAATCTGAGAAGTGCTCATTAAATATCCATTTACTGGATTTAGCTTACAGCTAACAAGGGTTTTTTTTTTACTGAGTGGTATTTGTACTTTACTTCTACATAGCTTACATTTAATGTTATTTAAGGTATTATATGCATGATCTTTATGTTTTATTGCTCCTTTGCACAGTACTTGGTTTTAAGTACTTCACTGAAGATGAAATTGACAAAATCCGATGTTCTGAGTTTAACAATTTCCACTGGCTGTCACTTTCAATCACATGATTAGTATCTTGCTTATACAACTGAGTCCTGTTACACAGTCCAGTGTGATGAAGTACCCAAGTTTAGCAAGGAAAAAAAAGTGCTTACTGCCCTTACATTCGGTGATTCTTGGTTTTAATAACTTCTATTGTGGAAGTGACGGTGCACTGTTTTGTACATTTTATCATAACTTTGCAGTAACTCTGCACCCAATTTGTGTGCGCTCTGAAATTTACAACAGATGAAACTAAAGCTGAGAAAGCATCTGTGGTCTCTGTGTATAGGCATGTGTAGGTAAGCATTCTTTACATTCAGGGTCACCATCAGGAAACAGGAGATGGATGAGGGCATGGAAAGAAAGCACTCCAAAGTATTTGAACTTTAGGAATTTGTTTAGATTTCACAGATCTCTGATAGGCCTCTAATGCCCCTTCTTTTGTGAGCACCAGAAAAAGTCTCAGGTATAAACCAGTGTGCTCTTATTCCTGAGGGATCTTCTTCACTGCTAACACTCTCAGCTATTTCCCTAAATGATGAAGCATTAAATGGCTTTGGTCCTTTGACACAAGTGGCATTCCTTTTAAATGGGATACAGATAGTAACTGTAGTCTGTATCCTTAGGAAATAAAAGGTAGCACTCTCTTCTCTCCTGTGATTTCTTTCCACATATCTTTGAATAAGGTCAGGCATCTCCCAATTCTGGAAGACATCTGCTTGGGATAAGAGGGCTTTTATGACTTTGGCAGGACATTTTTGAAGCCCCCCCCCCCCTGCAACTTTACCTGCTTCTCTTCTGTCTGGTGCCAAAAAAGGATAACCTTTCATGGCAGTTCCTCCTGCACTTTGGAATGGATTAATATTTAGCTCTTTCAATGATCCATGGCTTTACCTTACTACTACAGTTGCTTGAAAATCTATTGGGGGGTTCTTAATTCCAGGTGGAGCATTCAGGACCTGCACATTAACATCCTGAGAAAGGGGTTATATCCTCACAGCCAGGCACTTCTCCTGATCACAGACCATGTAGCAGCAACCTCAGGTGATGCATCTACCATATTATAAGCATATTTATTCCCATGATGAATATCTGCATAGCTGTCTGGAAAGGTTGATCAGTTTTGCCTGCAGATCTGTCTTTGTGAACTCCCTTAACACATCTAACATCTGCTGAAAGACTTTACAATGTTACTTTACCATAATGGGTCTGACAAGTAATTGCCCTAAACGCTAGGGTTCTGCAGTGTAAAAATTCTTTCCCAAAGTAGTTTAAGACTATTTTCCCAGTTGTGAAATGTTTTTTGGGGAGCAACCACTTTTGCCCTGCTGGCAGCATCCAAACACAACACAACAGGATCTATAACTGGACTTTACACAGGAACTTAAAAGGATCCTTGATCCTATAAAAAGAATCAGGGTCTATATTAGATCACCGAACATTTAAAAAAGTGAACGGTGATTAATCGACCCTATGTAAGCGAAAGCTTACAATTTCGAAGTCAGAAAAGCAATTTTTTTCCTAGGAAAAAAAATTGCTGTTCCAACCAAAAAAGAAAAATAAATAAAACACTTTAAACATTACATTAATTTCCCAGGGAAATAATTTGCATAAAAGCCGCTACGATATTTTGCTGTTTCAGGCTTTTGAGTTCGACCAAGACGCTTTTGAAAGAATGCATCTTTGGTCTTCTAATAGGGAACCAAAGAATCAGGCTTACTACGGCTGGGGTGAAGATGGGGGAGGGGTTGTAATTATTACCCCAGGGATGCTGTATTAAAAGCATAAACCTTAAACTGGACTACAATAAATGATTTTGAGGGGGGGGGGGTCTTAAGGCCATAAAGGTCACTCTACATCTCCCTTAGCCTCTAGAACTTTACTAGATTCCCACTTGACATGGTCTCTCCAAATGAGAGATCTTCAGGAGGAACACCATAAGACAGGATGTCTTCATCAATTGAGTCATATCCCAGGGAGCTGGGCGATATATGAAATGTACAGATCAGTTGTATCCTCCTGTTTTGACTCAGGGTATTACTCCCTCTCAGGAAAGGAATGATTCTTTTTCTTCTGAGTAACAGTAAGCCTAGAACTGTTGGGTTGATCTAGTTTAGTCTGAGAAAAGAAGAACAGGCTGTGGACATGCCTGCCCCCCACCCCACTGAGGGAAAGCCTGGATGTGTGAATTGGACAGAGAGGAGGCACTGTTTGCATTTCAGAAGCCAGCAAGATCTGCAAAATCTTGGCTGTCTGAACCTCAGACATTGGAGTCCTCAACATAGCAGGAGAAGCCACCTCAAGTGCAAAAAACGACAATCCTGCATTTCAACTAGACTATCTCCCTGCCCCAAAGCTACTCAGAACTGAGTGTTGAATGTAGATGCATAAGAAATGGCATCTGGACAGAACACATGGGGGTAAACACTTAATCCCTGAAGGATTTATGCCATGCCAATGACATGGTGGCCTCCCCAAGGACAATGACAAAAGTATCAGGAATAAAAGTTATGAGAGCTGATGACAGCAAAAGAAGAGCCAACCAAGACAGCAGCACTGCAACAGTCTCTTGCCTTTCATTGTTCCACTGGGCCAACGTCTTCGTCTAAATATTATTATGCCTTCTTGCAGGGATGTTTGAACTAGATGATGGCAGAGGGTCATCTGATCTGGTAACCTACAGGAAAAAGGCTTTAGCTTCTTCTGGTCAAGATACGCCTGAAGAACATTTTCACTGGTTAATTATCTCAAGTGATACTTAAATACACAGTGAATTTCTGGCCTCCTGTCTTTTGCTAAAAAGATTTCATGCCTGCATAAACTAAAGCACTGCTGGTGATTCCCTGCCGGGTGAGGAAAGTAAACCTGTATTTTTCTGTCTGTGACTGACAGAGCTGTTTTTTGTTTCACAAACTCCATTTTTTATTCTGTTTTAAGAAATCTGCTTGGCTTGGTGTTTTTGTTCTATGTGAGAGGTACACACAAATTATCTAGGCTGCACATTTCACATTTTTTCACTGGTTAATGGTCTCTTGAGTGATACTTAAATATACAGTAAATTTCTGGGCCTTTGTCTTTTGCAGAAAAGATTTCAAGCCTACATAAACTAAAGCACTGACAGTGATTTCCTGCTAGTGTTTCCTACCCATCCTCACCTTTGTTGATGTGCTTTATAAACTTGGCGATTTTATACTGCCCACTTCTACTGTAAATTGAGCTTAATAAGCTCCTCTCATTCTACACTGCTGTTGATAATACTGAATTGTCTTTCCTTGTGCTTGTATTCAAAACGTGCATTTTGCCTCTCATTGTCTGTTCTACTAATTTACTTGATATGAATTAACTTTCTAGCTAGTTGTTTGATAAGGTAGTATATTCTTACACTCTAGCAAGCACTTTTTTTATATCAAGAGGTCAGTGGATTTTCCATCTAGTGCACTGGGAGGTAGTCTGGTCTGTTTAAGTTGGGGAAACCCTTGAGATTTCTGCATCAAGAAAATAAGCATATTTTGTGTCTCTATTGCACTTTTTAAATTGCATTGTATCTAATCACTGCATTTTTTCTGTGTTTTTACTATTGTGATTGCATATTTTCTGCACTTGTTTTCAACTGTATTTTCAGCCTATATAGTATAGTCTACATTCAGACCTGCTGAATCTAACCTGCTTTTTATACTCAAGCACTAAACCAGCCACCTTACATTAAGAAAGGCTCCTCTCACCCTTGTGGCAAAAGAGTGTGGATCCAGCCTTGTCTGAGCTGGGGACTGCTGGAGGAATGTTCACTGTGAACTTTGCTATTGGTAGATTAGCTCATCGCTGTGCATTATGCAATGAGGGTTGGCGGTGCCGTGTATAGATGAAAACACCTTGAAACACAATCTATCTCTAGACAACTGTCAATGGACACCTCACAAGCTTCTCTGTTTCACTAAAGGCAACTTAGTTGAGCACAGAGCAGTGTTGCCACACCTATCATCCACAACCCTCAACTTAACAAGCCTTGACAGCCCTAGTGCAAAAACTGGTCAATCTAGCCCATTCCTTTTCCTAACAGCTTGATAGTCCTCACACAAAAACTAGTCAATCTAGTCCTCTCTTTTCCTTAATAGCTTATATGGTAAAACCTGCTATAATGGACAGTTTCCCATCATTTCTCCATCTAGTATGATTGACATGGGAATATGAGGTAATGTAGTATTTGCCTCATGTATACTAACAACCATTTACTCCTACAGCAAACAAATACCCTATGGTTGGGATGCAAGTATAGTATGAAATTTGAATCACTTCATTCATGTAACAAGAAACTGGATACCAAAGAGGTTGTCAATACACACTCTTCATCTCTCACACAAACTAAAGACACGACACAGAGACCCACATATGCAAAGGTACTCACTAGAAGTCCATCAAAAATTCATAGACCTCCCAAATGCAAACAAAGTGCACACACACTGTTACTCAAATCAAAACCACTCCACATAACAACACATACAAATATGTCTCAACAAATAAGCCCCTAAGGTAATATACCTCTAAACCAAGTGCCCTGGTCGTGGACAACTCCACACCTAAACAAACAGATGTTTCCCTCACCAGGCTGGGCAAGAAAGTCATGGTCAGCTGCATGTCTGGTGCCAGGATCTGTCAGATCAGAAATGCACTCAAGTCACTCAACATTGTTATGACTCAGTCATAGTTCATGTTGGGGTGAATGACTTGAGATGCACCTCATTGGACTATATGAAGAGAGACTTGACTGAACTATCAGACTGTGCATCTCAGGCAGGTATGAACCTTAGCCCTAAGCAACATTCTACCTTTTCCCAGGGATGATGCCACAGTATAAACAAAAAATGATTGACTTCAACAATTGGTTTAGCTTTTGGTGTCAGTCCAGAGGGATTTAGTATCTGTCAGCCTGGGATGACATGGTCGACAGGCCACTCTGCTTTTGGTCTGCACCTCTCTTGACTTTCAGATACTGGCAAAGGTGCTTGCTTCCCCAACATTTCCAACATAACAAAATCCACCCAAGGCAAACTCAAGGTTCTGCTGCTTAATGCTAGAAGTCTAAGCTGTACTCCTTGAAAGCACTCCTCACCTTGGAAGATGCTGACGTCCAGGCAGTCACTGAGACATGGTTCAAGACTGTGGAAAGCACCTTGGCCGTGCAAATCTACAGTGCCTTCCACATGTTCAGACCTCAAAATGAGCATGAAAGAACCAAAAGCATTAAAGCAAGTACACCATGAGCCTGACCAAAAAGTACGACTCTCTTGAACTACTCCATGTCCAATTAACTCTAGGCAAAATGCCTACCATATCATTGCTAGCTATAAGCCTCCCACCATAAACCAAGAAAAACACACTGCCTATCTGGATATACTGGAATCACTATCCATACAGCCCAACACCTTAGTCGTAGGTGATTTCTACTATCTTTCCATCAACTGGGAGATATATACGAGTGCAAATGCTTTCACCCAGAGGTTCTTGGACTTTGTTAATTCAAATGCTTTGGAACAGATAGTCTGCACTCCCACAAGGAGTTAAAATGTCCTAGACACAGTACTTACCAACATGGGGAGTCACTGCACTCCCCCCTGTGTGATGCCTTCCCTGCTAAAGTTGGACCATAAACCTGTCTAGTTCAAAGTAACTATTGGACCTAATACCCCCACAGGAGCAAAAAAAAAAAAAAATTGAAAAACTTTTCCAAAGCTAACTTCAGACTACTAAGCGATGGCATAAAAAGGTTTATACCCACCCCCCTCACAGACAATGAGTCGTATGCACAAGTGTACTCAGATGCCCTGTACAAACACTTAAGCAGCTGTATATAGTCTGCCGCCTGGTCCTTCTGAAACCCCCCCCCCCCCTGGTGGACCGCAAGTATAAACAGGTTATATAACAAGAGGAAGAAACTGATGTTTAAGAACAAGAGGGACCTGACTCGGCAGAAGAATTCCCTCCTCATTTTGAGTAAGCAAATCAAAAATCTTGTGAAATACTCTAAACCGAAGTATGAAGCTAAAACAACATCCTTAGCTAAAGATAATCATAAGGCATTCTTTAATTACGTCCGAAACAGAAATGCCCAGCTTTGTGCAGAACTGTTAATAGATGGTACTACTGATATTGCACTGGAGGAAATTGCCAACCTGCTAGCTGAGAGATTTGGTGCAAACGTCAGCCCCCTGGCCCCACCGGCCATACCCCCAAAAGATATCTGACACCAGTCCTCTGCCTAGTATCTCCAGAGATCAGGTCTTTTCTGCACTGTCCAAGGCCAAAAACACAGCCTCATTGGGACCAGAAAACATCCCAGGATGTTTATTAAGCAATCTAAAACAGGACCTAGCAGACCCACTTAGTATGCTCTTTAACCACAGCCTGGGAACTGGCTTTATTCTAGTGGAGTGGAGAACAGCAACAGAAATCCCCTTGCATAAATGGGGGGCTATCAACAGACCCTGGGAACTATAGACCCATAAGTCTAACCAGTCTCATCTGCAAGGCCCTGGAATTAATCATTATGGACCTGATCAACAAGGACATATGTGATCTTCATATTTTAGACCCAACCCAATTTGGCTTTGTTAAAGGTACAGCATGCTCATTAAACCTAGTGGACTTCTTTCAGAAAGTCACCAAAGCCCTGGATGAAGGTAAGACAGGTACAAGAACAGGTATCCGCCTATCTTGAGCTGGCTAAGGCTTTTGACACATCCCCACTCGGGTATCATTAAAAAGCAATCTCAGCTAGGGATTAACCCTTATGTTACTAGCTGGGTAGCCAATTGGCTCACTGACAAAACACTTACTGTCAAAACTGATGACTCCACCTCTACCAGTAGCCCTTTTATCAATGGTGTACCACTAGGTTCTGTGCTGGGTCCTTTACTGTTCAGTATCTACTTTTTGGAAGTCCTGGCTAAATTAGACAGCATTTGGCTTACCAAGTTTGTTGATGCAAATTGGATGCAATCACGGAGTCCCCCAATGATGTTAACATACTACAGGAAGGGGTAAGCCAGACAAATGACTAGGGCCAAAGCCGTGTTCTAAAACTAAACGCAAAAAAATGCATTATGATTCCCTTTGGGAAAGCAGAATTCTCCGTTAACTACACTATTGGCAAGACCCCCTTACACTTAAACCCAGTGGTGCGAGACCTGGGAACACAGGTAGACAGCAGTCTAAACTTCGACTACCAAGTTTCCTCTATGGTAAGGAAAGCATTTTATGTTGCACACCTCATATGTAAGGGCATTGCATCCAGGTCTAAGGATGTTATAGCCTCACTGTTCTTGACCCTCATCAGACCACTAATAGAGTACAATGCGCCCTTTTGTATGCACCTCAAAATACACCTTCAGCAGCTGGAGAGACCACAGAGTTTCCTCAACAAGAAAATACAAGGCCTCCAAAGCAAGACTAAAATCCATGTCAATGTACTCTGTATCACATAGGCTGCTGAAAGGAGACTTGTGTCTGGCCTACAGCGCAGTCTCCGACCCTGCCTTGATGATTCACATACCCAAATCTAACGGTACAGGAGTCATTCTGACATTAACAGAACATGCTGGAGAGACAAATATGTCTCCCACAGACTACCGCTCCTCTGGAAAAAAACTTTCACTTCATGTGAAGCAAAGCTTCTCACTGAATCTTTTCAAGGGCAAACTGGACATATGGATGAGATACTGCAAATTCACCCCGGGGGTGGCACCCATGTCCCTCATGGACAGGGGGAGTTGGTGTTGACCACAGACCATCTCTGCAAAATATGTTCACTTAATAAGGACAGATGGGGCAACTTGGGATTAACATGGCTAGGCTTATAAGTGCTCTAGGGCCATTAGCCTAGTAACCTCCTATTAACCTACAGTTTTCTAATTAAACTATATATAAACACAAGAAAACATGTTGTGGATAGGATCTAAACAAAAACAGGCACCAAGTATGAAATTCCCCATGCAAAACCAGAAGCCCACACACTCGCTTATTTTTCTTTTCAGGGAAGGAAATATCCTAAAAGCACCTGCAAGCCTGCCAAAAACATCCCAAAACTATAAATTTCCAATCTCACCAGGGAAGAGCAAAATGGGAGTTCTCCAGCAGAGTACTTATTTGTTGAGATGTTCCAAAGTTTACAGCTGAAGTTCCAATATGTACACTATGCCTAAAACAGACAAGACATCAAACACTGCTGGGGACAACAAAGAACTGAAGATGGTGCTAATTCCTTATACCAGCAGTGTGCCATTATCACTGGGGAACAGGAGAACAGCTTGGCCAAAAGGGGAAGTGCACAGAGCTGATAAAGTTAGGCTGGATGACAGAACTCACTTGCAGCTGAATTCCCAAGGTTACAGCTGTAATACTGATTCATACAAAGAGCATAAGAGGTTTTCCAAGTGAAGCTTTTAGGAGGTAAAATTCACTTCTCAATTACAAAATTAATGTCTCAAGCAAAGACGAGGAATATCTTGCAGACTTCAAGTAAGAGATCTCCTTCAAGAAATGCTTCACAGCAAGAAGCCACAGGATGATACACAGCCAGTACAAAGGCAGAAATGTCAAATGTACAGCTGTGTAAATTGAATTTATCATAGCACTAAATGCTCGAATGATCAATGGTGCAGTAGCCTTAGCTACCTGGATTATATCCTTGCAGACTTCAAGCAAGGGATCTCCTTCAAGAAATGCTTCACAGCAAGAAGCCACAGGAAAATACACAGCCAATACAAAGGCAGACATGTCAAGGTACAGTTGTGTAAATTGAACTTATCACAACATTGGATGCCTGAATGATCACTGGTGTAATAGCCTTAGCTACCTGGGTTACATCCTACCAAGGATATAACAGCCGGCCAGGTGCCAAAGGTTAGGGCACTTTCCATGTGCCTAAACTGTCAAGAAGCTTGAGTTTAGCTGACTGAAAGAAAAGTTTGGGTGTAAAGCCCTTCAGAGCTTTTCTGAAAGAAGACAGAGGGAGGCTAAGCCCTGAAAGGACAATGCTAGGAATAACAAAAAAATGTCCACACCCTGGCATAAAAAAACATACCAAAAAAAGGAGGCTGGAGAGAAGGAGCAGCTACTTCAGCGGTGATCATTCAAATTCTACTGTTATGGTAAGTTCATACATAACTGTGCTATGTTCATCATACTGATCACAGCTGCAGTAGCCTTAGCTATATGGGTAGATTACCATAGATAACTATATTTGGGAGGAGGAAGGAGAAGGGTTCAGGAGCCCCTGGAAAATATTTCTAGCAAAGATTGATTTAGATTTAGGGAAGGAATCAAGCTTCTAGTGTTTTGTAAAAGTACGTACAGAGGACCAAGTAACATCTTCTAAAACACTTCTAGAATCCAGCCCTTTCCAAAAAGGGGTCTATATCACATTGTCGTATTGTCAAAATATCGAATGGCTACAATGTCAAAAATACCGTTCAGTGAAATGTTTTTTGAGAGATCGCTGTACAGTGAGGATCGGAAAATTTGCCCTTTCCTCACTGTAGTGCAATCTCGGAGTTGGTATATATAATTAACAGTGGGTGTGGGGGGGTGCAACAGTTTAGCTGAACGGCATTTTCGTTATTGTAGCCGTTCGACATTATTACAATATGATAATGTGATATGGACACCTGAAAAGCCATATATGAAGCAAATGCCCTGATAGAATGGGTCTTGACCCTGCCTGGAATAAATTCGTCATGGTGAGTATAAGAAAAGCTAATAGTTAGAAAACCATTTGGAAATAGTTTTGACAATGGGTGTCCCTTCTTACCTTCACAAGAAAGAAATAACTGATCTGAAGAGCTGAAAGATTTAGTTCTGTCACAACAGTACCCGAGTTGCCTCTGGACATCCAAGGTATGGAGTATCCTTTCTCCCTCATTTTTAGGTTCAGGAAAGAAATTGGGGAGATGGATAGTTTGACTTAAAGTATACTTGGATACCACTTTAGGCATAAAAGAAGGATAAGTTCTCAAAGAAACCCTGTCCCTATCGGAAATGATATAGGGTTGACTCACCATAAGAACTTGCAACTCAGATATCTTTCTTGCAGAGGCCAGAGCAATCAGTAAAACTGTTTTCTATGTTAAGAAACTCAAGTCAGTCAGATTGTCTGGTTCAAAATGAGCAAGAATTAGCTTCCCCAAGGCAAATTTAAGATCTCAAAGAGGGGCCACTGGTTTACTTGGAGGCCTCTTATGCAAAACCCCTGTCAAGAACATTTTGACATGACAGTGTCTTGAAAGAGGAGGATCCATAGGCAGACATGCTGAAAAGACTGATAAATGAACCAAGACAGAGGAATAAGAAAGGCTATAGGATAGTAACTCACACAAGTATTGTAAAATTACCAAACAACTAGCCATGAATGGGTGCTGGTTATGTTGTTGACACCAACTACAAAATCTTTTCCATTTGCCAATATATGACATTTTTAGTAGAAGGCTTTCTTGCCTCAATTAGTACCTGCTGTACTTCCTCAGAAAATAGATGCCTAAAAGGAATTAAGACCATAACATCCACGCAGTCAATTAAAGATGACTGATGTTGGGGTTTATCAGAAATTCCTCACAGATGGATCACATCTTGGAAGACCCCATGCTCTAGTTTTCATTCATCATGGTCTGCACTGGTCCTGTTTAGCTTGTCTGCCACACAATTTTGCTCTCATGGAATGTAGGTTGCCAGTAGAGTGAGACTGCTTTGAAGCTATATCCCACACTAACATAGCTAGTCTGCAAAGGGAGTATGACCTGGTTCCCCCCTTGGTTGCTGATGTACTACAATGACTGTGGTATTGCCTGTTACCACTTGAAGTCCTGGGGACCAAAGATGGTTCAGAGGGTTGAGTGCCTTGATCAGGGCAAGCATTTCCTTGATATTTGTGTGCTTGCATGTGTCTTTGGTGCTCTAAACTCTTGCACTTTTATCCCTCCTGAAACCGCTCCCCAAGCAAAGTCTGAAGTCTCTGTGGTAACTGACTGCTTTGGAGCAGGGAGGGAGAAGTCATGGATTTAAGGATATCTATTGTCTCAACCAAAATATTTCTCTTCTGACAAACCCCAGTACTGGGATCTGAAAAGATAAAGGGTGTTGATGCTGGGTTCAGACAGAATTCAGATAACACTGTATTTTTCTCAAGTGGAATCTTGCCAGAAGTATCATGAGAATCATGGATGCCATGAGACCCAAAGTCATGAGGTATTCCCTAGCAGTGACCAAAGTCTGAGTGGAAAACCTTAGAAATAAATGTAACTAAAATCTAGTTCACATCCCATGAACACAATCCTGATTAAGGGAGTCAAAAAAGACTTTTGAATTTCTCTTGGAATCCCAGTTTGTACAAGAGATCTCTCAGCCAAGACACAGATCCCTGACATTTTGAAAAAGACTCTGCAAAGATAAGCAAGTCGTCTAAACATGGAAAAATGTAGATACCCTGTAGCCTGCAATGAGATATAATTGGAGCTAGACACTTTATGAACATTCTTGGTGCGCTGGATAGTTCAAAGGGTAATGCAGAGAATTGATAACGTGATCCAGACACACAAAACCTTAAGATGGATGAAAAGGGATATGATAATAATCATCTTTAAGTCTAGTGTTACCAGGAAACTTGAAAGAGGAAGAACCAGAACAGATTGTGAAGTGACATCATTTTGAATTTGGGAACTGTCACAAGCAGGTTTTGGAAAGAAAGATACAGAACTGATCTCCAAGCATTTTCTTTCATTGGCACTAGGAACATCCTTGTATACCACACTTTCCCCACCTGGGAAGGAGGAACTGGTTCTATAACTCCTTGAGACAGCATGTGATAAAGAACAAGTGGAAACAAAGGTGTTTGAACTGCTGTGGAATGACCCTCTAGAAAGGAGGAATTTATTTCCACTGCCACACGTAACTCTGATGAATGACTTTTGGAACCCATTTGTCTGAAACAGTCTGTTGCCAAATAGAAAAATTGAGATTCAGACTCTCTGGAAGAAAAAGGGGGCCAGGGTGGGAGGGGGACTCCAAAGGTCTCTTGAACAGTCCTTCAGACTTGTTCAACTGTCCCTCATTTTGGGAAGTTAGAGACTTCTTTTTGAAATCCCCATGCCTCTTCTTCTTAAAAGTCTGTTTACCTGAATTCTGTTGAGACTGTTTATTTATTTATTTAGTTATTCATTTCCAAAAACTGGATGAGGAGAAAGAAAATCCCTGGGACAATTTGGAAAAGGAGGGCTGAAAAACATTAAGAGCTTCCCTGGATCAGCTTACCCCTTCTAACACACTTTTTGATCACCTCTACAGCAGAAGGCCAAACACTAAATGTCTATCTAAAGAAGAATTTAAAATCTCGTTTTTTACATTATCTGTGAGATTCTGAGTAGGCATAGTGGCCACAGCCCTGGAAGTATCAACAGTCATACAGACATTGCAAACAAGGAGTAGTGAAACTACATTATTTAAAGCAAATTTTTCCTCACAAGAAGTAACTATAGGTAAAACGTTCCTCATACTTTCACAATCTGAACAAACCTTAACATATGAGCCTGACAAATTACAATTCTGAAAATCAAAGCTGCAGAAGTATACACTTTTTCCCATACCTATCAACAATTTTTCTTTTTTTTTGACAGGAAAAAAATGGGGCCAACCCTGTTACTAATGGCAACCACTGCTTCCCCGGGGATGGGCCCATCCCATAGCATTTTGACACAACAGAGAAACTTCCCTGCACTGTCTCCCAGGACCAACAAGAGTGGTTCTCCCTTGCCCACTGAGGGAACTTCAACATTTGCGGAGGACATGGCTAACCCCCAGTCTACACTGGCTGCAGGTGCTACACCTGAGAGATCCGGGGTAAAAGATGAGTGGTCTGAGGTACGACAAATGGTTACAGCAGTGTCACCCAGCTGCGGCTGAGGCAAATTGCTAGTCTGCTGTGGTGGCAAAGGCTGGTTGCTTAACTTTTTATTTCAATTTTAACTTTTTATTTTAATTTTTTTGGATGGAATAAGGACCGACCATTGGACTAGCAGTCTGTCACATGATCAAGCCAAAAAATTATGCTTTTTTTCCCAGGAAAGACAATCAGCAAATGCCAGTAAAACTACCAGTCCACAAAAGTTACTTTTTGACAGAAGAAAACATAGTAAAAAGCACTTTAGAACATTGTGGCAGCCTCGTGACAGTAAAATAAACACAATTTGACAGAAAATATATTTTCATTTAGTTTACATTACTTTTAAACGAACAGAAAAAAGACTGCTCTGTTTAAAATAATGTTGCAGTCTTGAGACGATCCATTAAAATGCTACACACTCTCAGCTTTAAAATAACTTTCCTGAAAAGGAGAGTAATAAAACTACAATAAATTTAAGAAAATGGAAGTCTTTCTTTTCTCTCCCAAAGGGAACTTGCCTGTACAGAAAAAGAAAGCAGAAGCCGGCCATTGATCCTCAAATGTCTTAGAGGAGTGTACACTTTGGAAGCAGTAAAGCTCTGAAGGGCTTTTCTCCTAAACTTGTCTTTTAGTCAGCTCAGCTCGAGCTGCTTAAGAGTTTGGACACCTGTAAGGTAGCCTGAGGCCTTAAAATCTCGTTGGATGTAAATATCCTTGACAAGATATAACCCATATAAGCTAAGGCTACTGCAGCAGTGATCAATATGAAGAACATCAGATGCACTTTAATGAAAGAGAAATTCAAGTCAGCATTAAATAATGCGGTGAGATAAATTACAGTTCTGAGATACTGAACTTGATTGCTGGATCTATTTCTTCATCTTTATATCAGCTCCATGACTAAAGTTCTATAGCTGAGTGACAGACGCTCGGAAGTAATGAATATCAAGCTTGCACTGAAACACTGACAATCAAAGCATACTGTTTCAGTTCACTTTTAGAAAAGACTGGAAAATAGGAATGGAAAAGCAATACACAAAGAAATGACTGGAAGATATTTGTATATCTCCCAAGTATGCAACAAAACCTAAAAGGTTTAGGATGTTTGCATGAAAGTGTTTGCATAGGTATTTTCATATCCCAAGCAGACTTCAGAAAATTTTACCACAGGCAGACAGCAAATGCTGGAGGTGTGGTGGGAAAGAGAAGTGTACTTCTGAATTGAACTTGCTTTTTGGGAATCCAGTGAGTTGGTAAATTTTAGAAATTTCTTATAGGGTACTTTGTAAGAAATGTTGGGGGAGCAAGTTATCGGGCGGCCACGGTGGTGCAGTGGTTAGCATTGCCGCCTCACAGCAAGAGGTTCTCCGGTTCGATCCTCGGCTGGGGTGCCTTCTGTGCGGAGTCTGCATGTCCTCCCTGTGGTCGTGTGGGTTTCCTCCGGGTGCTCCGGTTTCCTCCCACATCCCAAAGACATGCTGCAGGTGGATTGGACACTCTAAATTGGCCCTAGGTGTGCGTGTGAGTGTGCCTTCTGTGGAAGGTTGGGCGCCGGGCTGGCAACTCGACACCGTAAAACTCCACTGCCATTCAATGTGCGGACAAGGTGATCCGCTGTGGCGACCCCTAACCGGGAAAAAGCCGAAAGAAGAAGAAGAAGAAGAAGTTGGGGGAGCAAGTTATCGTTACTAAGGAAATGTATCTTTTGAACTGGAACATTATGACAGAAATGCCTAAATAGCAAAGTCCTACTAAGTTTAATGCTGCTGGCTATCAAAGAAGCAATTACTAGAAAACAGAAATCAAAAACTACAGGTTCATAGGTAGGTACTAGGCTATCTGCCCGAGGGCATTTATAAGCCTAGCCAGAGTGTGTCGGCTTTCGTCGCCCCATTGATTAATTAACTGATCCTCTGTCAAGCAGAGCCAATGAAGTGATCCCAGGGGTGTATTTTCTATTATCCATCCACTCGTCAAGGTTTCTCTTAAAGAGCGTTAGTGAGGGGCTCTGCCTGATGTAATTTGGAATTTTGTTCCAAAGCATGGGGAGTTTCTGTGACAGGAATCTATCCCTCCAGCATGTTCTAATTATTGTTACGGCGAGGTTTACCTCACTAGAGAGCGTGGCTCGCAGTGACTTAGATTTCTTTAGGTGGAGCATGTCCATCAATTCTGAGTTGGACATGGCTTTGTAAGTCACGCAGGGACCATCTCTGAGTAAGCGATATGCCACTGAGTACAGCTGGTGTTTTTTCAGTCGGGCTGCATAGGACATATGTTTGAAACCAGCAATCCTCTTGGTGAGGTAGTTTTGTGGTCTTTCCAGCTGTTGGAAGTGTCTTGTGAGGTACATCCCAAATGGGGCATTGTACTCTATGATGGGTCTAATGAGTGATGAGTAGAGGGGCACTATAACCTCTTTATTTCTAGATGCGAGCCCTTTAGTAATTAGATAGGCCACATAGAAGGATTTCCTAACTACTTTAGCAATATGATTGTCAAAGGAGAGATTACTATTTTCCTGGGTCCCCAGATCTCTTATTACTTCTTCTGTATTAAGAGGGCTGCCACCTATGTGGTAATTCGTGGGTGTTTTGTTTTTCCCAAACAGGATGACTATGCATTTTTTGGCATTTAGCTTGAGGCCATGACTTTGACACCAGGTGTCCGTCTCAGTAAGGCCCTTTTGGAGGATGTCCGTGTCAGCGGGAGAGTCAATTATGGCTCCCAGTTTGCAGTCATCAGCGAACTTGGTTAGCCACAATCCTCCTGTGTTTGCCTGTACTTCTGAGAAGTATATGCCAAACAGTAGGGGTCCCAGGACCGAGCCTTGCGGGACACCACTTGTGATTGGTTTAGAGTCGGACCTGGAGCCCGCTATTCTTACCATGTGAGTTCTGTCTGTAGCCAGTTGGCAACCCATCTCGTGACGTAGGGGTTTATGTTCAGGCTGGCGAGTTTTTCTGTAATACCTGAGTGGGGAATGGTGTCGAAAGCCTTGGCAAGGTCAAAGTAGGCTGTGTGAACCACCTTTCCCTCGTCTATGACCTTGGTGACTGTCTCGAAGAAGTCAACCAGGTTTAGTAGGCATGATCTGCCCTTAACAAAGCTGAAATGGGTCGAGTCAAGTGTTTGGAGGTTCCCAATGTCTTTGTTAATGAGTTCCATGATGATGCGCTCCATAGCCTTGCAGACCAGGCTAGTCAGGCTTATGGGACAATAGTTACCAGGGAGGGTCAGCTGTGGCCCCTCCTTTGTGGAGAGGAATAACCGTTGCTGTGAGCCATTCTATGGGCACGTAGCCTGTGGAGAGGCTGAGGTTGAACAGCGTGTTTAGGTGGGGGGTTAGTTTGTTTTGTAGCTCATGCAAGACGCAGCCTGGGACACCATCTGGTCCCACTGATGCTGTGTTTTTGGCTTTTGAAAGGGCTGTTTTCACCTGTGCGTCTGTGATTTTTGGGACACTACACTTTTACGGTACTGTTGTAGGCCCTTTTGGAGGCGAGAGGGGGGTGAAGTTTGCACTGAATCTATCTGCCAGGATGTTGGCAATATCAGTAGATTCAGTATATTTTGTGCTATTTTGCACTAGTTCAGTGCATATCTGCAAGTTGCCACTTAGATTCTTAACATAGCTAAAGAAGGCTTTGTGGTTATCTTTTGAATCCTTGGCTATTTTTCTTTTGAAGTTGGCCTTGGATGATTTCATGAGGGACCTCAGTTTCTTACTGAACTGATCAGGGATATCTTTCCTTCTTGGGATTTGTTTTTTTTCTGAACTAGTTTCCTCCTCCTATTGTATAGCCTGTTTATTGCAGGGGTCCACCAAACTGGTTTCCTTCTCTTAGAGGAGTGAGTCTTGGTTTTGCTAGGGATGGCACAATCCATGTTTCCTTGTAGGTGCTCAGAGAGTGAATATGTAAAGGTTTCTGCATCTTGGGCAGCGTTATCCTTTAGAGTGGGGGCTGTGAAACTTACCACCTCTGTCTTAAGTAAGATGAAGTTTGCTTTAGAAAAGTTTTTTTACTGTGGTTTCCTTAGTTGGGGGTGGTGGTGGGGTGTGGACATCCAAAGTGATTAGTTTATGGTCTGATCTAACCAGTGACGGGTTGACCTCCGGTGTGGAACACCTGTCGCCCATGTTGGTGATGACCAGGTCCAATATATTTTCACCTCTGGTAGGGGAGTTTACCAGCTGATCCAGGGCGTTTGAGTTGATGAATTCCAGGAAGTGCTGGGCCTGGGAATTTGTACTCGAGTAGTTTTCCCAGTGAATGGTAGGGTAATTGAAATCACCCAATATCAGGGTGTTTGGTAGGGCCTTCATGTTTTCCAGTGTCTCCAGAAAGGTGGAGTGGTGGTCCTGGGTCATGGAGGGTGATCTGTAGCAGGCCACAATTTGCATTGCAGATTTGCCTGATGTTAGTTGCACATGGATGATCTCAGAGATATCATGCTGCACCACTAACCTGGAGGTGTATGTATCCTTGATGAATATGGATACATCCCCTCCTTTCGTGTTTCGGTCCGTGTTCTGTGGCCGAAACGTGTGGTATGAGTAGTGCTGGGGTGCTCTATGGAGCCTTGAACCAGGTTTCAGTTACTGCAAATATGTCGACGTTCTCCATACTGAGGAGGGCTTCAAGCTCGTGCATTTTGAGATTTAAACTCCTGGCATTGAGTAGCATAACCTTCAGTTTTTTGTTAATTGTGCTGTTTACGGAGGTGGGTTTGACTTTTGAGCCTTGCCACAAAAAGGCACTATGGGGGCAGCAACAGCCATGGCCAGTATTTGAAAGCCTAGGGGTGACAGGTGTAAGCCGTCTCTTGCGAAGCAACTCGGCTTGTCGAGTATGTCGTCCCAGGCTGACAGACACTGGATTCCCTTTGAATGATACCAGAAGCTTAGCCAATTGTTGAAATTAATCAATTTTTCATTATACTGAGGTATCATTCTTGGTGAGGACAGGACGCTACTCAGGGTCAGGGTCATACCAGCCTGGGCTACATGATCAGAGAGCTCTTCCGTGTCTCTTTCCATGTAGTCCAGGGAGGTACGTCTCAGGTCATTCACACCAACATGAACAATGACAGAGTCATATTTGTACTTGTTCTGGTGTGACCCGAGTGCTTGTGTTATGTGGCGGATTCTGGGTCCCGGCAGGCAGCTAACAGTAACCTTCTGCTTGTCCAGCCAAGTGGGACATCAGTGTGCCGACCAGAGAGTCACCTATTACTAGTGTGTTAGGTATGTTATTTTTCCTTAAGGGCTGTGATTGTGCGGCACACTGATTTTGTGTTTTATGTGTTGTCTGGTTTGTGATGGGAAGTGCAGGTTGTTTGGGTGTCTGCTTTGGAGGTCTCTGATGCTTTTGCAGGTTTTTATTTAGAGCCTCCGAGTATGATTTTGTGTATTTATGTGTATTTTTTGCCAGTGCTGTTTTAGTAGGTCTGTGTGCAGCTGGAGTTGTGGTGCAAGTGTTAACCTTTTCCTCTTGACTGTTCCAGTCTTGGGTGGAGACAGCTTAGCTTCCAGTTTGGCTGTATAATTGCATCTCTCGCATACATTAGTGTTTTGTGGTAGGAGAGGGTTGTCTGTGTACATCAGGCAGTTGTAACATTGCCTCAGGATACCCAGATTCACCAGATGGACTGGAGAGTGCACCTGAAGTTGCCCTTTGGTCATGCCTGAATAGTAGGGTGAGCTGCTTAGTCGCTTGGTTGGTGAGGGGTGAATAAAGAGCCTTGCCCTGCTGGGCAATCAGTGTCAGGGTATATTAGTGCTTGCTATTAGGTCTGAGCAGGTGCTGGGCTGTAAGATACTTTTTGAGTGCTTAGGTTGAGAGTCAGACTAGTTTCAAGGGAAAAACTGAAGAGGAGACTTAGTGGAGCCGGGAATAATTTAGCCATAGCTAACCGGCACTGCTCAGTGTGCAAAACCATGCAAACACAGTTTTTATAGTAGGGAAATGAAAGAGATAGAAATTAGCCCAAAATGGCCAATAAACTACTAACTTCTGGGCTGGAACCACTCCTCCAGGGACAGACAGGTTGCTCAAAGCTCCCCTCTCTCACAGGTGAACAGAGAAACTTCCTTCTATCCAAGTAAGGTATGGGCAACTCAGAAACTAGTATCACATCCCTGAATTCAGCACTAGCCTGAAATCTGGACTATACTAGCCTAGAAAGGTGGGAAACAAGGATTTTTTTTTGGGGTTTTTTTTTTTTTGAAAAGATAAGGCAAAAATAGTAAAAAATACACTTAAAGCAGATTTAAATGACTACAAATGCTCAGAAAAGGCTATCACACTTTAGTGTGTAGCCTACAACAGTTAAACAAATTATTTAAACAAAAAACTTTTTAAAAGTGCAGGCAGTCAAATAAGTACAATATGTGAAAAAAACAAGCTTTTAAATCACAATAAACGCTGGAAAATCTGCGTTTAGGCGGAAAACAGTTAAGTACAGCAAGAAAGTACAGAAAACTGATACTTAATCACTCCAAAGTCTCTCTCCTAAGCTAGAAGGCTTATATCAGTTTAAGGCTTTCTAGTGCTACCAGTAGGTTAGTTATAGGAAAGATGGGAAACAAGCGCAGATGTGGTCTTTTAAACCAAAAAGTTGAAAGATGGACAAACTGTCCAAATGGTCAATAAACTACAATTTCTAGGCCAAGAACCTCTCCTCTCGTGGTAGACAGGCTACCTAGTGCTTACCACTCCCCACTGATAAGCTAGAAGGCTTTCCTCCAACACAGAAAGGCTTGCGGGGCTCAGAAGCTTACCAACAGTCCTGGATACAGCAACTCTGTATCTGGACTAGGCTAGTTACAGGAAAGGTGGGAAACAAGCGCAAGTGTGGCTTTTAAACCAGAATGTTGAAAGAGATGGAAAAAAACTGCCCAAACGGCCAATAGCTACAATTTCTGGGCCAGGAACCACTCCTCTTGTGGTAGATAGGCTAACTAATGCTTACCACTCTCCCACTGATAAGCTAGAAGGCTTCCCTCCAACACAAAAAGGCTTGGGGGGCTCAGAAGCTTACAAAGAGTCCTGGAATACAGCAAATCTGTACCTATACCAACTGCAACAGAATTACTGAATGTTGTAAAGGAGATAAAATAATTGGAGGTGGGATTTTTATAAAAGGGAAGGAACAAACTCCATAGAAACAAATGGAATCTGTGGAAACAAAACATACAGAATAATGTTCAGTAGGATGAGTGAAAATGAGATAAAATAATTGGAGGTGAGATCGTTACAAAAAGGAAGGAGCAAACTACATAGAAACAAATGAAATTTGTGGGAACAATACATGCAGAATAATGTTCAGGTGGAGGAGTGAAATTTCAGAGAAGGAAGGACTTGAGCAATATATGGAATGTTAAACTGAATAATAACTGTTACTATGTATGTATTACGCATGAAAAGAAAAAAAATGTGTAATGGATTGTCTTCTCTTTTTTTCAAAGATTCACAGTAAACTTTATTGTCATTTAGGACTAGACACGTGTAGTCTAAATGAAATTCCGTGCATCAGCTCCTTCTTGAGATTACATACAGAAAGTAAAACACATACAAGTAAAAGAATGACACAACTGACATATATAATCCTACTCCTAGTACCTGTACAAAAGAGCAGCAAAAAATAATTTCAGTACTTAAATACAGAATAAGTATACCCTCCCCTAAGTTATAACTGCTCCATTTAAATAAAAGACACATTACATATTGCACCTTACCCAAGTTGTCTGTCTAATATTGCACTTGATAGGGATAATATAAATAAAAATTCACTTACTTGGAATTTGTGAGGTATAAGTTATACAACAGACTATAGATATTTGTGAAAAAAAAGAACAAATTGACTTAATACTCAGTTCTCTCGGACTTATGCCCTACTTCACAAATCTGATCAATGTCAGGTAGAAACTGTCGTTGAATCTGGTAGTCCTGCAATGGATGCTGTGATATCTTCTACCCAATGCCAAATATTTAAAAGTCCGTATGTTAGATGCGTGGTGTCTTGTATTATTTTGGTGGCCCTTCTGATGGTTCTTGCAGAGTAAAGTTGTTGCAACAACGTAAGACTGTTACCCATTTCTTTCTCTGCAACCCTCACCACTCTCTGTAGTGCCTTCTTATCTTTAGCTGTACAACTACCAAACCACACTGTGAAGTTGCTGGTGAGGATACTCTCAATAGCCCCTCTGTAGAAGGTGGAGAGGATATGAGGTTGGAGCTTAGCTTTCTACAGCCTTCTCAAAATGTGAAGGCATTGGTGTGCTTTCTTGACCAACTGGCTGGTGTTACTTGACACGAGAGATCCTCTGATATGTGTATGCCAAGGAATTTTGGGTACTTCTCCTTTATCAGGGAAACAGTTTGAACGCATTAAGTCCACAATGATCATGCAACTGTTAGCTCATAGGGTCCATTTCAGTGTCACCATATGACTTGAACAGGTATTTTCATTTATACCATATGTTACAATAGTTAAGATATTCACTAGACCATTGTAATTTAACTTTTCCTTACACATTTCAGAACCAACAATAAAAAGGTATTGGGCAACTTTCCCACATATGCTGAACTCAAGCTCTGAAAAGGTTCCTTTTTCCTCGATTATTGCCAAAAAAACAATTTACAGTATGAAACACAGGATAATTGCAGCACCCACAGCTGTGGAACATGCCTGGTAAAGTATTCGACTGCAATTCACGTCTCACAACTAAAAATAAAATGACACCAATATTCCTCACTGCTTATCTGAAAGTGTAACTGATTTAAATCATACTTCAAACAATACAGGACTATCCGAATTGAAAGTAAAGTATTGCTTCGCACATCCCGACCAATACCAATCACCCTGATTTAATATACTTTCAGGACACAGCAACGTCTTTCAACAATTAATGGGTGAAATGATGTTTAGGAACCCATACGGCTGTTTTCCAATTACCAAAACCATTTACATATAATAGAACACATCTAAAATGCAGAGCTCATGGATCGCACAGCTGTTAGTGAAGGTTTGGATTACTGACCTAGTGGTTTTCTTCGTGGTTTATGGCTCCTGAGTTTTTGGTGCGCCTGAGTTTTTGTATATCCGGAATATGTAGCATATATGTTGCAGCTTGAACACTTATATAACTTGTACGCAAACTTCTCATCCTATAAGCTTAAGAAATCTGGACAATACAAAAAAATTACAAGCGGACAGATTTCAATTATTGCTCATGTCAATGTAGAGCGCTCTTAGAATAAAAGATATTGTATTACCATCCACTTTTGAAGGATATGAAGAAGAAGGCTGACACTCAAATGTCTCTCATTATTTGGTGACATAAATCCCCAGAGATTTGCCAGAAAAAAATATTTTTATGGGAACAGACCAAAAATATCTCACCAAAATATGGACATTTTTCGAAAATCTAGACAGTTATGAGGTCTATCAGCTAGCTGTGCGCTCATTGCGGGCTAGCTCATTCAAACCTTTGCCCTGATAACGGAAAAGTACCGAATTTTGTATACTTAACAGTCTCTACACTCTGACCATTTATTATGAGCGCTGGGTGGTTTATTTTCTTTTTCCTGAAGTCGATGATAATCTATTCTGCCTTGCTTACATTCAGGTCAAGGTTGTTTCCCTCACACCAGCTGATCAGAGATGCCATCTCCTTCCTGTATGCTCTTTCATCCTCCTTTGTGATGAGCCCCATGACTGTGGCATCATCAGGAAACTTGATGACATGGTTGGACTTGGGTTTTGCATAGCAGTTGTGGGACAAAATGGTTCCCCAGGGAACTCCGGTGTTGATCTTGATACACTTTGATGTGTTCTTACCCAAACTCACTCTCTGTGGCCTCTCAATCAGGAAGTCTAGGAGCCAATTACAGAGATGTTTACTGACTCCTATACATGCCTGCTTTACTATCAGCTGCATTGGTACTACTGTATTAAATACTGAACTGAAATCCATGAATAGCATCCTCACATAGTTGTCATTGCCTTCAAGATGTTCAAGACAGCTGTGTAACACTAATGAAATGGCATCAGTCGTGGATCTGCTGGCTCTGCAACCAAACTATAGAGGGTCAAAATCGGGAGGTAGGCTCGATGACAAATGCCTTTTGATCAGCTGCTTGAAACATTTCATAACAGTGGATGTCAAAGCAACTGGTCTGTAGTCATTAAGGCTGAAGGGGGAGGTTTTCTTAGGCAATGGAACAATGTTTGTTTCCTTGTAGCATGAGGGTACTTTCGCCATGGCAAGAGAAACATTAAATATCTCCATGACTACTATGCACAGTTGATCCCGCACATTCTTTTAACACCTTGCCCAGTATGCTGTCTGGGCCAGCAAGCAGCCTTCCTGGGATTCAGCTTCCACAGCTCTCTTCTCACCTCCTCTGTATTGAGTTTGAGCACAGCATCCTTCTCATCAATGGGTAGCTTTAGTGCCAACCTGTTGTTTCTCTCTTCAAATCTTCTAAAAAAGGTATTCAGACTGTCCAGGAGTTTGATGCTATCCTCTCACTGTATTGACCTGATTTTGTAGTCAGTGATCTCCTGTATGCCTTGCCATAATCTCCTTGCATCTCTCATGTCATCAAAGTGTCTCTGTACCCTTCTGCCGTTCTCCCTCTTTGCCGCCGTTATACCCCTCCTCAGACTGCTGCTAGCTTCCCTTAAGGCTGCTTTGTCCTTAGCCCTGTAAGTTACCTTTCTCACCTTCAGAAGCCCATATACCTTGGGGGTGAGCCATGGCTTCTGGTTAGCTCTGACAGTGATGCTCTTGGTGATAGCTACTTCATCAACACAGCTGGAAATGTATGACATCACAACCTCTGTGTATTCATTTATGTTCAGATGCTGATTAACTGTGGCTGCCTCCTTGAACATATCCCAGTTTGTTTTATACACGAACGCTTCTCATATCACTATGTAGTATGTTATGCTTTCTATTTCAGTCCTAAAAGCATTCCTATACCCTGAGCTCCTGTGGTACTTAAATATACAGATTCCAACATTGCATATCTCAGGTGAAAGTGAATTCTCGAAGATACAACCTCAGTATTAAAAACAAAATCAAACAAATTGCATGGCAGAATGTATATTAGACTGTCAATTACAAACAAAACCATATTAAGCCTGGGATCCATTATACCATTAAGAAAACTTAGTCTGTTTAAGTAAGCATGACCTCCTGGGGAAGACTTATTAATTTATTCAGGATACATAATACCAGGAGAATAAATAGCTGCCTGGTATCAATTAGAGATTCTCTTAGGCTGCTCCACAGACAAGTCCATATTAACCATAACTAAACCCCACAACTCTGCTGGTCTGTCCCCGCACTCAAATTACGTCTCTATAATCTGGAATTCTATCCCTACCAAAAATCACACACCAAACTGACCTATCCAGATTCAAAAACTTGCTAAAAACAATACTTTAAACACCTGGCTCTGCTCTTGCACCTCCCCAGCCTAGACTACCTCAGCATTTACTGCCACTTCTATTGTAACTACTCACCCCCCTGATATTTTTCCTTTCAGTATAATTCCAACTCACACCATACCTTCTACATCTACCTCAGCTTCACTACACTTTATATTAGCTAACAAACAAACATACATGCGGACTTATTTATTCCTCACCTCCTCTCTGCTTTCTGCTTATGATATTCCCCCCATTAATATAAAATTCTAAATTAGATTTTAAACCTCACTGCGTATGCAAATTTATCATGTTAAATGCAATGACTCAATATTTTTCTGTTTGTAGATTTTTCTCTGGTATACCTTCCTTTCAGTTACTGCACGTCCATAATACAACTTTAAGCTTTACATTTTTTCTCTTTTGTAGAAAACTGCTGATTTTGTAACTGGAGCTTTTCTCTCTGGGCCAGCACCGAAAAGGGGCTATTAAAGCTAAGTCAAACTACCCTGATCAATAAAAGGAATAAGTAAATTAATATATTTACTGATGTCTGGAAATTCTACCTCATGCTGGAACAGCTTACTTTGAAAAGGCAGGGCAACAGTTAATCCACCAATATTTGTGTTGGAACAAAGAAGTGCAAGTGCCCTGGCTTTCATGGAGCTATGAGGATGAGGTTGGCTATTTTTCATTTTATCTTTTAGCAACAGCTTCAGAATCAAATGTGTAACAAATATCCCTGCCCCCCAAGCCCCAACAGAAATGCTGTTCGTCAACCCTGTTTGGTTCTAGGTAAACCTGATGATTCAGATGGGAGGCAAAGAGATACATTTTGGATGATCCCATTTTTCTGCTATCACAAAAAAAAAAAGAAGTTATGTACTCACCATAACATTCCATGTGAGTTGTTTATCTCGCCTTTATTCTCACTGATGGGTTCGGAGCTGATCCTCGGCTCCAACACGGCCGATAGCAAAGCTCAAGGTTTGCCAGCAGCTCGAGACCAAGCCCCCTATCCCATGATGCACTGCTGGCATTACCTCAGATCTTGTTTACTGCATGTATATATGCCCCTGTAAGAGGAGCACTCCCCAAGAAGGAAGTAGTAGTAGTATTGAACAACCAGGATGATACTAGCCTCTAGGTCAACTGTCAGCCAGAAGGGGGATGGAGGGAGGGACGTGAGAATAAAGGCGAGATAAACAACTCACATGGAACATTATGGTAAGTACATAACTTCTTTATGTGAAGTTGTTAAATCTCGTCATTTATTCTCACTGATGGGTAGCATCCCTAGCAACCGCAATCCTGAGTGGCTCACGGGAGTACATTTCTCAGGACCGTAGGACCAAAAGGAGACCTGTCCCTGAAAGCCTTATCTACTTTGTAATGAGTGATAAAGGTATGAGGCTTAGACCAAGTGGTTGCAGCACAAATGTTGTCAAGGGGCAATTTAGCTTGAAAGGCAGAAGGTGTAGAAACGGCTCTTTTTGAATGAGCCTTTGCTTTGTGTGGCAAAGTTATGTTAGCATTTACATGAACAAATGAGATACAATCCGATAACCATTTTGAAAAGGTTGTTTTAGCCACTGGTCTACCTTTTCTGGCCTCCAAAAAGGATACAAAGAGTTGATCTGATTTTCTAATATCCTTAGTTCTATCAAGATAAAATCTGAGCTGTCTGTGTATGTCAAGTTTGTGCAGCATGTATTCCAATGTGTTGGAATGGTTGGGAAAAAAGACTGGCAACTCAATGACCTGACTGATATTAGACTCAGAACAGACTTTAGGCAAAAAGGAGGGGTTTGTTCTGAGAGATACTCTATCAGCATGGAAAATCATATAAGGAGGTCCTTCCCAGGACAAAAATTTGAGATCACAAGATGATGCTGGTTCGAAGGGGGGAAGAATTATTTGAGACAGCATAAAATTCAAATTCCAGGGAGAATAAGGGATTTTGACAGGAGGTCTCATGTGAAAACAACCTTTGAGAAAAACCTTAGATAACTTATGGACCTTAATATTTAACCCATCAAATCCAAGGTGGAAATTCAATATGGCTGCTAACTAAACCCGAACTGTGGCAGCTGCTGCTCCTTCGTTAAAAATCATTGTCAAAAACTCTAAAATGGATGACAAAGGAGCTCGGAAAGGTTCAATTTTTTTGTATACTGGCCCAAATGGAGAACCTTTTCCACTTACTGCGATACAGTTTTCTGGTGGATGGCTTATGAGAAGACAATATAATTTGTCTTGTGTCATCTGCGAGTGAATGAAGCCTGTCTATTTGGGGAAGTGGATCAGCCAAGCAGTCAGCTTTAGTGACTGCAATGAAGGATGGAGGTCCCCTGACGGGTGTGTCAGTAGGTCTGGAACTGGGTCCAGGATCCATGGATCCTCCAGCAGATGATGGTGAAGAAAAGGGAACCAAATCTGTTGAGGCCAATGGAGGGCTATGAGGATAACAGTCCTTTCCCAGCGATTTTGCTTTCTGTAAAAACCTGGGTATCAATGGAATTGGTGGGAATGCATATAGGAGACCCAGAGGCCAATCATGTATGAGTGCGTCTTTCGGGGGATTCCCGTAGGTGGTATTAGGGCAAAGTAGCTTCTGCATTTGGTATTGATGTGACTGGCAAAGAGGTCAAAGCAAGGCTGGCCCCATTTGTGGAAAATCAAGTCCACAAAGTGTTGGTTGAGAGACCACTCATGAGGCAACAGGATTGCCCTGCTCAGCTTGTCTGCTATCACGTTGGATTTCCCCGGGATGTGCTTTGCTAACAGAAAACGCTGGGATGACACAGCCCATTGCCATACCCTGAGGGCTTCTCAACAAAGGGGATAAGACTTGGTTCTGCCCTGTTTGTTCAACCACCAGACCACTGACATGTTGTCTGTCTGAATTGCAATTGTCCCTAGAGGAAGAGAGTCCTGGAAGTACTGCTCTCAACTCCAGAACATTGATATGCAGATGTGACTCTTGATCCATCCATGTGCCTTGGGCAGTCTTTCCCTGAAAATGCCCCACCCTTTAAGGGAAGTGTCCATGGTCACAGTAGCTACGGGGGGGCACAAAGGGTCTTCCTATTGTGACATGAAGAGATGTCAAGCACCATCAAAGGTCTCTCTTGCAAGAATTTGTGATGAGAATCATACGGTTCCTTGGTAATTTCTGGTAAGACCATTGGGCGAACAGGAGCCATTGAAGAATTCGCATATGCATCCTTGCGAGTGGAATGGCTAGAATTGCTGCCACCATCAAACCTAGTACCTTCAAGACCTCTGCGGCTGTAGCTCTGTTCTTTGACAACAATGAGTTGACGTGATGGCAAAGAAGTGAGGCCCTTTTGACTGGAAGACGTAGAGTGGTGATTGAGGTATCTAACTCTGCTCCTATAAAGACGGTATGCTGCGACTGCGACAAGGCAGACTTTTCGAAGTTGACTGTAATGCCTAAGTGGTGGCAGAGTATCAGAGTAGATTGTGTTGCCTGAATCAACTGATGCCTGGTGGTAGCGGTGAGGAGCCAATTGTCTAGATATGGAAACACCTGGAATCCTAGACACCTCAGGTGAGCCGTGACCACTGCCATGCATTTGGTGAACACTCTGGGGGCTGTAGTGAGACCAAAGGGCAGGGCTCGAAACTGGTAGTGACTGGCTCCCAGCCGGAAACGCAGGTGATCTCTGGAGCATCTGTCCATCTTTATGTGGTAGTACGTGTCCTCGAGATCGATGGAGCACAATCACCTTTCCCTAGAAAGGGAAGAATGGCCTGAAGCGTGGCCATTCGTAACTTCTCTTTTTATAACAAATTGGTTGAGTCTGCTGAGGTCCAAGATAGGTCTCCAGTCCCCTGTTTTCTTTGGAACCAAAAAGAATCTTGAGTAAGTTCCGAATCCAATTTGGTATGCTGGGACTGGCTGGATGACTCTTTTTAATAGCAACTTGCGGACCTCTATAGTTGCTTATTCCCTGAAACTGGGTGGCAGACCCGGGATTCTGTTTACAGGAGTGGGAGGGGAAGAGAATGGTATGAAATACCCTCTGGAAATGATGCTTTGTACCCAGGTATCAGACATTATGCTTAACCAGGCTTCTGAGTACAAAGATAAGCAACCCTCGATTGCCCCCAAAGCCGGATAGCCGGGTCTCCTTTCAGGAGCGCTGGTAGGGCTGACCAGAGAACTGGCCTCTGTCACCCTGCTGTTGCAGATCCCCATGCCATGCAGGTGGCGTCTTCCATTATAACCCCCTCCCTCTGCCTCTAGAGGGGGTTTCTCCACGTGTGTCCTGAAAGGCTTCCTGTGCTTTTCGGAACCACATCTTTCTGCCCTTAGGGCCCTTGGGATAGGGCCCAGTAGGGGTAGAAAAACAGATTCCAACGGCAGATAGAGTCTTGCCTTCCTGCTCACACCTGGTTAGAGTTTCCTTTACCTTGGGCCCAAACAGGGATGAGCCATCAAATGGGGTGTTGATAAAGGAAGACTTGAAAGGCTCCGCAAAGGAGCAGAGATGCATCCAGGCTTGTCTATGCAGAGCAATGCCTGAACTAGCAGCTCTACTTGAACCATCAGCTGCGTAAGATATGAGACGCATGGACGAGTTCACAATCGAGTTTAGGGTAGCGAGCTGTGTGTAAACTTTGTCAGCAACCCCTGCAGCTACCGTACCCTGGAGAGTATCTCCTAGCTCTTTCAGGAGATCTCTCTGTAGTCTTGTAAAATGGGTTAAATAGTTCAGTGATCAAAGGGAAAAGGTTGCTGAACTAAACATGCGTTTCCCATATCTATCCATGATCCTAGAATCTCTGTTAGGAGGATGGATAGATGAGGATGTCTCAGATGTTTCCTTTTTGGTGGCTGCAGCCACCACCAAGGCATCAACAGGCACTCTCTTAGTCAAAAAGGCTTTTCCAATGGGGCAGAGGTGAACTTATTTGGCTTCCGAGGGACAGGTTCCATGGCCTCCGGAGACTCCCACGCCTTACGAGAGATCAGCTCCATGAGCTCATCGTAAGGCGGAGACACCCAAGAAGTGGAAGGTTGAGACCTGAAAGCCTTCAAGAGCACTGACTCGTCTTCAGCAGGGCTTTTGGACTGCCAACCACCCCTCTGATTAAAGATCTCTAATATCTCCGCAAAGGAGATATCTTCAGAGGGGGATCGAGGGGACCCTTCCGACTCATCTAAGTCAGTGTTAGATGTCAAAGACTCCTGTGGGAAGTCCAAGTGCCTCCTCTTGCACAGTCTCTTCCTGGGTACCTCCTCAGTGGGGGGATCTGGGGAGGTCTCAGAAGAGCAGGGGGTGCCCTGTGAGGCTACTTGAGGCTCAGGGTCTCTACGCTTGGGTGGACCGGTAGAAGCAGGACTGGACACAGGCGCTTGAGGGGAGGAGGAAGCTAGACCTGATGCTGATGATGTCTTTGGAGACAGGCCTCTCCTCATGGCATCGAATGCACCATGGCTCCGACGAGAAGGAGTAGATGGATCCAAAGGGACTGTCCGATTCTCCCGCACCGAGGCCATGGGCTCTGAGCCAGAGGTAGGAGCTGAGCTCATCTGAGCCGCAGCCCCGAGAGAAAGAGTCAGCACTGACAAATCGGTATGACTATCCTCCCCGGACCCGACAGGAGAGTGTCGGCTCCCAGAGTCCCCAGTCAGCACTGAGGACATCCGAGTTGATGGAACCGATAACACCGGAGCAGGTCTCGGCTCCACAGGCTCAACAACCATCAGGTCGGGCTCCTTTGGCTCCAAAAGTCCAGTACGGCTCGGAGGAGGAGTAGTCAAGTCCGGGTTAATGGTCTTCGACTCCAGCAAAGGCGTCGGAGCTGACAATTTGGCAAGGCCTGGTGCCCATAAAAGCTTCTGCACCAACCAATCCATATCCAGATCTGAGAGGCTGACAGAAGACTTCGAGGAGTTCATCGAGGGTGTTGATTGGAGCAGAGGAGATGAGGGAATCTCAGAAACCAGCTCCAAAGTTGTGAGCTGGCTCCGAACAGAAGGGACACTTGGTTCCGAGGACAGTGGAACCGATAACCCTACACCCTCCATTTTTTTTAGCCTTTTTCGATGCTTTAGAGTCACCTGAAGACTTGGAAGACTAGCACCATCCTGGTCACCCAGTGCTTCGGAGAAAGGGTGCTGAAGTAAATCCCTATCCACTAATTTCCTCCTTCTCTCTAAAAGTACCCTGGAAGAGAAGGAGTGACAGATGCTACAAGAGTCTTGGAGGTGTAAAGCCCCCAGACAATAAACACACTTAACATGCCCGTCAGTGACTGACATTTTTTGTCCACAATCCGGACATTTTTTGAAGCCAGATTTAGGATGTGGCTTCTCTTTCTCATCAGACATTTCTATTATCAATTTAAACAATTTTAAGCAATTGAAACAAAGCACTCAAGAAATTATCTATCAAAGTAGTCCTAAAAATGTGGTTAAATACAAGGCCAACAATTAGGCCAGCACTATAGAAAAAAAACAAGCCAACACAGGGCACTTACCTAAAACTAAATCTAAGTCAAAGTATATAGATTTTTATATATATATATATATATCTATGTATATATATATATATATATATATATATATATATATATATATATATATATATATATATATATATATATATATATATATATACATACATACATATACACTATCATATCAAGAAAGTCAAGAAAAAAAAACGTTTTTAAACTTGCAAATAGATGAATCTATTGATTAATATTGGTCCGAGCTATCTGGAACACCGAGATCTGTGCCACGGCAAACTAGATCTGAGGTAATTCCAGTAGTGCATCATGGGATAAGGGGCTTGGTCTCGAGCTACTGGCAAACCTTAAGCTTTGCTATCAGCCGTGTCGGAGCCGAGAATTGGCTCCGAACCCATCAGTGAGAATAAACGGTGAGATTTAACAACTTCACATATAGCTTTTCATCCAGTTTCCACTAATGACAGACTTAGTTTTCTACGTTTAGTGGTATCGCCAAAGTATTTTGCTGATTTTTTATTTAAATGTCTTCAACAGAAAAATTAATCAGAACGACTTTCCTCATATTATCATGGCTCATCTGCAAATAGGATAGTAACAGAGTCTTCTCTGTTCGTTTATATATCACATTACTGTTGTGCTGTTCGTCATAACTTATGTCAGGGCTGACCTGAATGCTATCAGGCAGTTAATTAACATCTGTTTGAGGGGGTTGGGAGGGTGGCCTAATGGTTAAGGTGTTTGCCTTACAAACACAAGGTGCAGGGTTTGAGTCTCACAAGGGATAATTGGCTAAGCTTAAAATAGCTCACAAGGGCAGTTAGCTTAGTACTAATCTATGAACCTATGAACCTATGTATTGCTACCTCTGGGGCCGCACAATGGCACAGTGCAGAGCACTATCATCTCATATCAAAAGGATCTTTAGTTCTTTTCTCAGCTGGGGTGCTTTCTCTGTGAAGTCTGCATGTCTCCTTGTGTTCATGTGGGTTTTCTCTGGGTACTATGGTTTCTACCCACATCCCAAAAATGAGATAGGTAGATTAGTGACTCCAAATTGCTTGCAAGTATGTGTGTGTGTGTGTGTGTGTGCGCGTGTCTGTGCGTGTCTGTGTGTGTGCGTGTGTGTGAGAGATGTGAAAGAAAAGGCCTATCAATGTACTATCATTCTGTACTTCCCTAGTAAACACTGTAGGTGGTGATAAGTGTTCATAAGGTTGCTACAGGAGTCAGAGGTTACATAATTGCAATGAATGGGATGGATTGTTTCCTCTGGGATGGCAACCAAAGACTATAAACTTTGAGATTGCAAACACCCCAAGAATAGTACAAAGACTACCATGAACTTCTGGTCCAGAATTAATGAAACAAAATGTTCCTTATTTTTGGCAACATGCCATGCCACCTCTGAAATGTCTTCACAAGGGTTAGTATTAAAAAGGAGCGCTTCTGAAAATCTGTGAATTCTGAATAAGACTGTTGTGGTATGGGATTCAGGAAAACGCAACAATTGACATTCCAATGTGGCTGCACACTGATAAACAGCTTACTTTAGCTCTCCCAATAAATTCATTTACTAGCTAGTAAACTACACTGCCTGGATATTCGCCAAGAAGAAACTAACAGTCTGAAAGAAAATCAACTAGTAAAGGTGAAGAGAAAATACTGACTGGGAAGAATTCTGCAGCTTTTCAACAAAAAGCAGTTTAAGCCACAATTTTGATGCAAGATATGGCTTCCAGGAATCTAGAGGAAAAAATAAGTGAAATGTGCTCAGAGCTGATTAAAATAAACCAAACGCTGAACTGTTTTTTAACTGTTTGCTGCATTATTTTAAAATCTGCACTTAAAGTTACATTTTAGTCGAATTTGATCGAAAGTTTGTTGTTTGTTTGTTTAATTTAACTGTGGAGGCTGCCCACTAAAGTGTGCTAGCCTGTGTAACTAATTTATCACTGTTTCTGCATTTTCTGTGTGTTTCTACCAAAAAAACAAAAAAATAATCCTTGTTTTCCCGCCTTCCTCGACTAGTTTAGACCAGTTTACAGGCATTGCTGTATTCTGGGCTTGGTGTAGTTCCTGTGTTGTCCATTACCTTACTTGGATAGAAGGAAGTTTCTTTGCTCACCAGTGGGAGTGGGGAGCCTTGAGCAGCCTACCTGTCCCTGTAGGAAGTGACCTCAGCACAAGAAGCAGTAGTAATTGGTTGTTTTGGACCACTTCTAGCTCTTTTGTAGTTCACTGTTTAAAATCCGCGTTTGCACGGCTTTGCGCGATTGTGCGCATACAAAAAGGTTAAACTTTTTCTGGCTCCGCCAAGTCTGCTCTTCAAATTTTCCCTTAAGGAAGCTCTACTCTTAGTATAACCAGACTACTTACTATATTATAAGTCTAGCACTTGTTCTCAATACTTTTCTACTAAGTAAGCACTTTCGTACTAAGTAAAGCACTACATCTACTTACCACCCCTGTGAATATCCACTTCCCTTAAAGGTACAGAGCACTCCCTTATACAGTTCTAGCATGTCGAGTGGTAGATTACTGGCGTCGTCTCCAGTTCAGCTGGTCAATCTGGATATCTTGAGACAATGCTACAATTGTCTCATGTACACAGACAACCCTCTCCTCCTCCCAACAAACACAAATACATGTGAGAGATGCAACTATATAGCCAAACTGGAGGCTGACCTCTCTCAACTCAGGGCTGGCATGACCACACACACAACAATCCCAGTCCCACATAGACCTACCACAACTGCAAACCAAACACATAAAAGCACAAAGACATACTCAGAGGCTCTAACAAAAAACTTACCAAAACAACAGAGGATCCCAAAGCAGACACCCAAAAATCCACCACCTCAAAACAAAACACATGCAACGCATACTTCAATAAATCAGTGTGTCAACCAATCACAGCCCTTAAGGCCAAACACCTTGCCTGATACACTAGTAATAGGTGACTCTATAGTCAGACACACTGATGTCCCGCTGACCAGGCTGAACAAGGAGAAGGTGACTGTGAGCTGTCTATCGGGAGCTAGGATCCACCACATAACACACGCACTCAAGTCACTCCAAAGCAAGTACAAATATGACTCCGTCATTGTCCATGCTGGTGTGAATGACCTGAGATGTACCTCCCTGGACTACATGAAAAGAGACATAGAGGAGCTCTCCGATTATGTAGCCCAGGCTGGTATGACCCTGACCCTGAGCAGCATCTTGCCCTCACCAAGAATGATACCACAATACAAAGACAAGATGATCAGCTTTAACAACTGGCTCAAGTACTGGTGTCATTCTAAGGGGATCCAATGTCTGTCTGCCTGGGATGACATGTTGGACAAGCCACACTGCTTCGCAAGGGATGGCTTACACCTGTAACCACTGGGCTTCTGGATATTGGCTAAGGCTCTTACCACCCCCATAGTGCCTTTTTTAGGCAAGGCTCAAAAGACAAACCCACCTCCTTAGAAAACAATAATGGAAAAAAACTAAGGGTAATGCTGCTCAACGCCAGAAGTCTAAATCTCAAGATGCAGGCACTTGATGCACTCCTCAGCATGGAGAACATCGACGTCTGTGCAGTAACTGAAACCTGGTTCAAGGCTCCTGAGAGCACCCCAGCGCTACCAGGCTATACCTCGTATCACGCCGCCCCAAAACCCAGGCGAACCACAAGGAGGGTGTCCATATTCATCAAGGACACCCACACCTCCAGGTTAGTAGCAACACATGAAGCATCAGAGACCATACAGGTGCAACTAACCATAGGCAAAACTGCTATACAACTGGTAGCATGTTACAGACCACCCTCCCAATCTCAAGAACTCCACTCAGACTTCCTGAAGACATTGGAGGATATGAATGTATCACAAAATACCATCATACTGGGAGACTTCAACTACCCAAACATAGATTGGGTACATTATTCTAGCCCTAATACCCTAGCCCAAAGGTTCCTGGAATTCATAAATTCAAATGCACTGGAACAATTAGTCACCTCTCCCACTAGGGAGATAATATACTAGACCTGATCATCACAAACATGGGGACAAAATGCTCCACACCGAAGTATACCCTCACTAGTGAGATCTGACCACAAACTAATCACCCTGGATATACATATCCCACCTCCACCCCAGCACAAAAGACCACAGTGAAAAACTTCTCAAAAGCAGACTTCACTCTTCTTAAGACTGAGATGGTATCCTTTAAGCCCACTGTGCCAGTGGATACCACATCCCACGATGCCGAATCCTTCACAAATGCTTTCTATGGACATCTCCAAGAATGCATGGATCATGCAATCCCAAACAAATCCAAGTCCCTCTCCACCAAAGGTAAGCGTCCTGTCTGGTGGACCTCAGCCATAAACAAATTGTATAACAAAAGAAGGAAGCTACTGCACGTCAGAGCAAAATCCCATGAAGAGAAGACATCTCTGATCAACATTAGCAGAAAACTGCGTTCTCTCATAAAAACATCCAAGGCCAACTTTGAGAGAAAAATCGCTAAGGACACTAAAGATAACCACAAAGCCTTCTTCAGCTATGTTAGAAACCTGGGCGGAAACCCTCAGATATGCTCAGAGTTGGTTCACAACAATAAAAAAATACACTAAACCCACAGATATTGCCAACATTCTGGCTGACAGGTTCAGTGCAAATTTCTCCCCTCCTTCACCCCCAAAAGAAAAAATACTTATCCCAGCTGAATGTAATCTCCCTGTCATCACAGATGTCCAAGTGAGAACTGCCCTAAACAAAGCAAAAAACACAGCATCAATGGGACCTGACAGTATCCCGGGTTGCGTGTTACGTGAACTCCAAGAGGAGCTAAACCCACACATAAAATTAGAAGTTATGTACCTACCATAACGTTCCATGTTAGTTGTCTTCTCTCGCCTTCTTTCTTGCTGGATGGGTTCGGAGCCGATCCTCGGCTCGACTGCACTTGCTTTAGCTCGAGAACTCCTTTTACCAGCTCGTGGCAACCCTATATCCCATGATGCAAGGCGGAACTACCTCAGATCTCGTTTGGCAGCTAACTGACCCTGCTAAAGACTATCCTAACATAATTAGGAACCATGGTTCCTAAAAGAAGTCCTCATAACAATGCTCCAGAGGAAGCAATCTAATAGGAACTCTCCAAAATCTGTCCAGGCCAGGGGGAAGGAGGGAGGGCAGAAAGAAGGCGAGAGAAGACAACTAACATGGAACGTTATGGTAGGTACATAACTTCTAAATGTTAAGTTGTCAATCTCGCCTTCATTCTTGCTGGATGGGACCGTCCTAGCACCTGTATCCCGGGTGGCTCAATGGAACAGACTCTTGAGAACTGTGGAACCAAAACTGGCCCTATCTCTGGAGGCCAAATCCAACTTGTAATGAGACACAAAGGTATGAGGCGTGGCCCAAGTAGCTGCTGCACAAATAGTGTCAATGGGAAGTCTATCCTGAAAGGCTACAGAAGTGGATAGACTCCTGGTCGAATGTGCTTTTGGCTTAGAAGATAGTTGTTTGCCCCTTAGAGAGTACACATAGGAAATGGTGGAAGTCAACCATCTAGATAAGGTCACTTTAGAAACTGGAAGACCTAACCTGTTTTCTGCATAGGAGACAAACAATTGGTCTGATTTTCTAATTTGTTTAGTCCTATGCAAGTAGTACCTGAGCTGACGATGAACATCCAAAAAATGCAGCTTCTGTTCAGCTCTGTCAGAATAGTTAGGAAAGAAAACTGGTAGATCAATAGATTGGTTAATATTGGTTTGAGATTCAACCTTTGGAAGAAAGGAAGGGTTAGTTCTGAGCGAAACCCTATCCTTATGAAAAACCAGATAAGGTGAACGAATACAGAGGGCCTGAATCTCAGAAACTCTTCTTGCAGAAGTGACAGCCAGTAAAAATATAGTTTTCCACGTCAATAACTTTAAAGAACACGTAGCAGACGGTTCGAAAGGAGGTAGAATTAGGGATGCCAACATTAAGGTTAGATCCCATTGCGGAGGAGGATGTTTCACAGGCGGTTTTAGGAGAAAAACTCCTCTTAAAAAGGCTTTGCATAACCTATGAGACATGATGTTATTGTCATGCAAGCCAACATGATACTTGGAAATAGCAGCCAGTTGTACTTTGACTGTAGATGACGAAGATCCCGAATGAAAAACCTCCCAGGAAATCCAAAACAGAATGTACAGGAGCGGTAAAGGATCAATATTTCTGGCGTTTGCCCAAATCAAAACGCCGCCACTTGCTAGCATAAACAGTTCTAGTGGACGACTTTAAAGAAGACACTAAAATGTCTCTGACTGAGTCAGAAATCATTGGTAGCCTGGCTAGGGAAGGAAGTGGAGCAACCAAGCAGTGAGGTTGAGAGAATGAATGGCCCGGTGCTGCTGACCCGACTGGTGGATCAAAAGATCCGAACTGGGTCCAGATGCCAGGGCTGCACCAGAAGATGATGATGTAGAGACGGAAACCAAATTTGTCGAGGCCAATATGGAGCAATGAGGATCAATTTGGCTCTCAAAACGGTGGCTTTCTGAATGACTTGTGGAATCAATGGAAAGGGAGGAAAAGCATAAAGAAGTCCCGAGGCCAATCCTGGGTTAGAGAGTCTCTCAAGGGTTGGCCTGGAAGAGGAAATAGTGTGAAGTAATCTGGGCATTTGCTGTTTTGAGGGGTAGCGAAAAGATCGCAACAAGGGGTGCCCCACTTCAGAAAAATCTGATCCACTACAGATTGATTGAGAGACCACCGTGAGGCATCAGAATAGATCTGCTTAGCCTGTCCGCCAATAGGTTGGACCTGCCGGGGATGTGCGTTGCTATCAGAAACCGCTGAGAAGAGATCGCCCATTGCCAAAGTCTGAGAGCTTCTCGACATAAGGGATAGGACCTGGTTCCGCCCTGTTTGTTGATGTACCAGACCACGGACATGTTGTCCGTCTGTACTGCAATAGTCCCTGTGGGAAGAAAGTCGTCGAGGGCTTGCAACGTTAAAAGCACTGCTCTCATCTCCAGGACATTTATGTGCAGGTGGTATTCTATGGGTTGCCACGTCCGTGGACCATCCTGCCCTGATAATGCCCCCACCCGATCAGAGAGGCATCCGTGGTGACTGTGGCAACTGGAGGAGGGGAACAAAGGGTCGGCCCTGATGAAGAAGAGGGGAAGATATCCACCATCGTAGATGAGCCCTGCATGACTGTGTTACCAAGATTTCGTGTCTCATGGGCAGATCGTGGTACGACCACTGCGTGAATAACATCCACTGCAGGAGACGCATGTGGAAGCGAGCCAGTGGAAGAAGAACAATGGCGCAGCCATTAGGCCTAGAACTTTCAAGACAAACCTGGCTTTGATCTTGTTGCTTTGTAACAGAAGCTGAACAAATTTCTGGATGTCCAGAATCCTTTGATCTGTTAGCCTGGCTAACATTTTGACGGTATTTAACTCTGCGCCTATAAAGGTGATAGATTGGCAAGGCAGCAGAGAGGATTTTTCGAAATTTACCGAAATTCCTAGACTCTTGCAAAGCTGTAGGGTGTAGTCTCTGGACCGAAGAAGCTGATGCTTGGAGGTGGCGGAGAGGAGCCAGTCGTCCAAATAAGGAAACACCTGGAATCCTCGACGTCTCAGGTGAGCTGTGACCACTGCCATGCATTTGGTGAACACTCCGGGGGCTGAAGTGAGGCCAAAGGGCAGTGCTCTGAATTGGTAATGACTGGCCCCCAGCCGAAAGCGGAGAAACCTTCTGGAGCATCTGTGAATCTTTATGTGATAGTACGCATCTTGAAGGTCTATAGAGCACATCCAGTTGTCCTTGCCCAGAAAGGGCAGAATGGATTGCAGCGTGACCATCCGGAATCTTGCCTTTTTGACAGACTTGTTTAGTCTGCTTAGGTCTAGTATTGGTCTCCAATCTCCCGTCCTTTTGGGGACCAAAAAGAATCTTGAGTAGAAGCCGGATCCTACTTGGTCTGCCAGCACTGTTTGGATGGCTCTTTTTTCCAGGAGTTTTGAAACTTCCTGTCTTGCCAAATCCCTTTGACCGGGTGAGATGTCTGGAAGGGATTGTAGAGGTACGGGAAACCTTTCGAAGGGGATTTTGTAACCCTCGGATATGTTCGAATGTACCCACTTCTCTTGTGATAGGGTTTGCCAGGCTACTGGGTACAGCGAAATTCTTCCCCCGACTGCCTCCAAGGGTGGACAGTCGGGCAACACCTCAGGGATGCTGAAAGGGCTTCTCAGGAAGAGACTCCCTGTTGCCCTGGTTCTGAGGACCCCCCTGCCTCTAGGGCGGCGAGTATTATTGTTACCCCTCTGCCTCTGGGGGTAAACTGACCACGTGTGTCCGTGTAGCTCCTTGGGCTTTACGGAACCACATCTTCCCCCCCTTCTGACCCTTGGGATATGGTCTAGAAGGAGTGGAAAACTGGACTCCAACGGCAGAAAGAGTTTTACCGTCCTGCTCACATCTGGTCAAAGTATCCTTCACCTGAGGTCCGAACAAAGCCGAACCGTCAAAGGGGGTGTTGGTGAAGGACGCCTTAAAGGGGTCCGCAAAATTACACAGCCGCATCCAGGCTTGGCGTCTATGAGCAACACCGGTGCCTGCAGCCCTGCTCGCTCCATCGGCCGCATAAGATATGAGCCGCATGGAGGAGTTAGATATGGAATTCAGGATAGCAAGCTGTGAGGCAATCTTTTCCTGAGCCCCAGCAGCAGAAGGATCCTGGACTACTTCTCCCAGTTCCTTGAGAATATCTCGTTGAAGCCTGGTGAAGTGACAAAGGTAATTCAGCGAACGCATAGCAAAGGTCGCTGAAGAAAACATCCGCTTTCCATACCTGTCCATGGTCCTAGAATCCTTATTAGGAGGATGGACAGGTACTGAAGGATCCGCCAGTTCCTTCTTAGTGGCCGCCGCTACCACCATAGCATCCACAGAGACACCTTTGGACAGGAACTGTTTATCCGGGGCCGTGATGAACTTGGATGGTCTCCTGGGGACAGGTTCCACAGAATCTGGAGTTTCACGCCTTCCGAGCCACTACCTGCATGAGTGGGTCGAAGGCGGAGACACCCAGGAGGTGGAGGGTCGGGATCCAAAGCCTCCAGGTATACCGACTCATCCTCGGAGGGGTCAATGGAGGCCAATTCCCCTCTGTTTGAGGAGCTCAAGGATGTCTGAAAATGAGACATCCTCAGAGGGGACCGTGGGAACCCTCCGACTCATCTAAGTCGGTATCAGATGTAGTAGACTCAGGGAGTCTGTGTGTTTCCTCTTACGTCCTCTTCCGAGGGGTTCCCCTGCAGGGTCAGGAGAAACCTCGGAAGAGGAGGAAATTCCCAGTGGGGAAACCTGGGGCGATGGATCCCTGGGCCTGAGCGCAAGAGGCTGGCAAGAGGCATCTGCAGGCACTGATGAGGGAGGAGCTAGAGGGATAGACCGTTGAGCAGGCTCAGAGGCCAGGACACTCCTCATCACCTCAAAGGCTCCCTCCCGGGAGACCTGAACACACCCGCTCGAAGAAACAGGAATGGTCGGCTCCAAGGAGAGAAGGCTCGAGGCCGATGTCGGCGCCGAGCTTACCAAAGCGAAGCCCGAGAGGGAGAGCGGGTCGGACAAGGGTCCGATGCCACTAGCCCCTCGGAGCCGACAGTGGAAACCCGACGACCGGATCCCTCCAAGGAAGGTCTCAAGGAGGAGATCGGAGCCGAAGGCACGGAGCCGAAGGATGTATCGGCTCCGCATCGAAACAGTCGCTGTCCCAAGAAGCTCCGGCTCCGAACTCTGGTGTGGAGTCGGAGGAGGAATCTCAAGAATCGGGGCTATAGCGAAGTCTGTTGAGACGGGCTATGGAGCATTTGGGCCAGTGCCTGAGACTTCAACAGCCTGCTTACCACCCTCTCCAAATCGTGGTCAGACGGCCTGGAAGATCTCAAGATCGGCTCCGATGGCTCCGCTCCGACAAAGAGGAGACCCGGAGCTGAGTGAATACTTAGTATCGAAGGGGACCGGGATCTCTTACGGTCGAAGCCATCGGAGCCGAAGTCCCTTGAACCCAGATGGAGCCGAGGATATCTCGGCTCCGATGCTGGATAAGTGTCGGCTCCAGCCGAGCCGACAAGGCCACAGTAGTCAGGGTATCGGAGCCGGTCGGCACCGTTCCCACTACTTTAACAGAAGAAGTCGACTCCAGCGGAGCCGATATCGGCTCCGACGGAGCCGGAGCCACCGGAGGAGGCTTGGACACTGTAGCCTGAACCTTCGGTGGCTTAAGAGGTTTTCCTGCCCCTGGCTTAGGAGGAGAACCTTCAGGTTTAAGTAAACCTCGGAGGATTAATTTGTTCCTCCATTCCTGCAGGACTCTCTGGCTAAAAGCATGACACAACGCACAGGAGTCCTGCAGGTGCAAAGGCCCCAGGCAATACACACAAGAAGTGTGACCGTCTGTCAGGGACATTTTCTGACAGCACTGGTCACACTTCTTGAAGCCTGAGACCTTGCCTTCTCTAGACATCCTAAAAAGGATAGACACAAACAGTCCCCACAAACACACAACTTAATCCCTACACAGACACACAGGAAGGGAATAACTTGGGGAACTAGGCCTGACTAAAACTTTAAACTGAAAACTATTATAAAAGTTTAAAAGGAAGGGAATAGGGTGGGCTGTAACTAAGTACAGGCTAATCTAACACTAAAGGGAAAAAATAAACCCCTAACTGAACTTTTTCTTCTTTAACAAGAAAAAACTTACCTCAGCTGGCAAAGGAGACCTCTTTCGCTAAGCGGCAAACGAGATCTGAGGTAGTTCCGCCTTGCATCATGGGATATAGGGTTGCCTCGAGCTGGTAAAAGGAGTTCTCGAGCTAAAGCAAGTGCCGAGTCGGAGCCGAGGATCGGCTCCGAACCCATCAAGCAAGAATGAAGGCGAGATTGACAACTTAACATATGCTATTTAACCTTAGCCTTACTTCGGGATATGTACCTGAACACTAGCGTACAGCAACAGTGGTCCCACACTCCACAAGGGGGGTGCCTCTACAGACCCTGGAAACTACCGCCCCATAAGCTTAACCAGCCTGGTCTGCAAAGCTATGGAAAGAATCATTATGGAACTCATAAACAGAGACATAGGGGACCTACAGACACTTGACCCCACCCAGTTCGGCTTTGTAAAGGGCAGATCCTGCCTTTTAAACCTGGTTGACTTTTTCGAAACAGTCACTAGAGCCATTGACGAGGGCAAAGCAGTCCATACAGCATACCTGGACTTGGCTAAGGCCTTCGACACAATACCCCACTCAGGCATCATAGATAAGCTCAACAGCTTAAATGTAAACCCTTATGTCACTAGATGGGTTGCAAACTGGCTAAAGGACAGAACCCATAAAGTTAAAATCGCTGGAGCAATGTTAGACTCAAAGCCAGTCACAAGTGGTGTCCCACAGGGATCTGTCCTGGGACCCCTCTTGTTCGGCATTTATTTCTCAGTTGTTAAAGCAAACACGGGAGGGCTGTGGCTGACAAAGTTTGCAGATGACTGCAAACTAGGCGCCATAGTCGATACACCAGCAGACACACACATCCTACAAAAAGGCCTCACAGAAATGGACAACTGGTGCCGGAGTCACGGCCTTAAACTAAATGCCAAAAAATGTATAGTCATCCCCTTTGGGAAAAACAAAGTACCCACAAATTATCACAGACAGCAACCCACTGAGTACTGAAAAAGTAATCAGAGACCTAGGGGCCCAATTTGACAGCGACCTCTCATTTGATACCCACGTTGCCAAAGTGGTTAGAAAAACATTCTACCTTGCACACCGCATCATGAAGGGATTCACATCCAGATCCATGGATGTCATTGTACCCCTGTATTCCTCCCTCATCAGACCCATGATTGAGTACAATGCCCCATTTGGTATGTACCTCACCCGGCATTTGCGACAGCTGGAGAGACCACAAAAGTACCTCACCAAGAGGATCAAGGGTCTCCAACATATGTCTTATTCTGCCAGACTAAAGAAACTTCAGCTCTATTCAGTATCATACCGCCTGCTCAGAGGTGATCTCTGCCTGATGTACAAGGCCATGTCCAATCAGGATCTGATGGACATGCTCCACCTCAAAAAATCCAAGTACATCAGGACCACGAGAGCTAAAGACTTAAACCTCGGCACAAGTATGAATAGGACATGCTGGTGGGATAGATTCATAACCCAGAGGCATCCCATGCTTTGGAACAAGATCCCAGTTCGTATTAGGCAGAGCCCCTCACTGACTCTCTTCAAGAGAAATCTTGATGAGTGGATGGGAGATCATAAGTTTACCCCAGGGGTCACATCTGTGTCACTGCTAGACAGGGGCACAGTAAACTAATTCTATTATATAAGGGGACCTTCATTGTGTCACTACTAGACACAGTATTTTAAATTTATTCTGTACATTTTTGTACCATTTAATGGGGTGGCAAATGCCACATCACTATGGCTAGGCTTACAAATGCCCCAGGGCAGATAGCCTAGTACTATACTATGAAACTATGAAACTATAATACATCAACTCAAACAACAAAAGGCTGGAAAAAAATGGAAGAAGCTTTAAACAGATAATCAGATATGCTGATAAAACGAGGTCAAAATGAAGAAAAGGCTAGCCGACAAAACTTTAAAAAATCAGAGGTCAAAATGAAGAAAAGGCTAGTATGGCACTGGTCAAGAAGGGATATTTCAAATAATGGAAGAATTAGAGGAGAGAGCACGTAGGGAAAATCTGAGACTTTCTGCTATACTACAGACACTAGAAAGAAGACTGTATTAATTTTATGAAGGTGAAAATAAGCAACTGCATTGACATTCCACAGCAGGAACTGTTAACTGAAAGGCAGCAGGGTGCATATGCCCCAAAGATGGCCATGGGAAAGGAACCAAAACATTTACCTTTATTAGTAAAGATGCAAACCTACCAGCAGAAAGAGTTAATACTGACAAAACTGTGGCCAAAGGGAAGAGTGTTAAAAGTTGGAGACAGTAGAGTGTTTATGGAAAATGACTTCATTGTACATCTGGCAGAGGAGGAACAAATTTATTCCAGCAATCAGGGAATGTGGAGAAACAAGTGTGTGACTCAAGCTGCCATATCCAGATGTCTTCTGAATAAGTATTCCTAGAAGAAATACAAAAGTCTGTTCAAATTCAAGCAGAAGGGGACTCTGTTACAAACATACATAGATACAAATATTTCAAGCATGGGCATTAATGCCCTTCTAGCTTGCCAATATACTAAAACACTTGTTCCCATAATAAGTGTCCAAGCTGTTTTTAAAAATATCTAAGTTTAGTACTTGCCTTAATGTAATTTGGTAGTCTGTTCCATGCATCATCTACTCTGTCAGAGAACCAATTAGTACACTTCTCATTCCTATAGAATCTTCTACATAGGTTGTCTGATGATTCTCTAGTACTTTTTGATAATCCCAAACATTCCCAGAGGTAGCTGTCTCTAAATGCCCTATATACCTGAATAAAATCTCCTCTTGGATATCTGTAAGATACACCGTACAAGTTCAGATATTTTAATCTTTCATAATAACTTAAATTTTCACATCCATGAATGCCCTTGGTATACTTCCCAATGTACTCTTTCCAGTTTACTCATGCTTGTTTTCTTACAGGGTTTCCATATAGTTATTCCATACTCAAGTTTGGGTCTAATGTAACTAACAATGACTTTATCATTTTTGATTTCCTAGACTTTATAACATCTTTGTGTACAACCTGCAGTTCTATAACTTTCATTAACCAACTGGTTGATATGATTAGAAAAACTCAAACCTGGATCTACCCATATACCCAGGTCCTTAAATGAGTCTACGGTTTCAATCAGTGTGTGCTATATGAAATATTCACCTTTCAATTTATGTCTCCCAAATCTCATATGCTTAGTTTTTGATGTATTTATCAGCATATTATTCTCCTGTCCCCAAATGGTCAATTTAGTCAAGTTATTTTGCAGACGTGCCTTATCTGTAACAAATGTAATCAGTTTACCCAATTTCAGGTTGTCTGCATATAAACAAGATTTTGGAAATATATCTATAATCTGTTGCGTCTAAGAATAAATTTTAGAATCTGCACACAGTTTATCAATTTGTATGTCTTGACTCCTTCCACATCTTATCATCTTATGTATCTATAAAGAGGTTTCCTATTATGCTCAAAGACTCAAGACTGGTGTGGTATCCTTCAAGGCCCCTGAGCCAGAGGAAAACACAACCCAAGCTGCGGAAGCCCTTACAAATGCCTTCTATGAATACCTCCAGGACTGCATGGATCAGGCAATCCCAAATAAAACCAAGACTCTTTCCACAAAGGGCAAACATCCAGTCTGGTGGACCCCAGCCATTAACAAACTTTACAATAAGAGGAGAAAGCTATTAAATGATAGAACAAAATCCATAAAAGGGAAGTCACCCCTGATCATTATTAGTAAAAAATACGAGCACTCATAAAATCAACTAAGGCCAATTTTGAGAGAAAAATTGCCATGGATTCAAAGGACAATCATAAGGCCTTTTTCAGCTATGTTAGGAACCTGGGTGGAAACTCCCAGATATGCTCAGAATTAGTCCAAAATGATACAAAAATCACTGAACCCACAGACATTGCCAACATACTGGCAGACAGGTTCAGTGCAAACTTCACCCCTCTCCCCTAAAGGAGAGATAACTAGACCAGCCGAGGGTAGCCCCCCGGACAACCCAAATGCGCAGGTGAAAGGTGCCCTCTAAAGCTAAAAACACAGCATCAATGGGACCGGATGGTGTCCCGGCTGTGTGCTACACGAGCTAAATGAGGAATTAAACCGCACATAAGGCAGCTGTTTAATCTCAGCCTTACCACAGGATACGTGCCCAAGGAGTGGCGTCACGGCAACTGTGGTCCCACTCCACAAAGGCGCCTCTACTGACCCTGGTAATTACCGCCCCATAAGCTTAACAAGTCTAGTCTGCAAAGCTATGGAGAGGATCATAATGGAGCTCATAAACAAAGATATAGGGGACTTGCAGACATTGGACCCGACCCAGTTTGGCTTTGTCAAGGGAAGATCATGCCTTTTGAACTTGGTGACTTCTTGAAACAGTCACCAAGGCCATTGATGAGGAAAGGCAGTCCATACAGCCTACCTTGACCTTGCAAAGGCTTCGACACAATACCCCACTCGGGTATTGTAGAAAAACTTACCAGCTTAAATGTAAACCCATATGTCACAAGATGGGTTGCAAACTGGCTTAAGGACAGAACCCACAGGGTTAGAGTTGCTGGCGCTGTGTCAGACTCCAAGCCGGTCACAAGTGGTGTCCCACAGGGCTCGGTCCTTGGCCCCCTATTGTTTGGCATCTACTTCTCAGAAGTACAGGCCAACATGGGAGGACTTTGGCTGACAAAGTTTGCAGACGACTGCAAACTGGGCGCCATAGTGGAAAGAGCATCGGACACGGATATCCTTCAGAAGGGACTCACGGAAACAGATAGCTGGTGCCAGAGCCATGGCCTGAAGTTAAACGCCAAAAAATGTATAGTCATACCCTTCGGGAAAAACAAGGTAACCCCAAGCTACCATATAGGTGGCAATCCACTAAGCACAGAAGAGGTTATCAGGGACCTGGGGACCCAGGTTGACAGTGGCCTTTCTTTTGACACTCACATTGCTAAAGTGGTTAGAAAGACCTTCTACATTGCCCACCTGATCATGAAGGGATTCACATCCAGATCTAGTGAGGTCATTGTTCCTGTACTCTTCACTTATCAGACCAATGATCGAGTACAATGCCCCATTAGGGATGTATCTCACCCGACATCTGCAGCAATTGGAGAGACCCCAAAAGTTCCTCACCAAAAGGATAAAGGGACTCCAAAATCTGTCATATGCTGCCAGATTGAAGAAACTCCAGCTCTATTCAGTCGCATACCGTCTGCTCAGAGGTGACATGTGCCTGACATACAAGGCCATGTCCAACCCGGAATTAATGGACATGCTCCACCTCAAAAATCCAAATCCACCAAAACCACTAGAGCAAGCGACTTAAACCTTAGCACGGATATAAATAGGGCGTGCTGGAGGATAGATTTATCACTCAGAGACTCCTATGCTGTGGAATAAAATCCCGGTCCATGTGAGGCAGAGCACCTCGCTGACTCTGTTCAAGAGAAATCTAGACCTGTGGATGGGAGATCGTAGGTTTACCCCGGGAATCATATCTGTGTCACTGCTGGACAGAGGCACAACAAACTAATGGGCACAGTATTTTTTCATATAAGGGGTGGCGTAAGCCACAAAAATTTGGGCTAGGCTTATAAATGCCTTAGGGCAGATAGCCTAGTATAAACCTATGAACCTATGAACCTATATCTTTATATAAATGTTCTTCAATTTTTCCTTGATCTTGTCTCACTATGCTTAATCTGTTTGTTCATCTTCTTTATTTCAGTTTTCAAAGTTGTAGTCCAACCTCTCTTCCATTTCTTATATTTTTTGTCTGTTACCTTAATCAGACATCTTGTTCTTATGGAAATATATCCCCCTGAGATCCGGATATTAAACATTTTTTTTATTTTCTGCACTCAATTTCTCTTTCAAAACTTTCCACATTCCAACTGCATTTTATCCACTGAACACCTCACTCCAGTTAGTTTTACATAGTGACTGTTTTGTTTCCATATAATCTGTAATTAACCTTCTGTGCATTGGTTTAGATTTCAGTTTGGCAGAATTATCTAGCAACAAATTAATCTTTATAACACCATGATCACTGAACATCAATGGCGGTAAAACTTGACTTGAAGTAACAATAATTTCTTTAGGAACACAAACGATGTCTAGCATGTTCTGTCTCCTGGTAGTTTTTTTTACAATCTGAAGCAACTGTTGTTCCTCAATATATATTGTAAATAATTTCCTTACTAACTTTGTTGAATCAATATTATTCCAGTCTGTTTCTGGTAAATTTAAGTCCCCAGGCAGACCCCAGCTCATATTATTCTTCCCGCCTGCATTTCATGCAAGGAATGTATAAATTGCTTTAGGTCATCTGCACTTGACTTTGGTGGTCTATACACTCCAACAATTGTTATATGTTCCAGGGTTGTCTTTACTGTCACAGTTACACAGTCTATAGTATTGGTGTCATCACTGAACATGTAATAATCACAGGTCTCTTAACTATCTTTAATCCCTATTATAATACCACCACCTGATTTTTTGTTAGAATTTCTGTTACAGTAGAAACATTTATACCCTGACGGAACTGGTTTCCAGTCATTGTTCTTTAACCATATTTCACAAACAATAACAATCTTGTGGGAACATAGCACATTTTCCAATAAAAAAACGTTGTTATTAATGCGCCTAGCATTAACAACCATCAGAGATGCATCAAATGTTTCTGTTTGTGAACTGTTAAATGTTCAATCTGGCAAAAAATCCTGCCTAGTGTTTGTCAAATATTGTAAAATATCTGCTGCAAAAATAGTCTTCCCTGATCTTGACAAATGAATGCTATCCTGTCGGAACACATGAATAATCAAAATTCAGTAACCACAGAATTCAAACAGAACTTAAATCAATTTATATGACAAAAAACACACAAGCAAAAATACAACTAAAGTGAATATAAAAAGTGTACACACCCCTGTTAAAATGCCAGGTTTTGTGATATAAAAAATTAGACCACAATAAATCATTTCAAAATGTTTCCCACCTTTAATGTGACCTATAACTTGTACAACAAACACATCCGTTAGGGGAAAAAATATAAAAAAATCTACAATAAGCTGGTTGCATAAGTTTGCACACCCTTAAACTAATCCTTTGCTGAAGCACCTTTTCATAGGTTGGTACTAGGCTATCGGCCCTAGGGCCTATACAAGCCTAGCCATAACAATTCCCTGGCTATTTCTTCCCACACTATTTACTTCCCTGGACCCCTGTCTAGCAGGCTGACTGACGTGATCCCTGGGGTGATCAGTCTTCTTGGGTAGGAGTCTGTCAGGATGGCACATCTTGATTTGGCAATATTTGCCCACTCTTCCTTGCAAAAAGCACTCTAAATCTGTCAGATTGTGAGGGGATCTCTTGTGCACAGCCCTCTTCAGGTCACCCCACAGATTTTCTATTGGATTTAGGTCTGGGCTCTGGCTAGGCCATTCCAAAACTTTGATTTTATTCTGGAAAAGCTATTCTTTTGTTGATTTGGATGTATGCTTGGGGTCATGGTCATGTTGAAAGGTGAAATTCCTCTTCATCTTCAGCTTTCTAGCAGATGCCTGAAGGTTTTTGGCCAAAAGTGACTGGCATTTGGAACTGTTCATAATTCCCTCCACCTTGACTAAAGCCTCAGTTCCATCTGAAGAAAAGCAACCCCAAATCATGATACTAACACCACCATGCTTCACCGTGGGGATGGTGTTCTTTTGGTGATGTGAAGTGTTGTTTTTGCACCAAATATACCTTTTAGAATTGCGGCTAGAAATGTCAAACTTGGTCTCATCAGACCATATACATTCGATGTATGTAGTCCATCTCGCCTCACAGTCTTATCCGTGGGGTTTGGAGCCGAACCTCGGCTCCAACTCGGCCATACTCTAGCTCAAAGTCTTTAATTGGCTCATGGCTAAGAGGTATCCCATCATGCGACAGGTCTATTCCCCAGATCTTGTTTGCTGCAAGCGCGCGCGCACACACACACACACACACACACACACACACACACACACACACACACACACTGAGAAGAACAACCCCAAAAGAAAGGACTAGAGACTATACCTCCAGGTCCTCCAGGAGGGGGTAGGAGGGAGGGTTAGTAAGAATGTCAGGCGAGATGGACCACATACATTAAATGTTATGGTGAGTACATAACTTCTTGATGATATGTAGTCAAATCTCGTCTTCATTCTTACCCATGGGACAGCGTCCCTAGCACCTTGATCTTGGGTGGCTCAGTGAAAAATACTCTTGAGCACTATGGAACCAAAGGAAGATCTGCCTCTAGAGACCAGATCTAATTTGTAGTGAATAACAAAGATATGAGGTGAAGCCCATATTGCTGCAGCACAAATATCATCCATAGACATCCTAGCCTGAAATGCAGTTGAAGTAGCCACAGATCGTGTAGAATGAGCCTTCACTTTAAAGGGTAATTCTTTG